>NC_081562.1:86457965-86757965 GCF_022355385.1 Mustela nigripes | reverse complement strand
TGACCTGAGCCAAAGGCAGAGGCTTTAACCCACTGAGCCACCCAGGCGTCCCGTGTGTAAACTTCTTAAGGGCAGGGACAGACTCTTTCCTCAGTAACTCTCTCACCATTCAGCTTGCTCCTGGATGTTAGAAATGAACACAATTCAATCTTATGGACCACAATTATAAAATGTAATATACAAATGTACACCAGGACAACACATGAAGATCTAGGGTAAGGCAGGTTCACCACAACTACTTAATAAAAAAAAGATACACTTCAGTTCAGATTCCCCCGCTCAAACACTGTAACCACCTAAAAAAAACTTATCTCCAAAGTACCCAGAATCTCTCTCCTCCACTCACTCACAACTATCTAGGAAAAGGGAACTGGCAGTAGGTGAAGGCCACATGTAGTCAAAGGACTTTTCATATGCAAGGTCCATCAACAGCATGGCTGGGTACCAGGTCTCAAGTCTCCCTGAGCCTATCTTGGGTAGTTAGTTCCCTTCTTGCTTTCCTTCTCCTCACATATCCATCTGAGCCAACACACACACACACACACACACACACACACACACACTCTTGGGTAGTTTGTTCCCTTCTTGCTTTCCTTCTCCTCACATATCCATCTGAGCCAACACACACACACACACACACACACACACACACACACACTCACTCACTCACTTTAAAAAACACCACTTATTTACTATCTCAGTTTCTACAGGTCAGAAGTCCAGGCCCAGTGTGACTGGTGCTGGCCAGGGCTGCCTTCTCCTCCAAGGCTCGGACCTCTTTCAAGCTCGCTGGTTGTTGGCAAACTCCACTACCTTGTAGATGGAAGACTGAGGTCCTCTTTTGCCTCCTTGCTGACAGCCAGGGACCACTCTCAGTTCTCAGAGCTGGCCCGCAGTTCTAGCCACGTGGCCCCCGTGGGCAGGTCACACACGGATATTTACTTCTTCCAAACCAGCTGGAGCATTTCTGACTTCCTCTTCTGCAATCAGCTGTGAAAACTGCTTTCAAAGAGCTACCTACTTAGGTCTATCCCCTTAGCTGAAGACCGATTGATTTGGGACCTTCATCACATCTGCAAAATCCCTCCAAGGCATGCCTAGATTGGTGTTTAATAATAGGAAGGTGGTATAATCCAAAGGCAGGAGGAACTCCTGGGGGGAGGGAGCAGAGGGTGGATGGTGGTAGAAAGAATCACCTTATATTTTATTTATTGCCTATTTAACCTGCCAGAAAGTAAGCTTCACGAAGGAAGACCTTTGATGTCCTTTTGCCTACTGTTGTATCTCTAGCACCTACGACAGTACCTGGCACATAGTAGGTGCTCAATAAATATGTGTTAAAGGAATCTTTAGATCACTATATATCTACTTAGATCACTACACATCTATAGATCACTAACACCACTATATATACATACCTATATATATTTACTTCAGGTAACTATATTTACAGGCTAGAAATGGGACCTCTCTCTATATTCAAATTCTGGTTCAGTGAAACGATTCAGGAATCCTTGGAATTCCATATAATTTTATCCCTGCCACAATGATTTGTATGGCTTTAACAAAATACAGGTGATCCTCATTTTTCACAGATTCCATTTTCATTAAAGTTTATCTGTAACCCCAAAATCAATACTCTCAGTGCTTTCATAGTCATTCACAGACATGTGCAGAGTGGTAAAAAATGTTAGTCCCCAATGCACATGTCCCCAGCTGATGGTGAACAAAAGGACAATGCTCTGCCTTCTTGTTTCAGCTTTCATACTGTAAGTATATGTTCTTTTCATAGTATACTCTGTGCGATGCTTCTCACTTTTTTTACACTTTCCTGTTGGTGGGTGGAAATTTTGCTGTTCAAAATGGCCCCTGAAGGGCACCTGGGTAGCTCAGGCGTTGAGCGTCTGCCTTCAGCTCTGGTCATGGTCCTGGGATCAAGCCCTACATCCAGCTCCCTGCTCAGCAGGAGGCCTGCTTCCCCCTCTCCCACTCCCACTGCACTCGCTCTTACTGTCTCTCTCTCTGTCAAGTAAATAAAATCTTCAAAAACAAAATAAAATGGCCCCTAAGAATAGTGCTAAAATGCTCTCCAATATTCCCAAGCTCAAAGAGACAGTGATGTGTCTGGCAGAGTAAAATACATGTTATCAGGTAAGTGTCATTCAGGCTTGCACTATAGTGCTGTTGGCCTTAAGTTCAAAGTTAATTAAGCAAACAATATATATTAAATAAGGTGTCTTTAACCAGAAACACACACATGGCAGGGTTAGGTACTGATCTGTCAATGAAAAGGTGGTGACCACTGGCTCACAGGAACCTAACACCATCTTTCCCCTAGGAGCAGTGGTTCAGTATTTGCTAATCCAGTGTTCCAGGCAACTTTATAGACCATAAGTACCACGAATAATGACACCTGACTATATTAGCCTCATTTTACAGATGAAACAATAAAGATGAGAGAGATGTGAAATTTTAGCTCTCAGCACACTGTAGCACATCATTCTGTTTTATTTTCTCCAGAGCACTTAAGACTGAGAATTGTGTTTACTTATTTATCTTCAGTCTGAGCCACTGCTACTCTAAGTTCCATGACAGTTAGGGACTTAGGGATTTTTTGCCCATCTCATTCTCTCAGGGTTATTTCCCCAAGCCAAGAATCATTCCAGGCACATACCCAACCTAATGAATAGAGAAATCTCCTACATGCAATTCTACAAATATCAGGAGTGACTGACACTTTAAAGGGAAGGGCAGTTACTTTCATTATGTTAAAATCAAAATATTTAGTAAGACAAATGCAGGCTTAGGATGAAGTGGAGAGAGAAGAAAGAAACTGAAAAGATCCCCAGAGCTGCCTGAGGTGGCACTGTCTCCAAAACCCAGACAGCAGGTCAGATGGTCTGGGACGCAAACTCCACGGCTCAACCAAATGCTGGCAGCTCTACTGAGGAAGGGAAAGAGAGATACACTCTGAAATAGTATTTTTGCTTGGTGTTACATTTATCCTTGATGGAGAAGCCGGCAGGGAGAGACTAGGCTGGAGCAGGGATGGTACCTCCGGATCCCAAGCTCAGGTTAAGCCACGTGTGCAAGAGACACTGAGAGCAAAAGCCTGGAGCACGTAGGTAGGTATCTGAACCTGGTCACGAGAGGCGGCATCTACCGAGGGGGAGAAATGCAGATCAGACTGCGGGTCTGAGGAGCCCATTCCTTCAAAGGCTTCAGCATTCCCAGTCCGGGCAGAACTGATGGGCTACGGATGCCAGCAGCACTTCCAGCGTCAGAGGGATGGATGAGAAAGAGTACTCTAGGATTTCCTTTTCATAAACACAGAGAGGAAAATGAGATAAGACCCTCTTACATCAACTCCTACTGTAACAGACAAATAACACAAGAATTCAAGACAAAGAGGCGGGATTCCAGAATTAATGTTCACCGCTGCCCCGAGCAAAAATTGAACAGTAAACAATAAGGATTTCGAAATTAAAACAAAAGAGCCACTTTGGTATTCTTTAACCTTCAAAAATAAAGAAGATCTAAAGCACCATGAACTGAGAATTCCATTCCACCTCAACACCCTTTACTCCTGAGTTATTATGAGAGCAGACTGCAACGCAATTCAACTCCTGTTCCAAAATGCAACAAGCAACTTCGACAGGACATGCCGAAAGCAGCAACACGGCTCCTCGGCTCCTCGCTTACTGATTCATATTTTGGTAGCAAGGTTACAATTAGCTCACCGGTGGAGAATAAACCTATTTATAACACGGCAGTCCACCTGAAAGACACAATCATCTAAAAAGGTTTTTAGAGGAAAATGAAGTGCAGTTTCTTCCTGTGCTGATTGCAGATTCCCAAGGTCCTTTCGGATGAAGTCCTCAGTCTAACCTTCCTGTGTTCACAGGCACCATTCCAGCCACCTCTCAGCCTCCATGTTCTTATGTAACATTTACATAGTGCCATAAACATACTCAGAGTTGCGTAAGAATTAAAACGTTGCCAAACCAATAAAACCTAAAGCAGGTCACTCCCTCCAGACTGTCTTTGATTAGCACAGGTACGCTGCCCGGTCTACGATGTAAGAGCCTGTCAAAAGACAGAAATTAACTTGAGGAAATCTGAAACGGTCTACAAAAAAATGCACAAATCAGAAGAAATTAACCACACTGTGGCCTGTGGTGCTTCTATCAATCCCAAGAGTATGTTATTCCACTCCATAAGATAAAAAGTAACCCAACATTGCTTGTTCCCTGAAGTCAGAAACTGTGTCTAAAAATACCTCCCAGCCAACTGGCTATCAGTAAGTTAGTCTCACAAATGTCCCAGTAAGAACTGCACAGGCTATTTCCTTACTGTACAGAGGGAAAACTGAGGCAGTCACAGAAAGGTTAAGCAAGTGACTTGTTCAAGGACAACCTGTTAAGGGAGCAAAGTTCTGGGGCTGAGATCTGGCTTCCTCCTTCCATCTGGCTCCAACCTTTAACCAGAGTTGCCATTTTATTATGTTTTAATCACATTTGTTCCGGGAACTCTTTTAACAAAATCAACCAGAGATTCTCTTTCTCTCTACAAGAGTTCACTTTTACTGTACTTCAAATCCATGTCCACTCAACAAAATTATAAGACTTGGCCTAAAATTATATTTTTAAGTCTGTTCACAGAAATCCAAAATGTTCCTTTCAGAACCTCAAACGTCTCCCTCATTCCTTTTGTCTTAAGAAATTTATGCCATGTTCTCCCACTATTAACTAATGCAACTTTACATTTTTAAATACTGATGTGAAAATCCCAAAGTGAGACCTTAAAACCAGTTATATTTATCAAATGGATGCTGCCTCTAACATGGCACTCATTCTTCTTGTCACTGGCCTTTTACTAAGCTGCAGCTAATGCACTAATAGGAACACCTATCCCTTGCTGCCCTCATGTCATGCCCAAGTACCAGCTATCAGAGCTGCCTGGCTCATTCATTCCTTCAGCTCACCTAGAGGAGTACAGAGAGGAAGCTCAGGGGAGGAAAGCAATCAACTTCTTGTTAATCCCACAGCCTCTATTTTCCCAGAACTGACGTTTGACTTTAAGCCTTTTGCAACAGTGGTCTCTGTAGCATGCACTATTGGCAACTACATGTGTCCCGGAAAAAACTGTAGCGTCTGGCCAAGAAGTTTAAAGGCCTTCGAGAATGTTTGCTGGACACACAACCTAATTTCCAATTTACCAAAAAAAGAAACTAACTCCCTATTATGCCCACCCATCCTCACCCTAACAAACATCCATTTTAGGAAGGTTACAAAAAATGAACTCTGCCCTATTCAGAACCAGCTGGATTACCAATTAAACATTCTTAACTAGGCTCACCACAAGAAAAACCCCAGACACTACACCCAATCAACAGGGAAATCGCTGTTAAAAAACCTAACTATATTGGGACAGTATAAAAAATCCTAAGGAAAGAATGTAAAGATTTATTCAGACACATAGAAAATGACAAACCTGATGGCTGAGTCTCCTTATTTACTATCCTACTAGAGAAATAACATTATGTTACACATTCCAAAAACATGGCCCATAATAAGGCCCAGCAGACATTATTCACGAAAAGCATGATCTTACCCCAACTGTCAGTCCCTGTTCGTAGACCTTCACCATGTTTATCAGACCCACCGGCATATTACCCATGCACAGAGCAGCAAGACCCAGGAACACACACGAGGTGCTTAACAGAAGCATTAGCCAGTGAACAAAGACCCCACTGCACAGGCTACACCACTGGGAACAAATATCAAAGCTGGAGATAATGAACTTGTTTTTGAGACTCCAAAGTAGGATGATGTCTTTTCTTGTTTGTCTGGTTTATTAAAGAAGCCTGAACCCACCTGAGAATCATTATTTTTAGTGGAGAGGAGAGCCACAGAACACACACTTGATCTCCCATAGCTGGAAGGTTAGGGGCTGCTGAGAAGTCAAAGCCCAGGCTTTGTACATCGGGAGCGAATACAATCCTGATCGTCTCTCCCAGATCCATCTGTGGGTCAATAATCACTTCAATATAACTGCCAAATATAACCTTCATCTTCTCCCCCAATGCCAAGACACATTTCAGAGGAGACTATTAAATTAAATATTTTAGGGTTTCATGTGCTCTTCTTAGCCCCCAAAACCTCATAAACAACACACCCAGTCGAGTGTCCCACAGAGAGGTACCCACCTCTATAGTGAGAAGGGTGGGGGTGGTGTCAGGGAGCAGAAGGCTGTGGGGGCTGGAAGGTAAGGGGTGTGTGAGGGTGGGGGAGTGCGTGGGGGGCAGGGCTGGAAAAAGGGATCGTGTGGGAAGGTAAATAAGTACTGACCAAGGGCCGGGAAGTGGGTCCAGTGGTGGGATCTTTAAATAATCTTGGGGGTTGGAGGGAGGTTCTAGGATTTCACCTGAAAGGCAGCCACAAAGTGATTAACTGAATGGGCCCCCTGGGGTGGGGTGGGGGAAGCGAGGTGGAAAGCAAATACACCTAGATGCAGATTAACCGTTCTGGAACCAGGTTTCCTAGGGTTAGAGAGATTCCAAAGCCAAGTTCCAAAAACGTTTAGGGGCCTGTGGGTCTCGCTTCCTCCAAACAGCTTCCACAGGGCATGTGTATGGGGGGGGGGGGTTCTGCCCCATTGAACTCAAAGGGGCTGCGCGAAGGGGAAATGTGACTCCCTTTCCCAGAACATTAGGGAGGAAGCAGAGGGAAGGAAAGAGACACCCCAAATGCAGGTCCTGAAGGAAAGGTTAGAGACCCCTTCCCCTGTCACCTGAGGTGCGCAAGGGCTCGCAACATCAGGATACCTCAGAGAAGCAAACACCCATCGCCTGAACCCCTCAATCTTGGCGGGAGAAAAGGCACCCTTCAAGAGCATCTGGAGGGAGGGTATGAAGACCCCCACCCCTGGACATGCTGAATGGCAGAAGCACGGACCTCCGAATCTCAGGGAAGGGAGCCCGCACTCCCCACTATGGAACAAGGGGGTGCTGGGAGTGCGATCCTGAGAGCTCCCCGAATCCAGTTCCGCCTGGAAGACGGCTCGGGTCCCCAGGGGCCCCGCGTGAGCTCGGTCCCGGCGGGGCAGCCGCACCTCGGAGGTCTGGGGACGCCGACCGCGGGTCACCCCGACTCCTCCGCGCCCCCCACCCGGCCATATTGTGCGCGTGGGGAGGGGGCGCGCTGTAGCCAGGGGCCGCGGCTCGAGGCCTCGCCCTCGCCCGGCTCTCTCCATCCCGGCCTCCGCCCCCCGGCCCGGGACTCACCCTGGATCCCCCGGGGCCCGGACCCGCCGCTGCCGGCAAGCAGGAGGACGACAAGGGGGAAGAAGGAGGAGGCTCTGGCCGACTCCGCCATAGTAACCACCGCCGCCGCCGCCGCCGCCGCCGCCGCCGCCGCAGCCCAGCAGCGCCCAGCGCGCGCGCGCGCGCCCCCGGCGCCTCCCCTCCTCCCTCAGCCCCGCTCCCGCCTCCCTCTCCTCCTCCCGGCGCCGGCACGTGCGCTCCCGGCCGAGCCGGCGCCGCGGCCGCCGCGCGCGTCCCCGAAGGGCGGGGCCGGGTGCGCGCGGGCGCCCGCCTTAAAGGGGAGTGTCCCTGTTAAAGGGGTGGGAGGGGCTCGAGCCTCGGCCACCTCACGGGTGGGTGCCGAGCTCTCCGCTGAGAGGCCCGGGTCTGACACGCGGCCCCCACCCTGGCCTGCACCTCGCCCTGCGCACAGTTATCAGCACCCACCCCCCTCCTCCGCATCGAATGCCATACGGGTCGCGTGCGTGTGTTTCTGTTCCCTCCATCCCCACTGCTTCGCCTCAAGCCCCCATCACGTCTCACGTCCTGCCGGGGTCCTCGCAACCCGCCTCCCTGTCCCGCGCGGCAGCCTGCGGCAACCTGTGTGATCACATCCTGGGGTGCCCCTTTGCAGAACAGAGTCAGGTTTTTAATGCTAGCGCTCAGTCTTGGGGAGGGTGCTGCGGGAGGCACTCCCATTCTGCTGTTTACCTTTCGGTAAACAGTTTGACATTATATATCAAATGCCTTAAAATATCCATACCCATGGGCTGGTATTATTCCTTGTCTGTCTTCCAAGAAATAATAGAGATGAGGACCAATATGTATGAAAAATGTTAACAGCTGCATGTTTATCATCATAAAAAAGCTGGACCCTTAAGGAGGCAGTAATAGAAGACAAATAAATGATGGCCCATCCATGGGATGGAGCATTATTTAGTAATTAAAAATTAAATGTATAAAAACCAATAAGGTGAGATGTTTGTGAGATAATGTTAAATGAGCAAGCAAAATACCAAACTATTTACAGTATTATTCTAATTTTGTTGATAATATATAACTGTATGGGGAAAAGACTGGAAAGGAATTACCCAATATTATCAGTAGTTATTGCCAGGATTTTTTTTTTTTTTTTTTTTTTTACTTTTCCTTAAAACACTTCAATGTTTTCTAAATATTTTACAGATGAACAAGTATTACTTTCAAATTTAGAAAAAAGTACTTAAAGAAGGCTAACTGGGGGCGCCTGGGTGGTTCAGTGGGCTAAGCCTCTGACTTCAGCTCAGGTCATGATTCCAGGGTCCTGAGATAGAGCCCCACATTAGGCCCTCTGCTCAGCAGGGAGCCTGCTTCCCCTCCTTTCTCTGCCTGCCTCTCTGCCTACTTGTGATCTCTGTCTGTCAAATAAATAAATAAAATCTTTAAAAACAAATAAAATAAAAAAGTTTAACTGAATCAATTGCCCATATCTTTTTGAAAAGAGTTTGCTTTCTTTAGCTTGAGAAACAGTTTTAGATCTTGAGGAGGTCAGAGTCTTTAGAACCAGAGCTCTGGATCTGAATTTTCCCTTTCTTACTAACTGGTATGAATGCCTGGGCAAGTTTCTTTAACCTCTCTAAGTACAGTGCATCATCATCCAAGACCTAGGGGTGGAGAGGATGACCAGAGGTGGGGAGCAACATTTCCCAAATGGAACCCTCATCCTCTAAGTTGTTACAAATCTGAAGAACACCCATCCTCTCATCCAGAAAAAAAAACATGACTGCAGCCACACTCCTCAGACAACTCACACACAAACACACAGGTGCAAAGTCACGCAGAGATGCAGTCTATGAGCTGGTCAGTAGCTGCATGAGTAAACCCCTTATTTTTATACTGCTCTCCCTCATCACCCCAAAATGGTCACCCCCCGAGTCCATCTAACTGGTCTCTCAAACTCTGTCCCACCCATTCTTACGGTGCCCAGCTGCTGGGTTATGCACAGTGCTGGGTTACTGTCTTAGTTTCCTAGGGCTGCCTTAACAAAGTTCCACACACTGCTTGGCTTAAAATAACAGAAATTTATTCTCTCACAGTTCTGGAGGCTAGAAATCTGAAACCAGGGTGTCAGCAGGCCCATGCTCTCTCTCTCAAGCCTCTGGGGAAGAATCCTTCCTTGTCTCTTCTGGCTTCTGATGGTTCCCAGAATCCTTGGTGTTGCCTATCTTGCGGAAGCATAATTTCATTCTCTGCCTCCATCTTCACGTGGCCATCTTTTCTCCATGTATCTCTCTGTCCAAATTTCTCTCTTCCTATAAAGACACAAGTCACTGAATCAGGGCCAACCCCAATCCACTATGAGCTCAAGTAATTTTAATTTGATTATATCTGCAAAGATCCTGTTTCTAAATAAGATCACATTTATAGGTTATGGGTGGACCTGAATTCAGGGAAGACACTATTCAATTCAGTTACATTCACCAATCCCTGTGGTTGCTTTATTCCTCGACTGCAAGGTCAGCTGTGTACCTGAATATACAGCCTGGGAAACAGAACACTGGGGTGACAACCCCAAACCCAGCTCCACTGTCTCACTTGATAGCATTTGACTTTGGGCAAGGTATTTTGCCTCCCTAAGCCTCGATTCACTCATCTGCAAAACGGAGTTGATAATAGTTCTATCTCAGGGCACCTGGGTGGCTCAGGGGGTTAAGTGTTCAACTCTTGATTTCAGCTCAGGTCATGATCTCAGGGTCATGAGGTCGAGCCCTATGTCAGGCTCTGCATTCGGCAGGGAGTCTGCTTGAAGTTCTTTCCCTCTGCCCCTCTCCTTGTGCTCTCTCCCTCTCTCTCAAATAAATAAATCTTTTTTAAAAAAATAGTTCTATCTCATAGAGATGTTGCAAGGATATCATAGGTAAAGCAGTTAGCATAGCCTCTGACACATAGGAAGTGATATAAAAAGAATAGCTATTACGATATGACGATTTGACCTTTACCGCAATCCTGTGAAGTGGTTGAGGCATGTCGGTGTGTGTGCAATTTATAGGGGAGGCAGTTGAGACCCAAAGAAGGTGAGCAAGTTGCCCTAGCCCATGTATAATTAAGTGTTGAAGGAACAGCCCGCTGGTCCTGTGCTCCTTCAGCATCATAGCATCTCATGCATTCCCAGGGATTGGTCTCCGAGAGCCAGCTGAAGGTGTGGACATTAGACTGGATGGGTTGTGGGAGGGGTTAGTTATATCCTCACACCCTATTCCTGAGGGTTTGGTGCATCCCCTCAAATCAGGGCTTTCCTATGTAATGTGCCTACCTTCCCTTTTAGGTCCTGAGCCGAGCCCTAGGGCACTCAGTCTACTTGTGTCCTGCCCACAGCTTCTCTGTGTCCATTGGACACTTCTCAAAGTGTCCATTTCTGTTAAGCTCCTTAATTTTAGGACTGGACCCATATCACAGTCTACAAACTTCCTCTTTGCCTTGTTCTTCCCCTTTGTCATGGGATTCCCCAGAGCTTACTCCCCGGGCTCCAATGACTAGACTGTCCAGTGTTATGGCTGCCATCTTAGTCACAGTGCACCAAGACATTGCCATCTTAGGGGATCTGGCTCAGTTCGCCTTGATGAGCAGCAGACTTATTAATCTCAAGAAGGGAATAGCTCATCTTCATTCACCCGTTCTACAAGCATGCAGGGAGCACCTATGGTATACCGGGTGCACCATGTAAAAGAGAGATAAGTCATGGTCTTTGCCCTCATGGAACCTACAATAATAGAGGCAAGCTTTTTTTAAAAAGGCAACAACAGGGATGCCTGAGTGGCTCCACTGGTGAAGCTGCTGACTCTTGTTTTCAGCTCAGGTCATGATCTCAGAGTTCTGAGATTGAGGCCTGCATCAGGCCCTGCACTGAGCATGGAACCTGCTTACGATTCTCTCTCTCCTTCTGCCTTATGTCCTCCCCAACCTCCCTCCTCTTAAAAAAAAAAAAAAGGCAACAACATGTGTTTACGCTGTAACACACACCGGTAAAGGCTCAGTAGGGGCACTCAAGAGATATGGATGTCTCAACTCTTCAGGGACAAGCTGAAGAGGGCAGAAAGCTTTCACAGAGTGGCCATGCTATAGCTGACTCTTAGAAGATCAAAGAACATCCCCTAGGTAGACAGGCTGGTGTGGGGCAAGGGAAAGCAGGAGGTAGTTCCCGGCAGACAGAGCAGTACGAACAAGATACTGAAGTAAAATTGCCTGGCATTTAGAGGAAGCAGGAGCAACCTGGCAGCACAGAGGGTGAAGGGGGCATGGGGTGAAGGGGGTGCGGAGTGAAGGGGGCTGGTGCAGGGTAGACAGGCAGGTAACGTTGAAGAGATAGATGTGGACAGATATTTGGAAATGTTATTTTCTCCCGTTTTCTTGGCAGGTTCTAAGCATCAGGTTTTTGTTTTGTTTTTTGTTGTTTTTTTATAAATTCAATTACCATATAGCGTATTATTAGTTTCAGAGGTAGAGTTCAGTGATTCATCAGTTGCATGCAACCCCCAGGGATTCAAGAGATCAGGGGTTTCTAATGTGAGAAGGGATAAAATAAGATGAGGAACCAAGAATGTCTAGGATTTGAGGATTTGAAGCCTGATGCTTCAAGGGGATGATTACCTGAGTAGGTTCAGTGAAACATGGGGTAGAGGCCTAACCTCAGGGGGCTATAAGTGAATGGCAAGCAGAGGCTTAGAAAGACTGAGAGTCATCTGTTCTTTAGAAGAACTTGGCTGAGGGGCACCTGGGTGTCTCAGTCAGTTAAGCATCCAACTCCTGATTTCAGGACCAGGGTTGTATGTAAGGCGAGCCCCACATCTCTGAGTTCTGCTCTGGATGCTGGGTGTGGAGCATGGAGTCTGTTTAAGATTCTATTTCCTGGGGCACCTGGGTGGCTCAACTGGTTAAGCATCTGCCTTCATTTCGGGTCATGATCCCAGGGTCCTGGGATAGAGCTCCCTGCCCCATGGGGAGTCTGCCTCTCCCCCTCCATCTGCCTCTCCCCCAGCTCATGCTTTCTCTCATGTTCTCTCTCTCAAAAATTAATAAAATCTTGCTATGGTGAGTGCTGTGAAGTGTGTAAACCTGGTGATTCACATACCTGCACCCCGGGGGATAAAAATATATTATATGTTTATAAAAAATAAAAAATTTAAAAATTTAAAAAAAAAAATAAATAAATAAATAAAATCTTCAAAAAAATTTTTTTCTCTCCCTCTGACCCTCCCCCTTCTCAAATAGAAATATATACATACATACATACATACATACATACATAAAAGAACGTGGCTGTGACGGGACAGGGAGGTTTGAATTTCCTTCAGAACAATGGACCAGTTTCTTTAAGCAAACCTTCTGCTGAAGAAGCAACTCAAAATACTTAGAAAACTACCAAGGAAGTGAAGAATATTCCAGTCAAAAACTAAGAAACAAAAGAGAGGAAAGCAAAACTGCAAAGCTGGCTTTCACCTTGAGACCATTTGCATACCAGGTGAACTTGAACTTTGGTTTTCAAAGGCAAGCAGGATAGAGGGAACGGAAAACAAAGCCCAGGACTGCCCAAGGTGAGGAGTCTAATAAGCAACCATCTGCGCAAAGCTGTGACCCAGGATGGGTAATAATATACTAGGTTGAAGAATGAACTAGAAATAATTCACTCCTCCAGGAGATAGGAAAGGAAAATTACCGGACTTAAACCTTGGCTCTAAGTGAGAATGGGGGGAAATCTTCCCTGAGAATTCGCAACCACAAGTGGGCTTGCATGATTCAATTTCATTACAAATTCACTCTACCAGTGTGATCTGAAAAGCTATACACTATTTAGATTCAAATGGTCCTGGGCTGGTGTACCTTCTCAAAGTAACTGGAAGGAAGAAGAGCAGATCATCTCTAGACGAGCCCACCTTCAACTTGGGCTACAAGGAATTCTCACAGATAAAATTCCAAGAAATATAGTCTCTGTAGTCAAAAATCCAAAAACAACTAAAAAAGGCCTAGAGAAAAATCACAGTCAACTTAGATATCGTATACAATAGCTCCCCCTATCCACAGGGGATACGTTCCAAGACCCCCAGTGAAACTGGATAGTGACAAGCCCTTTATATACTATCTTTCCCTATCCATACATACATACCTATGATAAAGTTTAATTTACAAATTAGGCACAGTAAGGGAGTAACAACAATAACAATCAAGTAGAGCAATTGTAACACTATCCTGTAATAAAAGTTATGTAAATGTGATCTCTCAAAATATCCTATTGTGCTGTACTCACCCTTCTTGTGATAATGTGTGATGATAAAATGCTTACAAGATGCAATGAATGAGGTGAATGATGTAGGCATTGCAATGTAGTATTAGGCTTCTACTGACTTTCTGACAATATGTCAGAAGGAGAATCATCTGCTTCTGGACATGGTGGACCACAGGTAACTAAAACTGTGGAAAGCGAAATCACAGATAAGGGGGAGGGGGACTACTGGATTCATAGGAAATACCTTTCAAAAATGAAGGCTTGGGGCGCTTGGGTAGCTCGGCCCTGTAAGCGTCTGCCTTCAGCCCAGATAAGCCCAGAGTCCTGGGATAGAGCCCCACGTGGGGTTCCCTGTTCAATGGGGTGCCTGCTTCTACCCTCCCTCTCCCCCTGCTCATGTTTCTCTCTCTCTCTCTCTCAAATAAATAAGTGAAATCTTTTTAAAAAGACTAAATAAAAAATGTATAAGTTACATATGAATTCATGCATACTTTATTAATTGTCAGATATATGCTAATAACAGATTAAATAACTTCCAAATTAAGAGAAGGAAGAAAATAGAATGAGAAAAAAATAATCCATCCAAAAGGAGTAAGGAAGGAAAGGAAAAAAATATATTAAAGAAGGATGAATAGAAAGCATAAATGAAATGGTGAAAATAAATTCAAACTATGTCCATGATTACAATAAATGTGAATGGGCTAAATAATCCAATTTAAAGGTACAGATTTTCAGACTGGACAAGAGAAGGAGAGAAAGGAGATTTCTAGAGGGATACACAAGGTCACAGAAGTGTTTGCTGTGTTTTGTTACCTTAACAGGAAGGGAGTGATGGCAACTTAGACTGCAGTAAAGGAGCCAAGAGAAGTTTAAAGGTATATGAAGAAGAAGGAATAAGTGATGGAGCCAGAACCCAGGGTGGATGGGGAACACAGCATCAAGATGCAGAGGTACAGGGAATAGCGTTGGCCAGAGGCTGGAGGAGGAAGGTGAACCAAGGGACTTTATAGACATGACAGGGCCACCTGGGGGTTCTCAGTCAAACTGTGGTCATGGCCCTCTGCTGTGGTACAGTATGGTCAAGAGGGAGGATGGCATATGATGTGGATCTTCTTGAAGAGAGTGGTGAGCATTTGGACAAGACACTGTGGACAATGGGAGCAGTGTGCAGGGACATGGAAAAGCAGAAAGGGATTGCCAAGATGGCACTGGGGCCCAGCCAGGATTGCAGGACCCAAAGCTGAGGTCATAACAAGCTTTGGTACAGTTCTTCTGGAAATACTTAGCAGCCCTGGGTGAAATCAGAAGAGGGGGCTTTTGGAGGATGAAGGGGTAGGGAACGGGGTGATAGGGGCTGGTGGGGACAGGGAGTTGAGGGAAGCAGCAGGAGCACAGTGTAGGAATGGAAGATAATTGAATGTGACATGGCTGGTGGCTGAGGATGGGAGGCTGGCCAGAGGGGCTGCTGTGGTCCTTGGAAGCCTGAAGGCCCCAGACAGTGTCAGGGACCTGATGCCATCAGCTGCATGCCATCTGTGCTCAATGGTCTCTTGAGATGCTGCTGAGCTCTGGTGTCCTTGAGGAAAACCCTCCTGTTGCTGCTCCAGAGGCCATCACATGATTTTAGATTTTTTTCTTTAACCCTCACAATGACCTCGTTCTACCCTAGTGCCTCCTCGGTAAACAGGCCTGGCGCCCTCAGCCTTGATGATTCATACTTCAGTTTCTCTCTGAGCATGCCCAATGGCCAAGCAGGGTGGCTCTCCTGGTCATGCTCCTTTTATCATGGACCATCTGAGCTTCTGTCTGCCTGGCCCCTTCTTCTCCCTGCCCTAAGTGAGGCCCCTTCCAGATCCTCAGACCACACATATCTGGTACTGCTCGTACTTACACACCCTATCACCTGGCCACACTCCCCACTGTCCCCAGGCACACTGCTGCACACCCATGTCCATGAAAGCCCCTTTCATTGTGTCATCTGCCTTCTGGACAGCATACAGGCTCCCTGTTGCCCAAAACCACAAGCCAAGCCCATGACATTCTAAATCTAGAGAAGAGCCTGGAAATTATTTTAGTCTGATCTCATTTTACAGATGGACAAATTGAGGTTCAGACAAAATCAATGATTTGTCCAGGGTAGAACCAAAGGGGACAGTCGAGACCTGTCATGATGAGAACTTACTATCCATCCAGACTTAGTTAAAAATAGCATACAGGAACTGACCATTTACTCTCCTAAGAGCTTTATATGGATTATTTATTTAATCTTCACAACAACTCCATTGTAGAGATGAGGAACTGAGGCATAAAGAGATTAAATAAATCGCAAAAGTTCACCCAGCTAATCGTGGTCCTGATAGCTCTCTTGGCTTCTCTCTCCCTCTCTCTCTCACATATACCCACAGACACACAGACCCCAAATCCTCAGTCATAGTGTTCCCCCTGCCTGGACAACCCTCGTTCTGTCTTGTCCATCTTGATTATAAGAGTCAATGCCCCCTTCTCCTGGGTGAGTGCATGATCTGCCGTCTGTCCACAGATGATTGAACAGGGTGGGGCATCTGAACCCAGGAAAAACAATAAGTAGACTGGCTGACTCTTCAGTTTCTCTCTTGTGGGCATTGGAACTCAGGAGGCATAGTAACTGAGTCACTTAGATGGAGACAGGAGCTACAGAGCACTACCTGAATGCCATTCTGGTCATGTAGCATGACCAGGCTGAACCAGGAGAGGAGAGGGGAATGGAACAGAGACAGAGAGAGAGAGAGAGATTACTGAGGTGTGTCTATGGGTATGTATGTGTGCCCACACGCCCTCCATACTCACCCACTCAGTCAAATTATCCTCAACAAATAACCAGCCCAGTGTCTTCTCAGATCCCATGAGATCTAGCTGTATTTTCCACTACCAGTTTCTCTGAGATTCCCACGTCTTTCCAGGAAATCCTCTTTTCACTTCTGTCGGTTTCAGGGTACTGGTCATTGAAGCCTGCGAGCATTAGCTAGGACACCAGCTCAACAAATGGCATTTATCCTTAAGAAGGAGCTCAGGGCCTGACTCCTCCAGGAAGCCTTCCCCTTCCTGGGTGTGCTCCTCTCTCCTTTCCCAGACAGACCATAAGCCCTTCACTTCCATTTTCCTCCTGATGTTCAGTAAATACATACGGATTGACTGAGCCTGCTACCTTCGGGGCACACATTTCTAATCTTGCTATATGAAGTTGGACTATCTTTATGGCTATCATTTTATGTTCTAGTAAATCCACGCACCCACCATCCATTGTTTATTTATCCCAGGAATATGCCCCGAGTGTCTGTGTGCCAGGCACCAGGCTAGGCCTTGGGGATGCTTACGATGAAGTTCATAGTCCAGAAGAGAAATCCAGAATGTCCTCACCAAACTGGTCACACCAACACAGCCTCTGCTTTCATGATCCCAGACACACACACACACACTCACACACACACACACACACACACACACACACACACACCAGACATGACTATCAGCCCCATTACTGTGTCACACACACCCAGCACACACCCAGACATGGGCTCTCTCTTGTTTTCTTCTCCCTGTTCCTCCCTCCCTGTCCTCACACCAAGTGCCCACCGCGTTTCCTACTGGCCTCACACTCACACAACTCCCCCCTCCACTCTCCCTCCTTTCAAATCATTCTCTTTGGTACTGGAATTGACACTATAGTCTAGAGTGTGTATGCCTTTATGCTATTTTAAGACCCCAGCACTTTGCAAAAACCTGGTGGAGAATACTGCCAAAGCCAGGGAGTGGGGGAGGGGGCTGAGCAACCTGAGCCTGGGGCCCGCCTGGGTGCCTACCTACCAGGTTAGCTGACCCAGGCACAGAGACTCTGCTCCAGCCTACCCGTTCACTGCTGGTATCCTGGCCACCCCGCTGGCCCAGCCTAACCCAGGCTCTGTGTTCTCATGCCCTGCCCACCCTCAGCCCTCCCCAGGAGCTGCTTAGGAGTTTGCACACCAGGCAGCATGTAAAATGGTTGTGTTTCTGAAAACACACACACACACGCAGAGAAGCCCTGAAATTCTTCTTGGAACAGGGCCAGGGATTTATTTATGAAATTCCCAGGGGGCGGGAGAGACAGAAGTCTGGACTTTGCAGACTGAGTGTTGTGCGGCCATCCCATCAACATCACCACCAGCTCTCGTGTGCACTTACTAAATGCCCGCTGCCTGCCAGGGCCAGCCTATAGGGACCTCAGGGGGATGGGAGGCAGGCTCAGGTGCGCCAAAGTCAAGACAGTGGCAGGCTCTCTCCTGTCTTCCCCACCAGAAGCAGAAACAAACATGATTTTGTCCTATTTTGCCCATAGTTCCCTGCTCTGCCACCTCTCTCCCCCTTGCTCACCACTTTGGAATCCATGCTGTCCTGTGGATGGACATCAGGGTTCTCTAAAAAAAGGCTTCATGGCCAGTTTCTACCCAAGTGGGAAACGGGGAGTTGTAGTGTGCGAAATCTTCTACCCCCATCTGCAGCAGTTCAGCGTGGAATGGAAATGGAGTTTACACCTAAGCAAGGCAGGGTCTGGTGGATATTAGAGAAAGCCGCTTAGGATGGTTTCCAGGTCATCTCTAAGGATGTCTTGTGGGTGATTCAGAGGGGAACAGGCTGATGGAGTTGGGGAGAGGACCTTAATTCTGCTTCCAGTGGAAAAGTGTGTAGAAGCTGCTGCTATAAAACGGGCTTTCAGTTTCTGCCCCTTATCTAGCCCACTACCTAAGAGGACACTTGGCAGAAGAGGCTTCTTGTGCCTCCCTTGACTCTATAGAGGTAAGAAGGGGTGGACCGAATTGTGTCTTTAGTTTCCCATATATAACCTGTTTTTCAAGGGAAAGGCATAGGATCAATCTCTGTGCAATGACTGATCTTATGCAAATGTCGTGATTCTTCTCAAGGACTTAGGGGTAAGGTCCCAGGTGAAAATATAGAATAGCCCTTCAGAGATAAGACAGAATGATAGAATAAAGACCTCAGTGTGAGACCCAAAACCATAAAAGTCCTAGAAGAGAGCACAGGCAGGGGTGCCTGTGTGGCTCAGTCAATTGACCGTACAACTCTTGGTTTCAGCTCAGGTCATGATCTCAGGATCTTGAGATCAAGCCCCATGTCACGCTCTGCAATCAGCGGGAAGTCTGCCGGAAACTCCCTTTGCTCCTGCTCTCGCGCACGCATCCTCTCTCTTTATCAATCAATCAATCAATCAATATTTAAAAAAAAAAAAGAGCACACAGGCAGTAATTTCTCTGACATCAGCTGTGGCAACATTTTTCTAGATACATCTTCTGAGGCAAGGGAAATAAAAGCAAAAATAAACTATTGGGAGTTCATAAAAATAAAAACCTTCTGCACACCGAAGGAAACAATCAGCAAAACTGAAAGACAATCTATGGAATGGAAGATGTTTGCAAATGGCATATCTGATAAAGAGTTGTACCCATAATATATAAAGAACTTCTGTAACTCAACACACCAAAACCAAATAATCCAATTTAAAAATGGGCAGACGAATAGACATTTTCTAGACATGTCAAGGAAGACATCCAGATAGCCAACAGATGCATGAAAACAGGCTTGACATCACTCATCAACAGAGAAATGCAAATTAAAACCACAATGAAATATCGCCTCGCACCTGTCAAAATGGCTAAAGTCAAAAACATGAGAAACAGCAAGTGTTGGTGAGGATGTGGAGAAAAGGAACCCTTGTGCATTGTTGGTGGGAATGCAAAGTGGTGCAGCCACTGTGGAAGACAGTATGGAGGTTCCTTAAGAAAATTAAAAATAGAACTACCCTATGATCCAGTACTTGCACAACTAAATATTTACCCAAAGAATACAAAAACACTACCTCAAAGGGATGCATGCACCCCTATGTTTACTGAAGCATTATTTACAATTGCCAAACTATAGAAACAGCCAAAGTGTCCACTGATGGATAAATGGATAAAGAAGAAATGGATAAAGAATTCACACACACACACACACACACACACACACACACAGGAATACTATTCAGCCACAAAAAAGAACAAAATCTTGCCATTTGCAACAACATGGATAGATCTAGAGGTATAACGCTTAGGGAAATAAGTCGGAGAGAGAAAAATACCATATGATTTCACTCATACGTAGAACTTAAGAGACAAAATAAATGAGCAACGAAAAAGAAAGAGAGAAGTCAAGAAACGGTGTCTTAACCATAGAGAACAAACCACTGTTACCAGAGGGGAGGTGGCTGCAGGATGGGTAAAGAGGTGAAGGGGGTTAAAAGCACACCTACCCTGATGAGCACTGAGTGATGTACAGAACAGTTGAATCACTATATTGTACATCTGAGCTTCAGTAAATGCCATGACATACTAATTTTACTAGTACACTCATTTTTTACTAATATAACACTATATAAGGGCACCTGGGTGGCTCAGTCATTAAGCGTCTGCTTTCAGCTCAAGTCATGATCCAAAGGGTCCTGGGATGGAGCCCCTCATTGGGCTCCCTGCTCAGAGGGAAGCCTGCTTGTGCTCCCTCTTTTGCTGTGTCTCTCTCTGTCAAATAAATAAACAAATTCTTAAAAAAAAAAATACCACAAAACACTATATGTTAGCTACACTGGAATTTTAAAAAATGTTAAAAAAAAAAAAAAAAGATTGAATGACAAATAAAAGACCACTGCACCGGGACGCCTGGGTGGCTCAGTTGGTTAAGCAGCTGCCTTTGGCTCAGGTCATGATCCCAGCGTCCTGGGATTGAGTCCCACATCAGGCTCCTTGCTCAGCAGGGAGCCTGCTACTCCCTCTGCCTGCCATTCTGTCTGCCTGTGCTCGCTCTCTCTCCCTCTCTCTCTTTGATAAATAAATAAAATCTTAAAAAAAAAAAAAAAAAGACCACTGCACCTATCAAGGGGATGGTAGGACTTCTTAAAAATCAAAGGCCACATCCAGAAAAGAACTATATCAGGTTACAGGTAATTAAATACATTAAGTAAAAAACAGACATGGGAAGAACAATAGGGACAGTTTTCCTTTCGGAATACCAGAATCTTCCCTACCCTAACCTTGGAGCGACTAAGGCTCCAAGCCCTGAAGTTTAGGCTCCCTGTTCTATTTGGAAAGAAAATCCTTCCCCCACCCCCAAGTCCCAGGGGCCTCATAGACCTCCGGAAATTTCTCTCTCCCTTGGGAAGCCCCAGCCTGGTTACACAGAATGAGTTGGGGCGGGGAAATGTGCCTTCCAGCAGCCTCTCCCAGGTGAGGTGAGCAGGTGTGGGCAGGCTCACCTGCCTGGGAAGCCTATGGTGAGTAGGCGGGCCCATTCCTGGCTGGGAGGAAGACAGCATCAGCCTGCCAGGGCCTGTGTGTACATGTGTGCGTGCCTATGTGCAAGCGTGCATATGTGTGTGTGTGTGTCTGTTGGGAAAGAGTTGGCACAGTGCTAAAGGCACAGAAACACTCCCCACACACACCCCTAAAGCTATACTAAGCAACCATGACTTGCCTCTTCAGGCTGACAGGCAAATGTACCTATGGGCAGATAGGAAGTTCCAGAATTACTTCTAGGCTCCTTCTGTAGAAGAAAGACCATGGGCTCTGGGTTCAGACATATCTGAGCTCAAATCCCAGCTCTATTACTTCTTAGCTGTGTGATCTGGGGCCTGTCACTTAACCTCTTTGAACTTTGGGTTCCTCATCTATAAAATGGGAATAATTTTTCTCTTGCAACATTTTGGTGAGGAGAGAAGGAAGCTGTACTTGATCAATTGCCAAAGGCTGTAGACAGAAGAGTTATGACTTCCTAGAGGTCCATAATGCAAGCACCGAAGTCAGACTCCCGGCTTTTAAGCTCCCTGTACTGGTCTTGGCACCTGTAAAATGGGGCCAATAATGGTCCTACCTCACAGGTTAGTTGGGAGAATCCAAGTCAATACACATATACAGCACATTTAATGGGGTCTGGCCAGAAAAAGTGCTCAAAACAGGTCGGGTACTGTCCTGCTTGGAGCTCTTCCTCACACCCCTGTGGTCTTTGTCCCCAGGACCCAGCCCCATTAGCCTTTGTCTCAGCTTGCCCTGCCTGTGGCTTCTGGCCACTTTTTCTTACAGTAAAATGTGTTTTTCTTTCCCCCCAGGCTGGTCCTTCCTGGGCATGCTGTTGTCATGGGAACCTACAGGGGCTGTCTGGCTTTGGGGGAGGAAGAGGTTGTGGATTAAAGCCCAAGAATACCACCGCTGCTGTTCGGAGCACTACCACAGACCGCTGGCCACCATCCTTGCACCAGAGAATAAATCCAGACTGTGGGGGCCCGAGGGAGGAGGTTATGGGGCCTACCCGCTGCCGGTCCTGCCGCTGGCCAGGTAGGTAAAATGCCCTGTTTCAACAAGCTCCGCCCCCTGTCTCCATCATCTTATCAGAAACACAGCCCGGTTCTGAGCACCATTGTCTCCTCATGAGGCGAAACAAATGCACGGCTCAGAGAACAGGGGTTTATGGTTGATTTATTATTCCTTTTCACCTCTGAGAAAACTATGCGACTCCAGAGTAGATACAATGAACCTGACTTAACAGATAGGGAAACTGAGGCTCCAGAAACATCTAAACGACTTTTGCCTGAGTCATTCAGTCTGCAAAATGTGGAAATAGCCCCTGGGATCTAAATCCTTTGATCTTTGCCATTATCCTAAAATGCCTGGGTGCAGAGGAGGAAGGGAAGAGGGAAGAGAACCCGTCCCCATAAGCCAGTGATTCCGGGAGGACTAAAAAGCACTCTTCCCTCCTCTCCCACTAAAATTCATTAGTGGGGGAATGAATTGGGGCACCTGGGTGGCTCAGTGGGTTAAAGCCTCTGCCTTCAGCTCGGGTCATGGTCTCAGGGTCCTGGGATCGAGCCCCGAGTCAGGCTCTCTGCTTGGCAGGGAGCCTGCTTCCCCCCCTCTCTCTGCCTGCCTCTCTGCCTATTTGTGATCTCTCTCTCTGTCAAACAAATAAATAAAATCTTTTTAAAAAAATTAAAGCGTTTCTAATGAGCAAAATAGCACATCAAGAGCCTTAAAGAAGTTCTAAACTTGAACCTCATAATTTCATGCCTAGAAATTATCCCAAGCATACCCATACATTTCTTGACCCTACTTTTCCAGTTGTGAGAGTTCATCCTAAAGAGAGACTGTAATCAGACACATGCATAAAGATGTGACTCGGGAATTCCAGTCATTGCAGTATCAGCTGAAATCGTAAAATATTGACATAAATGCACATTCAAAAATAGAGGATTATTCATGTAAGGTACTTTTATACAAAGGGTTGTAGAAAAAGATTTAATGACACAAAGAGATGTTTCTGATATACAGTTAAAGTGGGGAAGAGCAGGTCATAAAATACATACAGTACAGAAATGCCTGGATGGCTCAGTCGTTAAGCATCTGCCCTTGGCTCAAGTCAAGATCCCAGGGTCCTGGGATCAAGTCCCACATTGGGCTCCCTGCTCGGCAGGGAGCTTGCTTCTCCCTCTCCCACTCCCCCTGCTTATGTTCCCTTTCTCGCTGTGTCTCCCTGTCAAATAAATAAATAAAAATCTTTTAAAAAAATAAAATAAAATATGTACAGTATAATCTAATATTTATGCATGAGAAAGAGCTGGGAAGATACTTAGCAAAATGTTTATGCACATTATCTCTGGGTGGTGAAATGACAAATATTTTCCTCTTGATAATCTGCATCATCATTTTCAAAGATGACTACATATCACTTTTGCAATTATAACAATCAATGTGAACTAATTTAAAAGAGCCTATCCAGGGGCGTCTACGTGGCTTAGTTGCTTGGGTGTCAGACTTCTGGTTTCGGCTCAAGTCATGATCTCAAGGGTCATGGGACTGAGCCCTGCTTCAGGAACCCCGCTCAGCAGGGAGTCTACTTGAAGCTTCAGCTGCCTCTGCCCCTCCTCCCAGTCACACCTTCTCTCTCAAATAAATAAATAAACAAATCTTTAAGAAAATAGCCTGGTGGGGTGCCTGAGTGGCTCAGTAGGTTAAGCCTCTGCCTTAGGTTCAGGTCATGATCCCAGGATCCTGGGATTGAGCCCAGCATCGGGCTCTCTGCTCAGCGGGGAGCCTGTTTCCTCCTCTCTCTATGCCTGCCTCTCTGCCTACTTGTGATCTCTCTCTGTCAAATAAATAAATAAATAAAATCTTAAAAAAAAAAAAAAAAGAAAAGAAAGAAAGAAAAAGAGAAAGAAAGAAAGGAAGGAAAAGAGAAAGGAAGAAAATAGCCTGGGATGCCTGAGTGGCTCAGTCAGTTAAGCAGCTGCCTTTGGCTCCAGTCCTGATCCCGGGGTCCTGGGATTGAGTCCTGCGCTGGCCTCCTTCTCTGACAAATCAATAAATTAAATCTTTAAAAAAAAAAACCCAAAGACAGCAACCACAAAAAAATAGCCTTTCCAGGGGCCTCTGGATGGCTCCGTTGGTAAGCATCTGCCTTCAGCTCAGGTCATGATCACAGGGTTGTGGGATTGAGCCCCATGTCAGGCTCCCTGCTCGGCGTGGAACCTGCTTCTCCTTCTCCCTCCTCCACTCCCCCTGCTTGTGCTCTCTCTCTCTCTGTCAAATAAATAAATATATAAAATATTAAAAATAAAAATCTTAAAAAAATCTTAAAAATACATTGAAGTGTGATGTAAGACAGAAAAAAACAAAAACAAAATAAATATGCATATATATAGAGAGAAAGAATGGCTTATTAAATTATCTGCTATACTGTATTAAGTATTACATAATTATTTAAATGATTATAAAGCCTTAATGATATCATAAGTGAAAAACACTGGACACAAAATGGAGTGTGTGCCATAATTCTACGCAATGGAAATATTTGCTTCAATTTGGTGAGGTGAGATTCTGTGTAATTTTTTCCCCTTCTTTCAAAATTACCAAAATATAATCATTCACCTTTTTAATTAAAAAAGAATACTCATGGGATGATATAGTACTAAGCACTGGGTCCTATTTCTGAAAGTATTCTAGAGAAACAGGCACAGAGAGTTCTGACATCTTTAGTCCTCTTCCACTTATTGTTATTATTCACTGATTACTTACTGTGTGTATATTTGCCTCATTTCCACCTTTCACAATAACTCTGTTAAGATAGGTAAATTACCTAGGACTTTGTTGGTTCCAAGTAGTAGAAATCCAGTCTAGCTATTCAAGGAAAAAAATTTTTTTTTTCTTTTTCAGTTTAAGGATGCAGGAGTTTCTCCTAGACTCAGGGCACCTAGTCTCCATGAGTCACTGGAAGCAGGATGTCGAAGGCACAAGATTCTTTCTGTTTCCACCCTCTCTCTACCTCTCCGGGCCTTTGCTTCTGTGCACCTGTTTCCACTTTCTTTGCGACAACCAGCTTTCTCTACTTCCCATCCGCAGGAACACCCGGCTCCTGATAGCCCGTGGGTCTATGTTCGGTCCAGCCACCCAGGAGAGTCTCCAGCGACTCTCTCTGGGTCCCAACTCCTCCTTCAGGAGGTAGGGACTGATGGTCCAGCTTGGGTCAACCCGTTATCTGTGGGGAGTCAACGGGCTTCACCATGTTATACGAACATGGCTGCCAGGAATCCCCACTGTTCCCACACAAATAGGGAAGAGGGAGCAATTCCTCAAAAATTTCCAAGTGGATAGGTGGAGGTGGGTCAGGTAGTTGAAAAGAAAAACCAGTATATGCCAGACATAGCAAGCGTTGTTATTTCTGTTTCTACAGATGAGGACACTAAGGCTAAGAGAGGTCAGTGGACAAGTTATGGTCATACATACAGAGCTGGAATACAGACTCCGGTCTGTCTCTCTCAGAAATCCTCTCCATCACATCACCATACACATTTACTGATAATAAGTTAGTCAGACCTAAAGAGTGTCCCAGGCAGAGGGGATGGCATGTGCAAAGGCCCAGAGGCAAAAGAGGAACTGTGGGTCTATGGAGCTGAAGAGAGGAAATCCAGTGTGACTGGACCACAAAGAGAGAGGAAGGCTGTGGGACTGAATGTTGCAGGCTGGCTCAGATCAAGCAATACCGGCCTTTTAATTAGGAGTTTGGACTTTAACCTGAGGGCAGTGGCAGGCAGCAGAGAACATTATGGAATACACATTTGTATTTTAGAGGAATTTCTCCAGCTTCAGTGTGAAGGATGAACTGGAGGGGCTAGATGGGTGCAGGCCCAAAAGAGGACTTCCCACTAACCTAGGTGAGAGATGCTGGTGGCTGGGACCAAGGTGGGCATGGAGAGAGGTAGGCAGAGCCAGAGAGGTAATTGGGAGTTGGAAGGGACAAGAGGTGATAGGTAGGAGGAGGTCATGAACAAATTCATGCGTTTGCTTGGATAGTAATACCATTCTCTGAACATCAGGGACTGAGCAAGTTTGGGGTGACAGATAATGAGTTCTGCTTGGGACATGATGAATTGGAGAAGCCTGGGAAACAGCCAAGAAGCGGTCCAGAAGCAGCGGAGACTTAAGGTCTAGAGCTCAGGAGGGATGTGTGGGCTGGAGACACAGATCTGAGAGTCATCAACAAGCATTAAAACCAAGGAGTGATGAGCTCACTCAGGGACGTGTGTAGATGGAGGAGAAGACAGGGACAGAACGCTCGGCGCACCAGCATTTATGGAAGAGACAAAGAAGAGAAGCCTGCAGAAAAGTTTGAGACAGGGTCCCCACCCCCACTCCTAGGCCGGACGGAGGTCTGGAGTGTGTGGCAGGAAAGCTAAGAGGTGGGAGTGGTTAGCAGTCAGAAGTCACCTAAAGGTTGAGATAAATAAGGAAGGACTGATAAGGGGCCTTCACAACATGGAGGCCATGATAACCACCAAGAGATCAGTTTCCATGGCAGAGCTGGAAGGCAGTGGGCCGAGACTGGGAAGCGATGAAGCAGAGACTTTTCCAATAAATGTGACTGGCAAGGGGAGGGGTGGTTGAGAGAGATTGGTGAGGTTGGAAGACGTGAGAATTTTTTGTTTGCAGAGAGTTTATACCCTGGTGGGAAAGACCCACAGAGAAAGGCAAGTTGAAGATTCATTCGAAAGAGTAAAGGGTCATTAAGAAAGAGGAACCAGAGGCCCTGGGCCAGCTGCCTGTTTTTATAAATAAAGTTTTATTCAAACAAAGAGAGCAAGAGGAACCTGAAAGTGGGTCCCCAGAGGAGGGAGAGATAATGATGCAGGTGAGTTTATAGGTTTCATGTCAGCCAAAGAGAGCATCCTGGGCTTTCATTTTCTATGAAAAGGCAAAAGCAGTGGAAATCTGAGATTGACAACCATTTCATTTAGATAACTGTGATAAATCTGTTTTTGTGGTTTTTACCTCAACACTATGGAATCAAATTCTCAAATTCACACCTGAAATACAATAAAAATGCTAATCTGGAAGAATTGCAGAAAGGCCAGTTTGAAGGAGTGAATATTGGTGAAAGAAAGAAAGGTAATTTTATTCATTTCAGGTACATACAGTAACGCAAAATATTACCTAGCAGTTGGGAAAGGATCATTTGTAATTAGCATAGAAATTGTTTGGAATGTAAATTAGTTTTTCTGAAGTACTTGACTATGCTTAAAAACAGTACTTTAGTATTTTAAGAATTCCCCTTGTGGGGTGAAACCACTTTATATCTATTTTAAGACCTTGTTAAGTCTGCTTAAATGTAGTTAATTTTTTTTTTTTTCTGGAAAAGATACGGACTACATCAGAAAACTGTTTCTGGCAAAGGTAAGATCGTGCAACTGTGCCCCACACAGGCACTTTCCAAAGGCCATTTCCACTAGAGAGCAGATCTGATTGCCGGAGATTGTTACTAAGGGAACAGTGGAGCGTGAATATAAATTTCATTTCACAAAAGACCTAACTAAAGTATTGATCCAAAGGGATCAGCCAGTGAGAACAGGATGAGAAGGCTTTTTCTAATTGAAATAAACACGCATATAGACAGAGCCCATATAATGTGTGTGTGCAATCTTGTGCTCTCACCTTGTCCTGCAAATCTCCCCTTTTTAGCTGCTGCCCAGATAAGAGATTAGAGAGCTAGGGGCTGGGGAGAGGGAACTGCCTTTCTCTCTTCTCACTTGAGAGAGAACAAAGCTAGAAGCATTGACACCAAGCAGTGCTGGAGCTCCTCAGAACTGACGCCCGTCAACACCCTTGGTGAGGCTACTGTCCTGGGGTTGGTTTTGGTGTTACTATAATTGAACACCAGTTCTGGCCAGGCCCTTTGCCCAGCATGCTCACAACCACCTAATGGATATTATCCGCGTTTCAAGAGGGGGAAGCTGATTAGTCTGTGCCGATTGGGGTCCAGGTTCACAGGCTCGTGGATGGCTGTCAGGACCCAAAAACTGCGCGGGTGTGGATGGCATTTTCTCACCAACCCCCACAATGGGCCTCAGGTCAGTCACGCGGTTGCCTGTGAGCATCTCTGGCCTGTGCGAGGCAGCAAGGCACCTCTTGGGTTGTATTTTCTACCTCATTCTCCAATCCCCTTCATGATCCCTATCCACCTGCTCCCCTCACCCCACAGGCACTCTGGTGAATTTGCACGTTTTTTTTTTTAAATTAATTTCTTTATTTGAAAGAGAGAGAGAACAGTGGAGGGGGTCAGAGGGAGAGGGAGAGAATCCTGAGGCAGGCTCTCCGCTGAGTGCGGAGCCCTCTGGGGCTCGAGCTCACACCCTGAGATCAAGACCTGAGCTGAAATCAAGAGTCAGACGCTTAACAGACTGAGCCACCCAGGAGCTCCTCTGCTAATGTCTTGATTTTTTATTTTATTTATTTATTTATTTATCAGAGATTGAGAGAGTGCAAGCAGGCAGAGTGGCTGCAGAGACAGAGACAGAAGCAGGCTCCCTGCTGGACAAGGAGCCGGATGTGGGACTCGATCCCAGGACTCTGGGATCATGACCTGAGCCAAAAGCAGTGGCTTAACGGACTGAGCCACCCAGGAGTCTCTGATAATGTCTTTAAATGCATGCACGTCCTGGGAAGAATGTAGCATTGTTTTGGATACACATGCATTCTATTATTATTGGGGGGGGGGTGGTAAGAACACTTGACACATAAGGTCTACCCTCTGAGCATATTTTTAAGTATACAATACAGAATTGTTAACAATAGACTATAGAGTTCTAGAATTTATTTATCTTGTGTAAATGAAACTTTGTACTTTGACTACTAACACTCTATTTCCACCTCCCCCCACCAACCCTGATAATCACCCTTCTATCCTTTGCTTCTATGAGCTTGACTATTTTAGATTCCTTGTGTAAGTGATATCTTGTAGTATTTGTCCTTCTGTATCTGGCTTATTTCACTTAGCATAGTGTCCTCTAGGTTCATCTCTGTTGTTACAAATGGCAGGATTTCCTCCTTTTTAAAAAAAATATTTTATTTATTTATTTGACAGAGAGACACACAGCAAGAAAAAATACACAAGCAGGGGGAGTGGGAGAGGGAGAAGCAGGCTTCCTGCTGAGCAAGGAGCCTGATGTGGGGCTCGATCCCAGGACTCAGGGATCAGGACCTGAGCTGAAGAAAGACACTTAATGACTGAGCCATTCAAGTGCCCCAAATTTCCTCCCTTTAAAATATTAACATTAATTAATGGGCAAATAATATTCCCTCATATGCAGATATATATATATATATATATATATATATATATAGAGAGAGAGAGAGAGAGAGAGAGAGAGAGACTATATATATATATATATATCCATATAGATAGATAGATAGATAGATATCTATATATCTATATAGATATCTATATCTATATCTATCGATCTATCGATCTATATATATCCATACCACATTTTCTTTTGTAAGAGATTTTATTTATGGGGTACCTGGGTGCCTCAGTTGTTAGGCATCTGCCTTCAGCTCAGATCATGGTCCCAGAGTCCTGGGATCGAGCCCTGCATCGGGCTCTCTGCTCAGTGGGAAGCCTTCTCCCTCTTTTACTCCCCCTGCTTGTGTTATCTCTCTCGCTGTGTGTGTGTCTCTCTCTCTCAAACGAATAAATAAAATCTTAAAAAAGAAAAAAAAGGAGGGGGCAACTGCGTGGCTCGGTGGGTTTAAGCCTCTGCCTTCCAGAGTCATGAACTCTGGATCCTGGGATCAAGCCCCGCATCCAGCTCTCTGCTCAGCAGGGAGCCTACTTCCTTTTCTCTCTCTCTCTGCCTGCCTCTCTGCCTGCTTGTGATCTCTGTCTGTCAAGTAAATATATAAAATCTTAAAAAAAAAAAAAAGAAAGAAAGAAAGAAAAAAAAAAGAGAGAGATTTTATTTATTTACTTTGAGAGAGAGAGAGAGAGGTGCTTGCCCGAGCAGGTGGGGAAGGGCAGAGAGAGAGGGAGAGAGACAATCTTAAGCAGGCTCCATGCCCAGCGTGGAGTCTGATACAGGGCTCAATCTCATAACTCAGATCATGGCCTGAGCCAAAATCAAGAGTTGGATGCTTAACTAACTGAGCCACCCAGGCGCTCCTGAGAGATTTTATTTTTAAGTAATTTCTACACTCGAACTTACAATCCCAAGTTCAAGAGTTCTGTGCTCCACCAACTGAGCCAGCCAGGCACCCCAATATACCACATATTCTTTTCTTTCTTTCTTTCTTTTTTTTTTTTTTTTTTTTTGAAGATTTTATTTTTTTATTTGACAGAGAGAGAGAGATCCCAAGCAAGCAGACACTTAACCAACTGAGCCATCCAGGCACCCCTACCACATTTTCTTTATCCATTTGTCTGTCAATGGACCTTTAGGTTGCTTCCATGTCTTTGCTATCATGAATAATGCTGCAATGAACACAGCATGCAGATATCTCTTCGGGATCCTGATTTCAATTCCTTTGATATATACCTAGAAGTAGGATTGCTGTCATTCTTTTATGCATTCTAAATTTATATAAAAGGCATTGTGCTCTCATTCTCTTTTTGACAATCAGTTGTGCATTTTTTTAAGATCTATCCATGTTGCTGTATGTACATCTGGTTCATTGAATGATATAATATTCTGAAATATTCATTTATAACATTGTACCTAGCTATCCCCCCACTCATGGACACGAAGGGTGGCTCCTCCCTCCTACCACAAGCAGCACTGAGTTGAACTCCCTCCCGCATGTCCCTTTGTGGACTTGTCTGAGAACTCTTGCCGAGATATGGATGCAGAAAAGTTATCACACTCGAGGTCAAATGGGATAGGCACACCCACTTTCACTAAGTAATGCTAAAAAGGCCATACCAATTTACATTTGTACAAGAATTGTGCAAGGGGTGACTGGGTGTCTCAGTCGGTTAAGCATCTGCCTTACGCTCAAGTCATGATCCCAGGACCCCGGGATCGAGTCTCACATTTGCTTCTCCCTCTGCCCCTCCCCCTGCTTGTACTCTCTCTCTCTCTCTCAGATAAATAATATCTTTTTTTAAAAAAGCAAAAAACATCTTTTTTTTTTAAATCTTTTTTTTTTTAAAGATGTTGTTTATTTATTCGACAGAGAGATCACAAGTAGGCAGAGAGGCAGGCAGAGCAAGAGAGGGAAGCAGGCTCCCTGCTGTGCAGAGAGCCCAATGTGGGGCTTGATCCCAGGACCCTGAGACTATGACATGAGCTGAAGGCAGAGGGTTAACCCACTGAGCCACCCAGGCGCCCCTGAATAAATAACATCTTTTTTAAAAAAAAAGAATTACGGGGCACCTGGGTGGCTCAGTGGATTGAGCCGCTGCCTTCGGCTCAGGTCATGGTCTCAGGGTCCTGGGATCGAGCCCACATCGGGCTCTCTGCTTGTCAGGGAGCCTGCTTCCCCCTATCTCTCTGCCTGACTCTCTGCCTACTTGTGATCTCTCTCTCTGCCAAATAAATAAATAAAATCTTAAAAAAAAATAAAAAGAATTACACAGAGTTTTTATTTTCCCACATCCTTGCCCACACTTGGCACTACCCCCTTTTCAGATTTTGCCAATTTGATGGATATTAGTTTTTATGTCATTTAAGCATGCATTAAAGAAAATTGACTCTTCACATCTTTGCCTATTTTTTATTGGGTCTTGTTGATTTACAGGAGTTTCTCATATGTTGTAGATACTAATGCCTTAAAATTTTAGGGATTACAAATATCTTCTCTCAGGGGCACCTGGGTGGCTCAGTGGGTCAAATCCTCTGCCTTAGATTCAGGTCATGATCTCTAGGTCCTGGGATTGAGCCCTGCTTCGGGCTCTCTGCTCAGCAGGGATCCTGCTTCCTCCTCTCTCTCTGCCTGTCTCTCTGCCTGCTTGTGATCTCTGTCTGTCAAATAAATAAATAAAATCTTTAAAAAAAAAAAAAAGAAAAGAAATATCTTCTTTCAGTCTACCATCTATTTTTAAGTTTATGAATTTATTTATGTTAAATTTATTTATGGTGTAGAGTTGAAGGGTGAACTGATATATCTATATGATTTATTTGTTTTGCAGTTTGTGTTTTGGGGTCTTATTTAAGTATTGCCCCACCCCCATGTCACAAGGATGTCCTCTTCCATTTTCTTTTATTGGCCTTCCAGTTTTCTTTCACATTTTGGTCCTTAATCCATTTGGAGGCCATCTTTATATGGAATACAAAAGTAGAGATCCAGCTACACTTTTTCTCAAAACCATGATGTAGCATTCCAACAGTATCTAAACAACCTCGCCTTTCTTCCCTAATATTTAAAGATTCTATTTATTTATTTGAGAGAGAGAGAGAGCCAGCAGGGGGAGAAGCAGAGGGGGAGGGAGAGGGATAAGCAGACTCTGAGCTGAACATGGAGCCCCATGAGGGGATTGACCCTACAACCCATAGATCATGATCATGACCTCAGCTGAAACCAAGAGTCAAATGCTTAACTGAGCTACCCAGGCACCCCCAAGGTATATTAAGTGAAAAAAGTAAGGTGTTGGGGCGCCTGGATGGCTCAGCCAGTTAAGCATCTGTCTTTAGCTCAGGTCATAATCTCAGAGTCCTGGGATGGAGCCCCCCATTCAGGTTCTCTGCTCAGTAGGGATCCTGCTTCTCCTTCTGTCTGCAGCTCCCCCTGCTTCTGCTCTCTCTCTCTCTGTCAAATAAATAAATAAAATCTTTTTTTTTAAAGGGAAAAAAAAAGTAAGGTGTAGAATAGTGTATATAATATGCTACTTTTGGGACACCTGGGTGGCTCAGTCAGTTAAGTGTCTGCCTTCCTTTCAGGTCATGATCCTGGAGTCCTGCAATCAAATTCGTGTTGGGCTCCCTGCTCAGTGGAGAACAAGCTTCTCCCTCTCCCTTTGCCACTCCCCCTGCTTGTGCTCTCTTTCCGTCAAATAAATAAAATCTTTTTTAAATAAATGCTCCTTTTGGGGTGCCTGGGTGGCTCAGTGGGCTAAAGCTTTTGCCTTCAGCTCAGGTCATGATCCCAGGATCCTAGGATTGAGTCCCGCATCAGGCTCTCTGCTCAGTAGAGATCCTGCTTCTCCCTCTCACTCCCCCTCTTTGCTTTCTCTCTTTCTCTCTCTCCCTCTCTGTCTCTCAAATAAATAAATCTTAAAAGTTAATAAATAAAGTTAAATTAAGAATAAATCTGTTGAGGGCACCTGGGTGGCTCAGGGTTAAAGCCTCTGCCTTCAGCTCAGGTCATGATCCCAGGGTCCTGGGACTGAGGCCCGAATCAGGCCCTCTGCTCAGCAGGGAGCCTGCTTCCCTTCCTTTCTCTCTCTGCCTGCCTCTCTGCCTACTTGTGATCTCTGTCTGTCAAATAAATAAATAAAATCTTAAAAAAAAGAATAAATCTGTTGAATTACTAATTACTAAACAGAAAACCCAGCTGGAATCTTGACTACTACTCTGCTCCTTCCTCAAGCATCCAAAGTGCAACGAAAGATAGGAGGGACGGAAGCCAGGAGCCCCTGGTCAGGAGGGTACCAGGACTGGAAACAGGAATTCAAGAGAAAGTCACCGCGTGGCTAAATGGCTGTTGTTTTTCTTTTAAATCCCGGCCATTCAGAGACCCATCTATTCTACTCCTTCACGTTCGCATGTTTCATTAAGGAATTACATCTCTGGGAAAGGGGGGAGGCACGTGGGGGCGGGGGGGGGGGAGCGGATATTAAATAGAGATCTTTAGAACACCACTATCCCCAAGCAATGGCTACTTAAAGCCTACTTGGCCGGTAAGACCTCATCACCCACCTGGTGGCAGGTTATCCTAACTACATGGCGGGGGATGCTTGTGAAAAACTGCCTTCGTCCAGGTGAGTTTACAAATCCAGAACCAAGACGGGCAGCCAAGGATGCTTTGCAAACTTGTTTGCTGTGTTTGTTTTTCTAAAGATCAGTCCGGCTCCTTGTCCTGAAGGATCACAGGTTCCAAATTAGTGGAGTCAAAATTAATGAGATTTTCCAGTAATGAGCCTGAGACTAAAATTATGGAAAATCCACTAATTATAGACTATGCAGCCACCTAGCCCCTACTTGGAGCCAGGCCTCTGCAGGAAGGAGGGAGAGAGAAGGTCACGGATGCAACCTGTGCCTGACCGTCCTTCCTTCCTGCTGCCACTGCCCTTCTCCCTGCGCTTGGGGGCCTCACAGCACCCAGTGCTTCCTGCCACTGAGCTCTGACCCTGCGCCCCAGCCCACCCCCAACCAGGTCAAGCTAGGCTCTGCTTCTAAGGGCTCTGTGAGGCCAAATTCCTGGAAACTACAAAATAAGGCCGACAGTGGAGGTGGGAGGCATGTTTTTCCCTCAGTTCTGGGAAGCAGTGGGGGAGGGGTACTGGGAGAAGGAAGAAGGTAGAAAAGGCAGACAAAATGCCCATTATACCCAAGCCCGTCGATTTCCTTTCTTCATCTCTTTATCAGTGTTTGTGACTGAGCTTCTTATCAACAGGAAACGCCTGCCTAAGGGGACGAGGCAGGTCCAGGGAGACTGGACGCCAGGGACTGGGAATTCTGGGTAGCGCACTGCTGCTGTCCAGCCTGACCGAGTGGCCTTATGATTCCCAGGACCCGGTAAGGCTCTTTGCCTTGGTATCTGGTAAATCCTTGGGTCTATGTAGTGAGACAGCGCACCAGACAGGCCCTGAGGCCGAACGTTTTGCGGGAGGGTGGGGCTTCACCCCAGCTCTCTGTGACCAAGGACAAGTCACCAAACAGCTCAAGCTATGAAATAAGAATTGCTCTTGGCTCTAAAGCCCACCAAACCCCTTCCTTTCTAGCTGAGGAAAGGCCACATGACCTGCCAAGGTCATCAACAACTTAGCGACAGTCACCCCAATTGGCCTTTCTAGCTCGAGCACTCAGAGGATGGTGGCTGTGCGGGGCATCCAGGGCTGGGACAATTAGGAGCTTGGCACCGACTTCTAGACGGAGGGAAGGAGAGGAGCTCTAGTGCTGATTGACCTCCTACTATGTGCCAGGTGCTTTAAAAACACGGATCATCAGACCAGGATCCTGGTCTCCCAGATGGGACTCCCAGGAGAGGGCCAGACTGTGGGTCAGATTTCACAGGAGGCGAAGATCAAATCTTAGTGCTGAAAATAAACACCCAAGAGGGATAGCTGGGCCAAGCAAGGGTTTATGGGTGGCTTGGAGGAACAGGTTGATCGAGATGTCTTTCTTCAAACTGGCAGAACCCTGAGTCAAGAGTATGGGAACTGGCCGTTCTCTTGGTTGAGAGAGACGGGAAAGGTTCTGAAGAACAGAGTGCAGGCTACCTCGCTTCCCATTCCTTCGCCCTCTGCCCATCATGGAAATTCCAGTGTGCTTCTTGCCCTGTCCTCGTCTCTCCCCGGACAACCCCACTCTTCCCCCTCACCTCGCCACTTGCTCCTGCAGTTGGGATTTAGGTCAGTAAGAGTGGGTGGGTGAGAAAGAACAGAGGAGAGACTCATCCAGACGTGACACCCTGCAGGGCAGCAAGTGACAACACTTTAACCTGAAATCTGCCTGAAAATAGACTGTGTGTCTATGACATTATGCAAATTATATGCAAAGTCAAGAAGCCCTCTGTCTCTATTTCTAGCAAACTGAATGTGGCCCTGGTGGAAGCGGCTCCTTCCAAGAGTTGCCCACCTAGAGCGACAGTGGCACAGATAGCATCGGTCCCCACCCCGGGAGGCTGGACTCAGGATGTGCACCCTCTGATCCACCTCCAGGCCTAGGTCTCTTACACATGAGGATGGCCACATCTTGGTCTGTTAATCTTGATGCAAGGGAGGTTTGGGGGGAAGCAGAACACCCTCTTTGAAGGCTGATGGGACTGAGGGAGTTTGGTGTTTTGGGTAGAAGAAGAGAGAACCGTCCTTAGGAGACTGGGTGCCTTGAGGCCTTGGCAGGGGAACTGTGGTCCTCAGCTTCGAAGCCCATGCTCTGGAGACCACCTTCACCCCTACTTGGGCATATTACAGACACTCATCACCCCTTAGGGAGGGTTCTCATTACACAGATGATATTCTCTCTCTGTGTACAGGTTTCGAAAATTGGAGGTTGGTGTCCCCCAGGAAAGCAGGGCAAAACTGCAAAGAAGTCAGTGGGTCTCCTTCTTCCATGGACAGGCACGTTCCCCAGGCTCTAAGTGGGAGAGTGAGGCTAGGACATGGTGATCTCCCAGGGACTCTTCTAACCCTGGAGGGCAATGCGTCGATTCTCCTTTCTCTGAACCCAGCGAAGTCCAACCATAGTGTGGACATCAGGGTGGGGATGTAAGCACCAGGGAGGAGAAAGCCTGCCTTTGTGGGACTCCAGGAATGATCTAATTTCTCCAAAGCTGGTCTAAAGGTTCCTCTGGGAAGGGGGGGGGCGTGGGCCGTGGGCCGTGGTGGGCACTTCCATGGATATAGGCCACAGGAGACTCTAGTGGGCACCAGGCATGAGGCCGACATGCGGTCTGTAGGGAGTCATGTCCGTCCTCGGGGGTAGAAAGAATTAGGGTACCTTTTCTGCGGTTCCCTAAGAAGGCCTCAAATACAAAGGCGCAAATTTTCAAGGCTGGAAAGTCAGATGGAGGAGACCCTCTATGCTTCTTTCAGTACCTCTCCCCTATGACACTTCCTGGCCTCCAGTTTCCCGGGGTTAGGGGTAGGGGAGGTGCTTCCTAAGCGCAGGATGCTAAGATGGGTCCCTGAGGAGGATGTGAGCTCCTTCCCATTTTAGAGATGAGCGAGCTGACTCCAGGCAAGGTGGGGGCCGCATTTGGGAAGGAAATGAACAGAGAAATTGAGGTGGGCGGGTCCACGCTGCCCCTGCGTAAAGACGCAGAAAGCTCGTTCCTAGGTGTGTTTTTCAGGGCACAGTCCCTGCAAACCGAAGTCCGACATAGCGTGCGCACGCTGCGCCCAGCGCGCGGGAGTCGGTCTCGTTCCGGGAAGGGCCACCGGGTCCCCGCGCAGGGGCGGGGCGGGAGGCGGCTGCTGGGCAGCCGTCCGCCAGCAGAGGGCGGTGTGGCAGGAGCCGCGAGAGCCGGCTGCTCTCAGCCGAGGGACGGAACAGAGATTTGGGCCGCTGTGAGGGTCGGGTGCTGGGGGTCTGTGCCAGCTGTGACTCGACCCCGAAGGGCAAAGACCGGTCATGATGCTCTGGGACCCACTCCTTCCCTGCCACCTCAGGTTTTCTCTGCGTCAAGCCACTGCTGAGGCACCAACCAGCCTGGGAAAACTCAGCAGGAGCTGGAGATTCAATCACGGTTTATTGAGGACCTGCTATGTGCTAAGCACAATCTAAGTGCTCCCACAACGTCCCCAGGTGACATACTGTAATTTGGTCCCTGTCACACCTTCCTACCCTCAGACAGGAGCACCAGGAGCACTGCTCTCCCCAGGGCCTCCCTCCCTCCCTAGCCACTAACTACTTTTTCCCAACAGAGAGGCCCCTGTCACTCCACCTCCTGCCTCAGACCTTCTTCCCCTCAGGGATTTTCCAGCCTCACGGGGAGCTGTGGCCTTCCATTTCTGGCTGTGGAGTCCCAGGAGGAGATGCTTTGTCCCCATTTCCCCAATCCAACAGAGATAAAAATCTGGCATGGTGGGGTGGGTTCTAGCAGCTCTCCTGGGCTGGGTGGGTTCCAGTGACCAGAGGACATGAAAGTGCCCCGAGCTCATCTGAGGACCCAGCAGGTCCCTCTTACTTTCTGTTTTCACCCAGTTTCACTTCCTGGTTGTGCCGTGGGCCTTGCACAACTTGTGGTGACAGGCCTGGGAAAGTGCCACTGTGGCTGGCGGAAGCAGCACGCAGGCTGCCTGGGGAGGTTGTGCTGGGTCATTCAAAGCAGGAGGGAGGATGCTGTGCTTTTGTCACCTTCTGTGGAAAACTGAGGGTCCTTCTCCACTGTGGCCTGAGGGCTGAGATGCTAGGTCTTCCAAGCTTAGAACTGTCCTTGTCCCTAGGCTGAGCGCCCCCATCCCCCAACCCTCAGGCTCTACTTTCAATCCACCGACCTCCAGCCCATCCACCAACCCAGGGTTTGGGGTAACCTCTTCATGGCACAGATCTAGACCCTTGACATGGCCAAATGCTGAACTTTCCATGTGTTTCTCCACAGCCACCAGGTTCTTCCTAGACACACACTGTCTGGGGCCTGGCCAAGGCTGTGGGCCCGGGCCAGGGGCCAGTGGAGAGCAGGAATCTGGGTGCTGGAGGCTTGCTGGTCAGAGCCAAATGTCTTCTGAGCCTTGGAGGCCCTGCAGGAAGCCAGCCCTCAGTCCTTCTCAGCCCTGGACAGAGAGGCTAACCCACAGAGTGGGTTGAGTGGCCTGCCAAAAGGCTCAGAGCTGTCTGAATCCAAGGAGAGCCACTGGTTTGAGTTAAAGTGGGAATTGGAGCTTGTAGAATTTGTCTAGGAGACCTTTCAGGCACTCCTGGCCTCAGATTAAGTCATTTTCAAGTCCCCACCTTGAGGCAAACTACCAGGGCTGGGCAAAAGGAGCAGAAGGAACAGATGAACTGACTGACCCCTGACACAGGCTGAGATGTCAAAGAAAACCAGAGCTGACAAAACCTCAAAGGACATCAGGACTGAATCTTGCAATAGGTAGATGAGGAAACAAAGGTTCCAGACAGTGAAGACTTCATTCTTGTCCCATAGAGCAATTGCCCAGGACCAAAACATGGGTCTCCTGACTCCCAGCTGAGCCTTTCCCCAGCTGTGCTTGGCTTTAGCATCTCCCCGTTGTTCTGAAGGTCCTGGGCCTCCCCCGTCTGACCAACTACCTCTCTGCAGTCCTCCAACCCAGCCATGGCTGCAGCAGGATTCCTTGGGTTTAACGCCCTAAGAGGTGAGCTAGGGAGGGCCCCAGCTCTCCCAGGCGGCTGGCACTCGGCTGGTGGGGTCATGTCCAGGAGACAGAGGCCCCGGACAAGCCCACAGAGAGGAAATGATGGACTGTGGGTGTGGGGCTGATGCCAGAGGCAGGATGTGTCCTGAAGGCTAGAGAGAACCCTGCGTCACCCTGGCAGCTCTGGTGGGGCAGCGGGGTTGGCCGAGGGCAGGGGGAAAAGTGCAGACCTGGGCTCCAGGCCCACGACTGGGATTCCCTGGCCTGGCCACCCTGGCTCTGGGGCCTCTTTCGCATCCTGTCCTGGGGGTGGTAGGGACTGCACCCGGGGCATAAGGGTGAGAAGGGAGCCAGGCGTCAGGGAGCCTGCTGCTTTGAGCAGGCCAGACGGCGGAAGATCGGGTTTCAGCCCAGCTGTATTTTTGGCTGGATGAGCCGGCAGGCACAGCCGCCCCTGGGCCACCGTCTGCCTCCCCACCCCACATGCACTGCAGGCAGAGGAGAGTCGGACTTCAGGCCTGTGGCTAGTGAATCACTTTGGGCTTCTCAAGACCGTTGCTCAATTTCTGCAGTGTCTTCTTGATTCGCAGTGCAGTGAGGCGGGCAGAAGGGTTGGGGTACCAGCACTCCCGCATCATCTGAGCCAGGCCTGAGAGGACCTGTTTGGGGGAGGGGGGAGACACAGAGGAGAGGAAGTAGAGACCTGGGTCAGGGGGACCTGGAAACGGGGTGGCAAGGAGGATGCTCAGAAATGGGGAGACAGTGGGGCGCCTGGGTGGCTCAGTGGGTTAAAGCCTCTGCCTTCAGCTCAGGTCATGATCTCAGAGTCCTGGGATTGAGCCCCACATGGGGCTCTCTGCTCAGCGGGGAGCCTGCTTCCTCCTCTCTCTCTGCCTGCCTCTCTGCCTACTTGTGATCTCTCTCTCTGTTAAATAAATAAATAAAATCTTTAAAAAAAAAAAAAAGAAAAAAAAAAAAAGAAATGGGGAGACAGAAGCAGGATAGAAAGGAGGAGAGCGTTGAGGAGGGAAAGAGGGAAGCCAGTGTGGTAAGGGAGGGGAGAATGGAAGCAAGGAGGAGAGGAGAAAGAGAGATGGAAGAGGAAGAGGAAGATGGTGGAGTGAGAAGTGGGTGCACGACAACAGGCAAGACAGAAAGACAGCTGCAACCCAGCTCTTCGGGTGCACTCAGGCCCCCTTCTGTGAGGAGGGTCTGTGGAATGTCTTATACCCACCCCCGACCTCTGCCAAGATCCAGGGAAGGGGAGATGTGTAAGTTTAGGGGCCCCTCCACAGCCAGACCCCCATGCGGAGGGCAGCCTCCCCTAGCACTTCCACCAGCCCCGCCTGGGCCCAGGGGCCACAGGGGGAGTGCCTGCGGAGGAACCCAGCCCAGGGCACTCAGTGGCCCCAGGGTGAGCCAACCTCAGAACTCAAGCCGCCCCCTGACAGGGAGTGTGTGTGTGCCTGTGTGTGTGTGTGTGTGTGTGTGTGTGTATGCAGAGCAGTGCATATATGCGGCTTTTTATGGATATGCATGTTATGCAGAAACATGCATGTGTCTGTGCACCTATGTGTGTATCCATGTACATTCGCTCTATCCAGAAACATTGATTGAGCACTTATTGTCAGCCAGCCCAGCGACAGATAACAGGGAAGTGAGGAGGCGTGGGAGACATGCTCTTTGTCTGCCCAGGGCTGAGAGTCTGGCATGTCTGCGCACGCCACATATGTATCTGTGAGGATATGTTTGTGTAGAAGCATGTGTGTGCCTGTATGTGTTTATGTACACACGTGTATGTATCTTACGTATGCATGTGGAGGGTTTTGAGAAAAAAAAAACAAACAGCAACAATGAAAGTTCATAGCAAGAAATGCAGCAGAGAGACTCTGACTTTTCAAGCCAGAGGGAAGGTTCTGAACATCCCAGCATAACCCAAATCTCAGGGGTCCACAGGCCAGGGATGAGGGAGGGGGTTCCCAGAGAGGGACCCTGGACTCTATCCTCTGGAACCTCTCCAGGGGAGGCAAAAACCTCAGGCACATGCTCCTGGAGCCAGAACTCCCAGCCATGAGCCACCACCCCGTGCCACCCCAGTCCCCACCGAGGCCTCACCGGGTCAGCAGCCAGCCGGTTGGGGATGGTGGGGGTCTGCTGATCAACACACACCACCTTCTTCATGTCCTCAAAGCTGGGGTCATTGGGCACCACATCATAGAAGGGTGGCCTGTAGTCCTCCACAATGCCTGAGGATGGAGGGGGGATGGGACTGTCACTTGGCACCCCAGGAAGGCTCCATGCCACCCCAAGGAGAGCCCTGCCCACCTCCTGTCCCAAGTTCCAGAAAGCCAGCTATCTGACCCAAGCTAACCCTGAAAGGGCCTCTAAAATATAATCAATATGTTTACAAATAGTAAGAATTATGACTATTGATGGCGTGCCTGAGTGGCTCAGTGGGTTAAGCCTCTGCCTTTGGCTCAGGTCATGATCTCAGGGTCCTGGTATCACGCCCTGCAATGGGCTCTCTGCTCAGCAGGGAGCCTTATTCCCTGCCCCCTCCCCCTCCTGCCTCTCTGCCTACTTATGATCTCTCTCTCTCTCTCTCTGTCAAGTAAATAAATAAAGTCTTAAAAAGAAAAAAAAGAACTATGGCTATTGAACTTGCACTCCCCAGAAGATGCCAGCCACTGTGCTGTAAATACTTTTGTGCTCCCCCTTCTTCATCTTTGCCACAACCCCCTGGGTATTATTGTGACCTCAAGCTTACAGATGAAGAGACTATGCTCAGGAAAGGTAAGCCCAAGGTTACACCACTAGTAAGGGCAGAGTCTAGGTTTAAACTCATCTCATCAAATTCCTAGGCTGGACCTTATTATAGTCTCTCTGTGGCTGCCTCCCACCCAGGGCCCAGGCACTGCTCCCAGGTCCCTATTCTCCCAGATGCCTGATAAAAACGTTTACTGGGGGCGTCTGGCTGGCTCAGTCATTAAGCATCTGCCTTCAGCTCAGCTCATGATCCCAGAAGCCTGGGATCAAGCCCCATATCAGGCTCCCTGCTCAGCAGGAAGCCTGCATCTCCCTCTCCCACTCCCCCTTCTTGTGTTCCTTCTGTGTCTCTTTCTGTCAAATAAATAAATAAAATCTTTAAAAACAAAAACAAAACACATTTACTGGCCACGTACGCTGTGCGGGGTGCTGTTCTAACTTCACAGCATTAAATCCTCACAACAACCCTGTGAGATAAGTCATACTATTAGCTCCACTTTATGAACAATGGAACCAAGGCCAAAAGGGTGAAGAAACTTGGCGAAAATCACACAGGTAAGTAGTGACGGATTTAAGTGAGCCCAGACGCTCTAACCAAAGCCCACGCTCTTGACCTCCAAGCTCTGCTCACAGGAGGAGAGCTGGCCTACTGCTGGGGGACGTGGCACAAGGAGAAACATAACAGCCATCCACTGTCAATGACAGCACAGGCCTCGCTGCCCTCCTCAGTCGCCAGCGCCGCTCCTCCCCAACGTCCCTTAGCAGGAAACTTCTGGAAAACGCTGCCTGCAGAGCTGCGGACAGCTCAGGCCGAAGAGGCCAGAACCAGAGAAGGCCCCCTAGACCCCTCCTGCCGCCCCTGCTTCCCAGCCTGAGGTGGGGGGCCATGGCCACACAGTCACAACCTCAAAGAGCCCTACACCAGCTGTTCTCTCCATGGCGGGCTTCCAGGCCGGCCCCTGTGCCACTCGAGCCCTAATCAGCGCTGCACAGAGGCCTGAGCGTGTCTAATGGGCCTTTAATCAGTGCCGGGGCTGACACCAGATTACAGTGTTTATAATGCACCACGAATCTGTGTGAGGCTGACAGAGCTTCCCTCCGCCCCAGGAGCCTGCAGTCAGCCTCCCCGATCAGCCCTGGCCCGATCAGCCCTGGCCCGGCCAGCCCTCTCTTTCCGCCCGCAGCCTCATCCAAGGGGCCTCGGCTCCTTCCAGGTGCCCCCTGCCCCAGCCAATGTTAGACTAGAAGTTCACACCTGAGAGGACAGGAATCTTGAGCCCCCTCGAGAGTCTCCCAGAGGGACTGAATGGTTACACTCTGCCCTCCACCTGTCATTGTTAAGGGGAAATGAAGCCTGGCCTGGGGGTGGCTACTAGCAGATGCTCAGGAAATGAGAAGGTCCCTGTCCCCAAGGAACAGAGCTCCAATCATATCCTGAGGTTGTCCCCAACCTGTCCGGACAGCCAGCAATCCCTCCCCATAGACAGCCTCCATGGAGACTGACAAGCCTCCCCAACCTGGTCCAGACCACCACCCAATATCCATCCACCCCAGGGCTGGGAAGGCTCCGGTCCCAGGGCTATCCCTGTCCTGGCCAGCAGGAACAGGGTCCCTCCACCTACTCCCAGCCCATTCACAGGCACCCGCAGTCATAACGAGGCAGCGATAAGCAGGCAGTGTAGACGCTATTCTATCCTGCCTTTTTGCAGCAAAGAAACCACGGCCCCAGAGTGCGATGGCCTGGATTTCAGACCCCGGCACTGCCTCCAGCCCTCAGTAATTCTGTACCTCAGTACCTTCACCTGGGAAATGGGGACGATACTGTGTCAGGCATCCGTTACTACAATAAATTGCCATGAATATTTACCAAGCCCCAGAATAGCTTCAGATACTATCCTGGGATTATCTCAACAACTTGAGCTGTCTTCATTCCCCTTTTCAAATGAAACTGAGACACAGAGAGGTTAGGTTAAGTAACCTGCCCATGGTCAGTGGCAAGGTCAGGAACGGAGCCCAGGTGGTGTGATTCCCAACCCACGCTCTTAACCACGAAGTGACACCACCTCCTGCCAACACGGGACGATGTAGTAGGACAATACATGGATATAACATGCTTAAGCTCAATAAAAGTTAGCTGCTACTGATATTTCTGTTATTATCCAGGATTTCACAGCCAGACTCGCAGACTCCCAGAGTCACACTTTAAAAGGTCACTCAGTTGAACCCTCAGGCCGTGGACACCATTTGTGGCAGGAGGCCCCTGTCTCCTGCCTGTCCGCCTGTCCATCCATCTGCCCCAGGCCTCTTCCCCAACCCTGCACAGGGCAGGCCCTCACCGTTGACAATGGTCCGACGGGCAATCTCCCATAGCACCAGGCCAAAGGCCCAGATGTCTGTCCACTTGTAGGACTCGAAGCAGTCAGTGCGGATCTGTTCTTCCAGCACCTCGGGGGCCATGTACCGCTTGGTGCCCACTCGTGGGTTGTTCCCGATGTCCAGGTAATCACTACCCTGGGAGTGCATCACAGCCAGGCCTGTGGGGACCGGGCCTGTCACTCCTGCCACTCAGCCGAGCCCCCAGACTCCGGGGTGGCCCCAGAAGCAGGGGTGCAGGAGGTGAGGAGGGCATGGAGAGAGATGGTGGGACATGGAGCAGCAGGCAGATGGACACCTGCCTGGAGGCCGGCTGGGAGACCGCACCCCTGGGCCCACCCGCCGCTGGTATACCAGGGGTATGCTTGGCTTGTGTAGCCCTCCTGCTAGGTGCCCAAGTGCCCAGAGAGATGTGAGTGGGCGAAGCAGGCGTTATTGTGCCCATTTCACAGAGCAGAACCCCGAGGCCTGGTGAGGGGAGCAATGTAGTCAAGTGAAGCCAGGGGGACAACCCAGGTTCCTGGTACCCTGCCCCTTTCTCCCAAGTCCTGGAGCCCAGGCGGTACACCAGAAGGAGTCTGGGCTTGCAAAGCCACCAGGCAACTCGCGGGGCTCTTGCAGAGGTGAAACAGACAATCCACGTGCCAGGAGGTTTTAAAGCACTGATCAGAAGCGTCGTTGTCAACACACACACACACACACACACACAGGACAAAGCTGGGTGCTCGAGCCCGCGCCCGGCCGGCACCCGCCCCTGCCCAGCAGCTCACCCAGGTCAGCGATGCAGCACTGCAGGTTGCTCTTGACCAGGACGTTGCGGCTTTTGAGGTCTCTGTGGGCAATGGCCGGCTTGCCCTGCGTGCCAAAGATCTCCACGTGCAGGTGAGCCAGGCCGCAGGCAGCCGACACAGCTAGCCTCAGGGCCAGCTGCGGCTCCAGTGTCTGCCTCTGCAGAAAGTCGTAGAGGGAGCCGTGCTCGTGGTAGTGCGTGATGAGCCACAGCTGCGTGCTCGAGTTGCGGGAGGTCATGTCCGAGGCAATAAAGCCTATGGGCAGAGCGTCCATAGATGGCTCAGCAGAGGGGCAAGGGAGAAAGGAGGCTGGACTGATCGGGGTCGGGGTCAGGGTCAGGGCTGGGGACAGAGGAGAGGTGGTCGGGGCAAAGCTGGGGCTGGGGGTGGAGGCTGATCTGGCTTAGGTCGGAGAGGGAGCTGGAGTCAGAGGTCGGGGCTGAGGGGCTGACAGGTGTCCTTCAGGACTAGGTCAGTGTCGCTAGGCCTGACTAGGTCAGGGACTCCAGCCCTGAGGGCCGGGGGCTGAAAGCCCCGGGTCGGACTTAGTGTTTCCCACTTACCGAGGATGTTGTCGTGCCTGAGCAGCACTGTATTATAGATCTCAGTCTCCCGGAACCAGGACTGTTCATCCCTTGAAGAGAAGATCTTGACGGCCACGCTTTCTCCATGCCACAGGCCACGCCACACCTCACCGTAGCGACCCTTGCCTGATCCAAAAATGGGAGAGATAGTAGAGGTCGCATATGGGCACGTACAGCCCTTGGGCATGGGGAACCCCAGAAGAAACCCCCATCTTGGTGCTGCACTAAACCCAACTGCAAAATCCTGATGTTTGTTTCACTTAGTCCAGCCCCAGCCCCATTTGCCTGGCTACCCCAGCATCTGCAGAAGGTCTCGTCCTGACCCATCTCCGGGCCACTCCCTACCCAGCAGAATTCCCATTCGGGGCCTGGCCCTGCCTGTGACTTGGAAGCCAAGAGTCTGCTCACTCCTGCAAGATCACAGGAGCCCTTGGTCCCACCTCCCCTCCACGGCTCACCTACACACTCCACGAGGGCCACCTGCCGTGCCACTGTCCTTTGCACCAGGAAGGGGAGTCCTGAGCCACTGCCTGTGGTGCAGTCACTGTCCAGGAGATCCTGAGGAATACAGACAGGCCACTGACGGGCTGCACCACCTAGCCCAGGCCATTTCTTCCTCCTTAAGCTGGGACCCGCTACTGTCGTCACGTGCTCCTCACTCGTCCAGCAACCCCCACCCCCCAGATCTCTGAGTGTCTGCGATTGCACCTTTCTTGGTTACCTGACCCTCAGCACCCCCTTTGGTTCTGTGGCTCCTGTCTCCCACCCCTCCCCAACCCGCATGCCAGGTTCTCCCAAGCCCATACCCCCAGCATGCTGTCCCCCTGCTCGGATGCCTTCAGGATGAGGCTGGACTCGCCCAGCTCGCTGTGCAGGACCCGCTGCTTCTCCTGCCTCCGCCGGACATGCCACAGGCCCAGGGCCCCCAGGGCCCCCAGGGCCAACAAGGCCAGCACGGGGCCCAGGATCAGAGGTAGCTGCCCATCTACCTTCGGCTGCTCCGGAGGAATTTGGGTGGCTGGTGGAGGGGGACACGGAGGCCCAGCTACCACCAGGCCAGATCCCCCCACCTGGCCACTCTGCCAGTCAGATCCCAGGGTCCTGCCTCCCCTCCTCCCGCCACCCCTCCTTGCCAGAGCGTGAGGTGGGAGCAGGGCGAGGAGGAAGGGTCAGAGAGGATGGGGAGGGCCAGCCGGGGTGGCTGCACGTACCCTCCAGGACCAGGGACACGTTGTGGTTGCAGAGGTTGCTGTAGCAGCAGTAGTGGTTGACGAACTCGGTGGGGCGCCCCAGGCACAGCTCCTCATGCAGGCTCCCGCAGCCCCGGTGCTCCTGGGGCTGCCGGCCCTCCTCCCGCACCAGCACGACTGTGCACCAGAACCCCTGGCAGGTAGGCCCCCTGCACTGTGGGCTCTCACAGGTGCAGGTGACCAGCGGGCCCCGAGAGGGCTTCATGGGGTCACCTGTGAGACACACTGGAAGCTCAGCCACTCTGGGCCCCACTCCTAGGCTGGGCCTCACACCTATGTCTATCCCGTTGCCCCTCCCTTCTGGCCTCTCAAACACAACCCCTGAGGCCTTGCTCCTTTTAGTCCCATCCTTAGATTATCCTTCCTTCTAGAAACTTACCCTCTGACATGATGAGAACCAGGCTACTGTTGCCCCTCCCCCCGATCCTAGGACCCTCCCTTTGGGTCCTAGGCCCAGCTCTGGCCCCCAGCCCCAACCCTGAGTGCTCTCCCAGGCCCTCCCTGTCAATGTCCCCACTCTGCACGCCCCAGATAGAGGTGCCCAACATGGAGTCCAGTAGAACAGCAGCCCATGGGTTTGCATCAGGACACAAAGGAGGGCTGGGGTAGCAGGGGGGTTACTCTAACTAAGCCTGCCTCCCACCCTCCAGCCAAGCTCCTAAGCAGCCCCTCTCTCTAGCTCCTCAAATTCAGCCCCAGCAAGAGCTGAACCCAGCCAGCTCTTTCCCCATTCCGGCCCCTGTCCCCTACCTGCTTTCCTAGTACTTACCCTGGGTCAGGCCCAAGGCCATCAGGAACATCAGAAGGCCTCTCCTGGGGGGGTCCAAGATCATGGTCCCTGAAGAGGAGAGGGGGTGCAGTAAGGTCTGTGAAATGTGATCCCCTCAGAGTTTTCAGCCACTGACTGTGGGTCCCTCCCACCCAGAGGAAATTACTGGGAGTTTTGGGGGGGTGGGCAGGGAGGCCTCCTCCCTACTCCCTGTGTCTGGCCTTGGGGCGGGGCCTGGAGGGGAAGTCCTGGTTCACTTCCCCATGGAAACCATCCTGTTAGGGGTAGAGGGTGGGGGAGCCATGCTTAAGTGACAGAGAGTTTGGGGGACTCCCAGCTCTTTACCCCTGCTTCTGAGTTCAGACTGGAGGGCAGAGAGGGCATGAGGCTGGGGTGCAAGGAGCTTCTCTTCAGCAGTCCCCCGCACCCGTCGGTCCTCCACTCCTGCCCACCCCCCCCCCGTCCCCCCCCTTCCCCCTGCCCCCCCCCCCCCCCCAGCACTGGCTGCCTCAAACATAAACAGGCTCCTGTCTTCACTTCCTGCCATTCAGGGTCCCGCCAAGCTGGGAACAGGAATCAAGATTGTTTAGATTGGGGTCTGGATAGAACAGGCAGGAGTCACGCACAGTAAAGAGCTCCGGGTGTGTTCTCAGGGCAGGCTGGGGTGGCTACAGGGTCTGGAAGAGCCACTTGCAGCTGGGACCGCCCCATGACAGAATTCTGGGGTGACACCTTGGGAACCACAAAGCCCAGCTCCTTATTTTAGAAAAGATAGAGATTAAACCACAGACAGCCCAAGAGACTCGTCCAAGGTCAAACTTGTACAAGGTCAGTGGCGGTAACAGGAGTACACCCCAGGTATTCAGACTCCCAGGCCACTGCTTCCTCCGTTCTGTCTCCCAATCCAGGTGACAGCCTGGGTCTGAGCCCTCTGGGCTGTAACAACCATACACATCTTGAACAGCGCTGGCTCACACCAGGTGCAAGGAAACCCCTCTACGCCTCACCAGAGTATAAGACACCCACTCTGAGCCATTCCCTGGCCCCCTCCCTTCTCTCTCCTTGCTGTCTTGGGAAGGGAAGGGGTGGGGGTAGGGCCAGTGAACGTGGGAGGGGAAGTGAAACATACTTAGGCACTGAATGTTTGACCTTCCATGGCTGGTTAAGGTTGAACTTTTCCAGAAGTGTGGTAGAGAGGGTTAGGGAAGTAATTCTGATCTAGGATAGTCCTCAACCCAGGTCCCAAACCATCCAGTGCTCCAGAAAGTCACCCCCTTCTTCATTTCTCAAAGGCTGAGAACAAGAGGATAAGGGCTGACACTGCAGCAAGGACTGAGGGCAGACAGCAAGAAGGACTTTTGGAATGGTCTCGAGGGTGCGGATGTGTGCCTGGCGACTGGATCCCCAGGCAGGAGCAGCTAACATGAGGGAGTGGGAGTGACTTCTGGCATACCCCAGGGAGGCTGGGAGGGCTGGCTGTCTGGCCACATGGGCTTGGCAGGCCCATAGTCTAAGAATGGTACCAAATGAAGCTCCATGGTGTTGAGGCCTTGAGGGCAGGATGGTTGGGGGCGATGCATGTGGCTCGTGGGCCTCTCTGGCTGGTGGCAGCTCTGGCCTTCCTGCCTGGGCTTCCTCTGCCCCAGAGGCCCAGGGCTGGGGGAGGAAACAGAGCCTTGGGCTGCTGCAGCTGTGTCCCCAGTCTCTTGCCTGACCTCCTGCCTCTTGCTCCCCCCACCCCTGGGCAGGCAGTGAGGACTCTGTCCAGCAATGCAACTGGTAGCTGGAGAAGGAGCTCCAGAGGAGCCGAATTTGTCGCCTGGGGTAGGGGTGGGGAAGCCATCCATGGAAGCCTTTGCTTGCCCAGAGAGCAGCTAAAGAGAAAGCACAGGGTAGGAAAGAAAGGGTGGATAACTGGAAGGAAGAAGTCAGGCATCCTTTTCGGATCCTGTACCCATGCGTCCACTTCTCTGACTTTGCCCCAGTGTACTCCCCTTACCTACTTTATTACTCATTAGAATTGCTTGAAGCGCTTCGTTAGAAATGCACATTTTTTGGCCTTACTATGCACCCCCCTTCCAAATTCTGACTTCAGTCCATCTGGGACCAGCAAGAAGCATGCATTTTTAAAAAGATCTCCAGGTAATTCTCATCAGTTGGCATGGGTACCACCCCCTGAGAAATGTGCCCTACACGGGGCTAAATCCGGGCCACCTGTTTTCATTTCACTGTATGGGCCCTGCTGGGTCAGGGACCAAGGTGCCGAGGGCAGAGATTCACTCCCACTAGGGCACCTCCCCTCCCCAGCTGGAGGAGCCCCTGCAGAGGTGAGGGCGGGTGAGGGCTTTGTTCTCCAGCTTCCCAGACTCAGCCACAGTGCAGGGAGGGCCTGGCAGCATTTGCAGAATCCACCTCTGGTTGAATCTCGGGAATATGGGGGAGTAAAACAGGGATTCTCCCTCCGCTTTTAGCCGGACCCAGCATGGAGCGAAGTACAGGAGGGTGCTGTGTCCAGACCAGTCTGAACTCCCAGCGACCCTGACTGATCTGCCCGGAGACCTGACTCCAGCACAGACTCCCCAAGGTGGGTGGCATCCCTCCACTTCGAAGCTGGAAGATCTGCGGAAAGAAGCAGCGCTGCTTGGGGGCAGAGATCCCAGGTGCCAAGCTAATTTCAAATGTTAATTTACCACCATGAAAGCCTTCCTGATAAGAATTGACCATCTCTGAATACTATTCATGGACCAAGGACTCAGTTTTCACGGTTAATCGGTTAATCTCATTTAATCCTGGCAACCATCCAGTGGGGAAACTGAGGCTCAGGAACATTAACTTTCTTGCCTGTGATCACCACCTATGTCCTGATCAACTTGCGCTGCTGGGAATAAATCCTCCCTTGGACATTTCCTGTCTCCAATTCCTGGTGTTCAGTGAGTCCCTCAAAGGCAGAAAGAGAGCAAGTGGGGTTTGTGGACAGTAACAGATGTCACACAGCTGTTGTCATCGCCGGGTGCCCAATGCGGGTTTGTTTAGATGTGAAGACAGAAATCATCTGCTTGCTGTAGGCTTGGTCTTAAGTGGAAGAACCAGAGTCAGGGTGTGCCCAGAAGGTGGCTGTCATTCTGCTTCTCCCCAGCACACTCTAGGAATTGTCACAGGGCTGGAAGAGCCTCGCTTGGCATGTCAACAGGTCTTAGCCAAACAGCACAGACTAGCTGCCCTTCCCATACACACAACACTTTCAACGGCATCATCTCCCTGGCCCTTCATGGCCAGGGTGATGGAGCATCAAGCCTAAATCCTAGGGCCAGACAGAAAGCGCAGGCAGCACCGGACAGCACAGGGGTCAGGGTTCAAATCCTGCCTCTGCCTGGGTTCAAATCCTATCTCTGCCACTTAGAGCTATGAGATGTGGGGCAAGTTACTTCAACTTTCTGAGGCTTAGGCTTCCCTACAAAAAAAAAAAAGAGAGAGAGAGAGAGAGAATAAGAAGAGCGCTCATTTCAAGGGTACGCTGTACTTATTTAGCAGAAAACTAAGTGACACACAGTTAGCGCCTAATAAATGCCACCCAAAATGCAATAGCACCATTTACACCATCCATGGGGCTTTGGACAAGTGACGCAGGTCCGAAACTCTTTCCTTTTCAGGAGGATGGACATAATAAACCTGTCTTGCTAAACTGTGGCCAGGATGACATGAGAGAAATGGAGCTCAGTGCACATCTAAGACTACACAGTAGGTACTCAATAAGTGGTAGCGATTTTTAACACCCAATGAGATGAGAGGTGAGAGGGATCAAGGCAAATGGGGCAGAGAGGGATCAGAGAGGACAGAGTCTGACTCATCCAGAAACCCCTCCTATAGAGAGGCCAAGGGCTAGAGTCCACTATGCCCTTGTCCTTCAAGAAGAAAAGGGGGTGAGTGGCCAGGCCAGAGATGCTCTTAACAGCACTGACCTCCAGGGCCGGCTGAAAATCTGGGGTCCCAGCCTGCAGGGAGATTGGGAAAGCCTCTGGCCTGGGTCCCTAGGGAGGGCCATGGCATGGGGATTATCTGACTGTGTAGGGTTTGGAGGTGAGGTTTTTTTCGAGGGAATTACAGTGGCAGGTATCTCAAGCAAGAGCTGTAGAGGCTGGTCTGGGAAAGGTGGGCTTCCAGGGGACGCTCAGGAAGTAGACACTCCCTCCCTGGTGAAGGCAGCTGCCTGGACAGAATCCGGGCGCGGGGGGGGGGGGGGGGTGTGGGCTCATCTGGGAAGAAGAGCAGGAATCCCTTCTGCCCATTTACAAATGAGGCTAGGGGAACAGAGAAGTTAAGTGACTAGGCCCAGGAGCCAGAAGTTTTCTGATTCCCAGCCTGATTTAGGCCCAGTCTGTTCCAGTCTCAGATGGGGTCATGGGCAGATGTGCGGGGAAGGTGAGGGGCAGCTCGCCCCAGTGAGGAGCGGGACTGACCCTACGGCGACCTCTTTGAGACGCTCTATGGGATCTGCCCCAAGAAGGACCTCTGCAGGTTTGAGGGGCGGGGGTCAGGCGGCCCCGCGGACCTGGACTCACCTCTGGACCCGCCCTGCGGGCAGCGGGCCGGGCACGTCCCCTTCCCCGGCAGAGGCCGCGGTAGCCCAGCGAGGGCTGGACGGCGGCGCGGGTCTTGTGCAGCCCTGGACGGCCCTGGGACCCGGGAGGGGCTCGCTCTGCGCGGATGGCGCGGCGGCCTCCCGGGACTGGGAAAGGGGCTGGAGCAAAAATGTTTCTTATTCCAGCGTCTTCCTGCCTGGCCCGGCTCCACCACTCCCTCCTAATAAACCGTTTCCTATTGCCCAACTAGCCGACCGGACCGGCTGTCCGCTCGCCCCTTGCTGGGGCCGCAGGGCCCGGACCATCCCCCGCACGGCTCCCAGACCCCAAGGGCAGCCGCCCCCTGCGGCCGCCCCCCCCCGCCCCCCCCACCCCCCCCCCCCCCGCCCCCCGCCCCCCGCCCCCCGCCCCGGGATCGCGGTCGCGTCCCGGCCCGAGCCTCCCACATCCGCCTCCCCGAGGGGGCGGGCCTTGGACTCGGGCAGCGGGGGTCTCGTGGGGACCAGGCCCGGAGCCATGGGGCCAGGAGCCGAGGCCGGAGGCACGATCTGAGGGTCCAATCGAGGAGGGGATGGAGGGGGAGGTGGCCCCTCGCTCTCTGAGCCGCGGAGGGGGTGGCCTGGAATCTGGGACTGGAAGGGGGAAGGACCGCAGGGAAACGGGACTGGGGCGGGGGGAGGGGAATGAGGGGGTCGGGGAGGTGACGTACCTGTCCTCCCACCCTCAAGTCTCTGGTCCCGGGCCTAGAAGGAGCAGCCCGGGCAGAGTTTGGGGCTGGCAGGGTCCGAAATATTTTAGCCCCGCCCTCTCCGCCCCCTACCCCCGCCCCCAAGGACTCCCCACTCGGTCCAAATCCCTCAGCCTCCTCCCTCTTGCCCCTTCACCCCCTCTTGTTCACTCTCCTCTTCCGCAGGCTCCCTGGCTCAGCGCAGGGTAAACAGGCCCCATGGGACTGCTCGGGGTCAGTGGTGAGAACAGTGGAGCCCCTCCAGCCACAGCACAGCTCAGTGACAAGGATGCCTATCCCTACAAGGCTTGGCCAGATGGAGGGAGAAGCTGGGAACCGCCTTGGGACTGCCCCCTTCCAGGCAGGCCCCTCACCCCACCAAATGGAGATGGGGACTGGAACCTATGTGGGAACACTGATGGGACAAGGCAGACAAGGATCTGGGGAGGGGAACAGAATGGCTTCTCCCCCAGAGAGAGACTTGCTCTTCCTCCAGATTCCTTTACAGAGGCTCAGAACACTGACATCATCGGCTTACTTTGCTCCAACCACTGGGAGCACCCTGAAGGCAGGACTTCATTTCTAGCCTCCTCCTTACCCACAAAGACCCTGAAGTCTGGGAATCCAGACTAGTTGCGTAACCTCAGACAAGTGACACTTCTCCACACCTCACGCCCCGGTCTGCTAAATGGGCGTAATCAACAAGGCCAGTCTCACAGGGCCATCGTGAAAATGAAGGCAATGATGCTCATCCTAGTGCAGAGTAAAAATGCTAGTTGGCATCAAAGAACATGTTAAATTAATAAATAAAAAGCTGGGGAGGGGTACCTGGGTGGCTCAGTGGGTTAAGCCTCTGCCTTCCGCTCAAGTCATGATCTCAGGGTCTTGGGTGCTCCAGAGAGCACCACATCGGGCTCTCTGCTCAGCAGGGAGCCTGCTTCCCCCTCTCTCTCTGCCTGCCTCTCTGCCTTCTTGTGATCTCCCTCTCTCTCTCTCTCTCTGTGTCAAATAAATAAGTAAAATCTTAAAAAAAAAAAATATGCTGGGGTGGAGGTAGCCTCGGAAGCAAGCAGAAAGAGCAGGTATTGGAAGCCGAAGTGAACCTCTAAGGTGTCTTCCTCTATGAAGATTATGTAAAATGGGCCAGGGACCCCCACCTTCTCCTGGGAATAGAGGCTGGGGGGACATCAGCCAAAGGCTCAGCCAGCCATCAACTGCTGACTGACCTCACTTCCTCTGCTGAAACCCTCCCCAGCCCCCACCCCACAGCTGCTTCACAGCTCCGGGAGCATTGTGAATTCCAGAACCATGGCACACCCAAATTTCAGTGTCAGGATAGAGCTGTGTCCTGCAGCCAATAGGAAGTACTATGGGATTACCGTATCTGCTCTTCCAGATTATAGCGGCCACTTCGGAGTGTGGCCTCCTGTCCATCTCTCATACCCACTCTCCCCCCGCCCCGCTCTGGCTTCTGATAAACTTCTCCCAATCCAGCCTATGGATCTCTGTTCTGGGAGGTGGAAGTGGGGGCTTCCCCAAGGGAAGCATTCAGTCTGAGACATACAGCAAGCACTGAAATAGTGACACACGGCTAGGTCTGAGTTGCTGGTGAGAGTCAGCGGGGACGGGGAACTTTATCTGGGAAGGAGTCATGAAACAGATGGAGGGTTGGGTTTGGAGGAGGAATGCAGGCCCCCATGGGGAACTGGGGAACCCCCACCTTTGCCAGAGCGCTGAGCCCCCTGGATCCCGACTGGGGCTCTCTCGGGCTTCCTGTGACCCTCATGGGTTCTAGAGCACCCAGAGAACCAGGGGAAGGCACCAGAGAAGGGATGCAGAGTTGGAGAAAGCCCTGGAGACTCAGCCCAATGAGGAAAGGGAAAAGGAATTGCAAACTGTGTCCAAGTGTATAAGATTAATTACTCAGAAGACCAGCTGTTCCTCATATTCAGTGAGGACAGAACAAGAGGAAACAGGCTGAAAGGGCTGATTCGAATTTACATATTCAGAAGAATTTCCCAATGGTGTGTGAAACAGAGTCCTCAAGATCCTAGGGAGGCACGTGGGGTAAACTTCCAGGAGATTTTGACCTGTGGAAGGCAGGTCACGTGGAGTCCTGCATGGGAGCAGATTGGACAATTTGTGCTTTCAGGCCCAGCTGTGAGTATCAGGTTCAAGCCCTGCTCTTGACACCAGGGCGGGGCGAGCAGCGCGGTATTGGACCCATGCAGATGGACAGGACCCCACGCTTGGCTTAATGCTCTGCCGTTGCCATTTTGAAATTCTTAAGCATGTTCGAACAAGGGGCCTGCCTTTTTCATTTTGCACTGGGCCCTACAGATTATGTAGCTGGTTCTGCACCAGGATGAGTAGGAAGAAAAAACAAGGGCGGGGGGGAGGGGCGCTGAATTAGCAGAGAGGGTGAGCTGGGCTTTGCTTCATTTAAATTGTGGAGTGGGAGATTTAGATCAGCCAACCTAGAGATTTTTCAAATGCAAGAAACATGGAAACAGTAGAACAAGGTTCTGCTACCTGAGGACGAAGAAGAACCAGAAGAACCGTGGGTCTCCTTTAGGAGAGAAGTGGGGCAGATACCTGTGAATTCTGTTTGTCCATTTATTCAACACAGAGGACAGAGCGAGCTTTGTGGGCTGGACACGGCCTGAGTTTTTCCTGGAGCGGGAGGGAGAAGCGACCTCTCCATGTCTCCTTCAGTTCTGAGCAGAAGCACCATCGATTGTGTCCCAAAGGCAACAATAAACCAGGGGTCATGGGGCCTGGGTTTCGGGCCTGGATCATCTCTCTAGGCCTCAGTTTCTTCCTCTGGACATTGAGGGGTTTAAACCAGATACTTCCGAAGGTCGTGCCCAGCCTTCTATCAACTTGTTTGGTTCTACAATTCAGAAAATGGTCTGGTCCCACCCAGCCAGTCCATCACGGCTCTCGTGGAAAGGAGACATGGCTGGTGCTAAGGTCTGGGGAGGGCACAGCAGCCAGAGCCTGCCCAGCCCTCCAGGAAGAGGCTGGCAGGCAGGGGCCAGATTGCCAGACTTGGAGCCACCGAGTCACCTTCCTCTTCCTCTCCAGCTCCTCCAGGATGTCCCCTAGGTGGGTTCATCCACTCCTCGCCTATCCCTGGGCCATCAGGATGACTCATCCCAGGATGGAAACCCTGAAGGAAGGGGTAGCATGTCAGAACAGCAGGTCTGAGACTGGGCAGTGCCCACACAATGGCTCAGGGTGAGTTGGCCTACGGTGCAGCCTGGGGCTCTGCTCCAGCACCACCCCCTCCCCAGCAAGCCCCTCCCCACTGCCCCTCCCCACTGGCCCCCACCCCACAGGCCCCTTCCCATAGGCTCCCTTAAGGCTCTGACTTGTCCCCCAAACCAGCCCCACTGCTGTGGGAAAGAGTCCTGGGCTTGGACTTGGAGTGTCCGCATGTGAGCCTTCATCTCCACACCTGTGCCAGGTGCTGACCGTTCCTTCTCTACCACATTCTCTGCCTAAAGGCAAATGATCTAGGAGAATCCCCTACCAGCTGTAAAACCCACACAGATGTCTGGCTGTGTGCAAGAGGGAGGCTGAGCTGTGGGGTGGGAGAAAGAGCGTGAACCGGGAGGCAGGTGATCAGAGGCTCTGTTTCCTTTCGGAGGCTCTGTTTCCGGTCCAAGACGAGTACCACCTGCTGCTTCGTGGGCTTCTAGGTACCTACACGAGGGCTAGCTATCCAGAGGAAGGCAGAGCACACTGCAGAGGACTTGGAAGGATGAGGTGACCGTTCCGGAAAAAAAATTCTAAAGATCCCAAATAAGCAGGGCAGTGAAATAAAGAAATGGGATTCTGCAGAGAAACCTTATAAGGAGAAGCACCTGTGCCCAGCCCCAGACCCTCTTGCTGAGGCCCACCCCCTTCCCAAAGTCTCAGCTATTCCTTTCTCTGTCGTTCATTTGCTAACTCTGAATAGTATATTCACACTGCTGTCTCTCCTTCTTTTTTCAGCTTTGTTGACGTCTGTTGACAAATAAAATTATAAGATATTTGAAGTGTGTATCATAAAGATTTCATACACAGATACAAGGTATAAGGATTCTTTCCATGAAAAAAAAAACCAAACCAAAAAAAAAACAAACCCACACATCCATTACCCTCATATTTATCTTTTTGTTGTTGTTGTTGAGAAGTTTTTTGGGAATAGAATTTAAGTTCTAGGGGCGCCTGGGTGGCTCAGTTGGTTAGGCTGCTGCCTTTGGCTCAGGTGATGATTCCAGGGTCCTGGGATCAAGCCCCTCATTGGGCTCCCTGCTCAGTGGGAAGCCTGCTTCTCCCTTTCCCTCTGCCTGCCACTCTGCTTACTTGTGGGCTCGCTCTCTCTCTCTCTGTCAAATAAATTAATAAAATCTTGAAAGAATTTAAGTTCTACACAATTAGGTAATCTCAATTATACAAGACAGTATTCTCAACTACGGATAGTCACGATATTTTACATTAGATCCCCAGACCTTATTCATCTTCTAGCTGCAAGTTTTTACCTTTCACCAACCTCTCTCCCTAGTTCCCCAGTCTTCAGCACTGGCAACCACTTTTCTGTTCTCCGTGTCTGTAAGTTTGCCTTGGTTTGGATTAAGTGACACCGTACAATATTTGTCTTTCGGCTGCTTCTACATTTAAAACCTTCAGGCATTATTTTCTTTTTTTAAGATTTTATTTTTAAGAACTCTCTACACCCAACATGGGGCCTGAACTCATGACCCTGAGATCAAGAGTCGTCCAACTTGACCAACTGAGCCACCCAGGCATCCTCTGCCCTTAATTTAAAGCTTTGGAATGTAGGCCATTTATTTGTTTTTGTTTTGTTAATTGAAAGATCATTAGAGATGCTTGGAAGGTCAGGCTGAGCATTTAGGATGGCATGGGAGTTCATAGAGTCATCAAGACTCTTCACTCTAAAGAAAAGCAGATCCCAAATTTGTAGGGCAAGGGTGGGCAGAGTTGCCCGGCAAGGGGTTGGGGGTCTGGGAGGCTCCTGGATGGTGCCAAGGGGACCCTTGTTGCCTGAGGACAGAGTCTGAGGGGTTAAACGGACTAAACCCAATGGGAAGGGCTTGGTATTTGGACAAGGAGGGGGGTCCCCAGAATTTGCGAGCTGGTTATAGCCCCAGCTGGGAGAGATTGTTCGAAAGAGGGTCTGGGTGGCTGGGTGAGGCCACAGGCCAGCGGGATTTCCTTCAGTTCCAGTCACTCGGGTGGGTGGGACCGGATTGCTGGAACTGGACACAGGAATCTGCCTTTGTTTCCAGCTGGAGGGGAAATGCCATAAATCCTGCCCCTTTCCCACCCCTCCGGCATCCGTGCCCGGGCTCTGGCCTTGCAGCCCCGGACAGCCTGGTATGGACGGCCGTCAGCAAGCTCTTGATCCCTGGACCTCCTCACCCACAGACCTCTGCCCCAAATTCCCCCACAGCAGATCAGGGCCACGGATGTAGGAAACAGAGGTCGGGAGGTCTCCAAGGCAGGTCTGAAGTAAATAACCACCAAGCAAGATTTAGGTTTTGACCTGCTCCCCTCTCTCCTCCTCCAAGGGACCACGGCTTTTCAGCGAGGTCTAAGGGTGACCTCGAGGGTAAGCCTTGGCCCTCTTCCCCCCACCAACTCCCACTCCAAAGAGCTGGACAGTCTACAGCTCAGAGCACAGTCCAAGGGGCAATGCCTGGAGCTGGACAGCTGGGGAATGGGGAGTGCTGGGGAGCAGCAGGGCTGGGGGAGGGGCGGGATGGCACCCCAGGGACAGGGAACCCTGTCTTTACTTTTCCCAGTCCTTGGGTCTGAGTCTTTGTGTCCCTGTGACGGGCTGGGTTTATGTGTCCTTTTGGGGGGAGGGGCAGTGGGCCTGTGTATACTTCTGAGCCCGGGGAACTGCAGGGCTCTATGGGACCTGGGCTGGTGGTGTGTTGGCACATGACATTGCCCGTGTGACCAATCCAGGCTGCACAGTCCCTCCAACTCCAAGCCTTGCTCTCCAGTCAGTCCTCCTACGGATGTGGTACCTTCTTTAACCATGAACAGCCAGGGTCCCTCTGAGGAAAAGGAGAGAAGGGAACGGCTCCGATTGTCTGCAGGAACCCTGGCCAGGTGGGTTTGACAGGGAGGCCAGCGGAAATCTGACGGCAGAAGTGTACTCAGAGGCCAGGGACAGGAATGGGTGGGGAATGGGGAAGAAAGTGTGGGGAATGGAAGATGCACGGATGGTTCCAACCATTTGGGAAGTATGACTGCTGGAGGGGAGAGAATCCTGTCCAGGTGCCCCAGCTTAGAAGAAAGGGACCATGAACCAATGAGTCTCCACCTGTCCCTCTGTCCTCCCTACATATATGTACTCCCTTACCTTGTCTTGCTTGGCCCAGCAGGACTTCTCTGGGGTGTGCCCTGGGATGACTGGGGACACTGGCTCTTAGACCAGGACAGTCCCTATAAAGAGGAAGGCAATAACAAAGGGTGCTCTAAGCATCCCAGACTTTGGTGGAGCCTGAACTTAGTTCTTATGTACACACATTCATTACACCTGTAAGGGGCTAGGCGCAGAGCCAGGAACTGGGGAGACGGACCCAGGTTCGGCCCATGCAAGACAGAGGGAAGGCTGTCCCAGGAGTCCTCACAAGGCTGGCTGACATCCCAGTGTGTCCGAAAAGCCAACTTTTCAGTCCCTTTTGTAGGAGCCCCTGTTGGGCAGGGTGAGGGTGCACAGGCACATGCAGGGAGCAGGCTGGCTGCTGTCAGTGCTGTACGGACAGGCAGCGGGCCAAGAGTGCCCCGGGGGGAAGGGGGAAGAGTTTCCAGGATCGGCTCTGAGAAAGCTGTCTGGGATAAGCATGTCTCCACTTCAAGGCCCACCAGAGTAGCATCCTGGGGTCATGGGGGGATGCCACGGGGTTCCCAGGACATGTCCCACTGGCCTTCTCCCCAGAGCCACCCCCTTGGCCACACCCCTTGCAGATCAGCCCAGTCACAAAACCTGTTGTTGATGGGGCTGCTGACTGTCAGGCAGGGCCACACTCAGTGCCCACATAGCCCACCCCCTGTTTAGGCTGCAGGACAACCCTGAGAAGTAAAGATTATATACTATCACGGCTGAATGTTACAAATTAGGAGACTGAGGCTGGGAGTGGGCCTGGGTCATGGAGATGGTCAGAAGCAGAGCCGGGATCCAAAGTCAGGAGTTGGCCTGAGCAGGGTGCTTTTGCAGGGCCATGCTCTGCACAGTCAGGAACCTGGCCCTGGGTTCCCCGGCCTCGACTGACGGGGACTCCATGCCAGACTGCAGGAGCTGGCCTGGCATGGGAAGAAGCTGGGATGTTGGTGGTGAAGCTGGGATGGTTGGGCGGCACAAGCAGAGCAGCTCCCATCGGTGTCTTTCCTCTCTGGAAGCCTGAAAGGCTGTCAGAAGCTGTTAGAGGATTCGGGACAAAAGGCTTGCTTGGCCTGGGTGGGGTACTTGTGGGACTGCAGACCTGGGACGAGAGCTGCCCCAGGATGGCTGGGGACCGATGGTGGGGCTCCAAGGTGAAGAGGCTGCTTCTGTGGGAGGATGGCTGCCTGCTTGTGGAAGCCCCCAGCCCAGATCCAGCCCATGCTGGCCAGGAGGGAGAGCGAGCACGGAGGGTTAGTTCTCTGGTCCTGAAGATGCTGACGTCACCCCTGTGCCCTAGGACAACTCAGGCTGGTTAGACGTGGCAGGGAGAGGCTCAGAAAGCCCAGGCAGCCGGGCCATGGGCAGAGGCCATGTGCCGCTGTGGAAAGGAAACAGACTCCAGGGTCCACAGACGAAAGCTCGGACTGCCACTTCTCCTCTATCAGTTGGTGACCTTGCGCAAGTCCCTTAATCATGGTCTGTTCCCTTGACTATAAAATAGGAAGGTCATGAGGATTCAATAGGGCAATAGTGATGCTAAGGCCAGGACAGTTCCAGCTGGCTGAATTCTCTCAGCGGCCCCGTGCTGACATGTTAGTGTCACCTCCATGGTGTGTGTGAGAGCCTGGAGGCTCAGACAGGCTCAATGACTTGCCCAAGGTCACCAGCCATCTCCCAGCCTGAAGCATGTAACCACCACATTGTTCCAAGCTGGCAGAGGTAGTTTCTTTCCATCTTCGATGGGAGGAAAGGACCCCAGCTCCATCCCGGAGGCCCAGAAATAGCTCAGTCAAACTCAGTCCCCCAGGACCCTTCCACAGTACCTCAAACCTTGGTAGCACTTTACAGTTTAATGGGGCCTCTTAACCCAGATTTTCTAATGGATCTTTCCCAAAATTCTGTCTTCCCCCCATGAACAGATGAAAAAACAGAGGCAAGAGGAAATTGTCTTAATCACAGGTAGGAAATGGTAAATCAGCCTGGAATCTAGTCCAATCCACCATAGTTGCCTTCAGAAGCCTCCAGCAAAGGGAAGTCTGGGTGACTCAGTCAACTGAGCTGCTGACTCAGTTGCAGCTCGGGTCATGATCTCAGGGTCCTGGGATCGAGCCCCATGTCACAGTGGGCTCCACGCTCAGCAGGAGTCCGCTTCTCTCTCTCTCCCTCTCTCTGTGTCCCTCCCCGACTCATGCTCGCGTGCTCCATTTCAAATACATAAACAAATCCTTAAAAACGAAACAAAACAAAACATAAAGAACCCCCTGGAGAAATCACACACCGTCTAACCCAAATAGTCGGTCTAACCTCAGTGTGTGTCTCCATGCTCTCCCTATTCAAAGAACAGGTTTATTTTTTAATTTTTCAAAATCTAGTAATACATGACTAAAAAGTCAAAATGTTCTGTGCAGAACAATTCCGAGTAATATATGTGGATACTCCACCCCCAAGAAGTTGGAATGTAACACCCCACTTCTTCATTGTGGGCTTCATGTAATGACTTCCTTCCAAAGAGCATGATCTAGGAAGGGGGAAGAGAAACATCACAGGGAGAAACCTGAGAAACCCTACTTCAGCCAGGTGATCGAGGTTCCCTCAACCATGATGTTCACAGCACGTACCCTTCATGGAATGTGATGGGAATGGCATGTCACCTCTGTGGTCTTCCTCCTGAAAGCCAATAACCCCAGTCTCATCATGAGAAAAACATCAAATAAATCCCAGTTGAGGAATATTCTACAAAACACCTGATCAGTACTCCTCAAAATCGTCACAGTCATCAGAAACAAGGAAAATTAGACAAGTCATTACAGTCAAGAGGAATCTACAAAGGCATGACAACTAAATGTTATATGATATTGTGGATGGAATTCTGGACAGAAAAGGGACATCAGGGGTGCCTGGGTGGCCCAGCGGGTTAAAGCCACTGCCTTCAGCTCAGGTCATGATCTCAGGGTCCTGGGTTCGAGCCCCACATCAGGCTCTCTGCTCAGCAGGGAGCCTGCCTCCCCCTCTCTCTCTGCCTGCCTCTCTGCCTACTTGTGATCTCTGTCAAATAAATAAAATCTTTAAAAATAAATAAATAAATAAATAAAAAGGGACATCAGGGAAAATCTAAGGAAATCTGAAACAAGTTTTGACTTTAGTAATAATGCATTAATATTGGTTCACTAATTGTAATGCACGCATTATACGCATGTTGACAAGAGGTCACTGAGTGTGGAGTATGGGAACTCTGCACCATTGCCACAACTCCTCTGTAAATCTCAAACTGTTGTAAAAAATGAAGCTTTTTTAAAAAAGTCTAAAGTTTCGGGGCACCTGGGTGGCTCAGTTGTTGGGCGTCTGCCTTCGGCTCAGGTCATGATCCCAGGGTCCTGGGATTGAGCCCCACATCAGGCTCTCTGCTTGACAGGAAGCCTGCTTCTCCCTCTCCCACTCCCCCTGCTTGTGTTCCCTCTCTCTGTGTCTCTCTGTCAAATAAATAAAATCTTAAAAAAAAAAAAAAAAGTCGGGCTGCCTGGGTGGCTCAGCAGGTTAAGCATCTGCCTTCGGCTCAAGTCAATCTCAGGGTCCTGGGATTGAGAACTGCGTAGGGCTTGCTCAGCAGGGAGCCTGCTTCACCCTCTCTCTCTTCTTGCCTCTCTGGCTACTTGTGATTTCTCTCTCTGTGTCAAATAAATAAAATCTTTTTTAAAAAAGTCAAAAGTTTCAAAAAGATATTCAGTGAAAAGTTTCCCTTCTGCCCTGGGTCAGTTGCTCAGTCATCTTGCTGAGCAAACGACCATGTTTCTTCCCAGTGAGGTTCCAGTGAGACAGCAGGGCTCCAGTGGAGAGCCTGGCCTCCACAACTAGATGGCTGGCTCTCAATCTTGATCTCTACCAGTTTCTAGCTGTGTGACCCCAGGTAATGCCTTCCCTTCTGAGTGTCCTGTGTCCTCAAAGATAAAACCCTCACAAGATTATTGGGAGTGTTAAACACATTAATATAGTAAGCACTTTGCAAATGGTTGCTTTTACTATTACAAATAAGCAAATGCATTAAGAAAAAATACCCAGGGGCGCCTGCCTGGCTCAGTCGGAGGAGCACGTGACTCTTGATCCCAGGGTTATGAGTTTGAGTCCCACCTTGGGTGTGGCGATTACTTTAAAAATAGAATCTTTAAAAAAAAAAAAGTGGGGCGCCTGGGTGGCTCAGTGGGTTAATGCCTCTGCCTTCGGCTCAGGTCATGATCCCAGGGTCCTGGGATCAAGCCCCACATCGGGCTCTGCTCAGTGGGGAGCCTGCTTCCCTTCCTCTCTCTCTGTCTACTTGTGATCTCTGTCTGTCAAATAAATAAATAAAATCTAAAAAAAAAAGTGAGAAAAAAACTATAAATAACACACACAAAAAATTACTAAGTGCCTTTTCAAGCAATTTTAGATCATTGGCTAATAACCCCACCTATGGGTCATCAAGGGAAAGTAATTTTGTCTGACATACTATTTACTCTTTATTAGGGCCCAGACCTTACATAAAGTTAAGAGGTTAAGCTGCTGAAGACTGATAAATAGCAAACTATTTTTCTCTGGCAGAACAAAAAAGGGATGGTTTTATTGCTAAGTAGGAATTAAACCTTTTTGTACTTGCCTTTCCAATCTTATTCAGGCATTTTTCTCTCCACCGTCAGGTAACGGTTTTTCCTTTCCTCCTTCATTCCTTCATTCACTAAGTAGTTAAATGCTCCCTGGTACTCAGTATACGTTTGTATCCATCAAGTTTATCTCGGTGCACATTTTCCCTTGACAAACAGTAGCACGCCATTCACGCTGTTTCACCCCTTGATTATTGACACTTAATACATCTCGAAGACAGTTTCATATCAGAACATACAAAGCTTCCTTAACTTTGTTTTACCACTGTGCAGAATACATCCTATGGATGTACTATGATCACACCCATAAGGAACTTAGCTAGTTGCCTAGCTAAGTTGATGAACACTTAGGTTGTTTTCACTCTGATGATTGCAAACAATGCCGTATGAATAACCTCTCAAGGAGAGCGCAGAAGCATTTGTACAGAGAGCAATGGGAAAGCAGAAAGGGCTCTAGAGGGTGAAGGAGCCTTAGGGAGGGACCTGATCACCTGTTCTCAGCCTGGCCTCATCCATCTTCCTCTAATTCTGTGCTCACCTACCCTCCTCCTCCTCCCTCCTCTTCCTCTCCATCCTGAGCTCCTGGTATCTCCAGACAGGAAGGGCTAGGCTTTGATTCTCTCTGCGCCTGGGCTCTGGCTTGTACTGTGTGTAAGATGAGGGTGCCTTGGAGAGGCGGATCTTGGGGTTTGGGGGCCTGGGGCTACTACTGTCCCTGGGCTGTAGCCACTGAGGGCACATACTCAGCACACCCTGACGGCTCTGGTAGGGGATGAGGACCCGGGAGCCAGGGACTACCTGGGGGGGGTGGGGGGCTGGGGGAGGGGGTGGGGCAGTGCCTAGCAGCTCTGGCACAGACTTGCTTCGGGTGCCCAGCGCAGGTGGCTGGTCAGGGCACAGGGTATGGCAGGCCGTGGTGAGGAAGGGACTGGCCAGGCTGGTGGTGATGGTCACGAGGTGGTCCAGGACACCCCCCTCCTGAGGAGACTGGGCAAAGGGGAGGCTCAAAGTGGCCTGCAGTCGCTCTAGGAGAGATGGGGTAGCCTGGGCTTGGGCCTGGGCCTGAGCCACGAGCCCAGGCAAGGCTGGCCACTCGGGCTGGTAATGCTGGCTCAGCTGCTCTATGTGGGGGCGCCGCAGCAGCGCCCGGATCCTCTGCACAGTGTCGAAGCTGTCGGTCAGCAGTGCCCATTCTAGGGCCGTCTTGCCCCGAAGAGGATCCACCGCTGTCAGGTCAGCACCTGGGAGGGGGCACAGGAGTGACATGGGATGGGACAGGGACTGGTGACTTGCAGAAGGGCAGATTCTTTAGCCCCGGGACTGATTTTGGGGAGGATTACAAACCACAGAGGCCCCTCCTTCTGCAGCTGGAATCTGGGAGCTGTGACCGGCTACAGTCTCAGGACAGTATCAGCCCCAGAGCCCAATCTCCTGTTTAAGACTAAAGAAGAAGGGGTACCTGGGCGGCAGCTCAGGTCATGATACCAGAGTCTAAGGATCAAGTCCCGTATGGGGCTCCTTGCTCAGTGAGAGCCTGCTTTTCCCTCCCTGCCACTCCCCTTGCTTGTGCTCTTTCTCCCCGAAATAAATAAATAAAATCCTTAAAAAAAAAAAAAAAAAGACTAAAGAAGAAAACAGTGAAGTCCAGAGAGTAAAAAAGACTTCAGAGAGACCTGGTGGAGGGCCCTGTAAACCTGTAAGGAGCCGAGGAACAGATGGTGGGCAGGTCGCCCAGGACAAGGGAGGCCTGAGTGGCAAATGCTGGGCAAGTGGAGGGGGGTCCTATGGGCCCCCACTCCTCATTCTTCTCATCACCACACCCCTCTAATCTGGGCTGGGGAGATAACAGTCATTTTGGGGTAAAAGGAGGTTGCAGAGTTTTCTCCCTTCTCATCCCAAACACAGTCAGATGGGGTAGGGAAAGGAAGAGTTGGAGGCCAGGGGTCCCCAGGGTGACCAACAGATGGTAGTCCCACCTGAAGAAATAGTGGAGGCCCAAGACTTCATGAGCAGTGTGAACAACTCCACTCAGCCACACGCCTCAACTACATATCATCGTGTCCCTGAAACCCTGGCTTGTCAGAGACAGAAGTCATCCCAGAGAAAACCAACACCCTCTTTATACTGGTAAGTCCCGGAGAGAGAAGGCTTCTGCCCAGGGTCACTCAGCTAGTGGCTGAGCCAAAACTAGAACCCAACAGTCTGGTTCCAGATATCAGCATTTTTTGTTTTTCTAGCTGGTCTAGGTTTTCCTCCCAAGCTTTCTTTTCTGAGACCAACATGCACAATGTAAACAGAGACATCAAGGGGCATCTGGGTGGCTCAGTGGGTTAAGCCTCTGCCTTCGGCTCAAGTCGTGATCCCAGGGTCCTGGGATCGAGCCTCATGTCGGGCTCTCTGCTCGGTGGGGAACCTGCTTCTCTCTTTCTGCCAGCCTCTCTGCCTACTTGTGATCTCTCTCTGTCAAATAAATAAAAATATTAACTTATATATAAAAAAAAAAAACAGAGACATCAATAGCTAGACTTCGTTGATTCTGAGAAACTCAAGCACACTCCCCTCCTCCAGGAAGTCGGCCTAGATTGATCCTCCGTGTCCACCTCTCTTCTCTCTGTAACTACACGGCTGACTAAGCCTCAGGCTGGAAGGCTTGGGGAGGAACTGGTTGTCACAAATCCTGGTCCAGGCCCCATGCACCTGCCATGAGGAGGGCAGCCACGCATTCCGAACGGTTCCGCACAGCAGCCTTCATCAGTGCTGTTAGCCCCCGCTGGTCTCGGCGCTCCAGGTCCAGGCCCGGGTAATAGTTGAGCAGAAGACTCACGAGAGGCACATGGCCTGCAGAGTACCAAGGACAGAGCTTAGCTCTCCCCAAAGAGGGTGATGAAGCCCCAAACTCACCCTCCACCAAACACAACAGTCTTTGCGGTGGAAGAACACAATACAAAAAGTATGGGATTGTGACCCTGTCTGAAGTGGGGGAAACTGGTGGATGGTAAGGTTAACAGTCTCTCACCTGCTTGGGCAGCCAGCATGAGGGCAGTGTCCCCTTCTTTATCCTGCTGGTTCACATCGAGGAAAGGGCAGCGGCTGAGCAGAGCCACAACACTCTCGAAGCCTCGGTAGCAGGCAACCATGAGACCTGTCTGGGGGAGGAGCAGCTCAGCCCCTGCGCTTTTTTCCAGGATCTCCTTGGAGCCCCTGTGCCCTCTAAACCCACATCCATCTTGTTTAGCCTCTGGTTAGACCTACCCTCGACCCCTCCCTTCCTCCCACGGATCCAGGCACTGGATAAATGTCCTGTGGCAAGGACACAGGGTTGCTCTAGCTGCACTGGGAAACACCTGAGGTAGCTCACCCTCCCGTTGCCATCCACCTCGGTGGCTTCTTCTGGGGAGACCCCACCATCCAACGTGGCTTGAAGCTGGACAGGGTCATTGCGGACACAGCCCCAGTACAAGGCCCCCAGCCTACAGCCTGGGGCAGGGGTCTCCTGGCCGGTGGGGCAGGATGAAGACTCAGACATGCCCAGCCCACCCCTGGGCAACTCCGGCTCTTCCTCTTCCAGTTGGAGCGCGGGGTGGGGGCAAGAACGCCCGTTCCTCAGCGTCACGCAGCTGGCACCTGTAACACAGAACGGAGGGGAACAGTTCTCCCTGTACGCCAGGGAAGGGTCCCAGCACCCTACCCAACTTAGGAGAAGACAAACTGTGGGCAGGAGCCCTAAGAGGGCAGAAGTGGTTCGCTGTGAGGATCCCAGTGAGAGTCAAGGAGAGGGGCGGTCTTCTCTTTCCCACGGGACCTTACCCAGGTGTGGAGGCTCCCTAGGAGGCAGTCATTGCCGGGGCCCGCAGCAGCCCCCAGGCTCCTGGGGGCACACTTGCGGGATCTCCAGAACAGCGGGAGGAGGACTCGCTCTCCCCAGGAAACAAGGCAGGTAACAGATGGCTGGACTTAGGGAAAGAGCTGCTGCAAACACCCCGGAGCTGAGCTGGATCAAGCCGGGTCAGTAGCGAACGGGAATGGGGCGGGGGCGGGGGGGGGGACCGGGAGGGGCGGGTGCCCTCCTCTCCCAGAGACCAGGACCGGCCAGAGAGCCCGCCCATGAGTGGGCGGGGCCCAATCAAGGAGGCTCCTCCCCCGCGGAGGAGGCTCTGGGTAAGACCCCGCCCCGCCAAAACGTGCTCACCTTCCACCTCCCGAACCCGTAGCAGAACTTTCCGAGGCTGGAGGGTCGTGAGGGGTCCCTACCCAGCCGCGTAAGCCTGAAGTCTCTTTCCCTTCCGCGGAGCTGGAGTGGTGGAAGGAGAGGGTTCGAGTGCAGACATCGCGATGAACAGGGGCTAGAACTGGGGGAGGTGGAGCTCTGGAGGTTACCTGGCCTTTTTTTTTTTTTTTTTTTTTGAGGTTCTGGGGAAATTAAAATATAAAGAATTGTCTAATTAGGAGGACAGAATTATGGTATAGTAAGTTTCATGGACTAGTTTTGATATGGTAAATTCAGTATGGAATATTTAGATTGCATTAAAACTACAATAATTGGGGGCGCCTGGGTGGCTCAGTGGGTTAAGCCGCTGGCTCTCTGCTCAGCAGGGAACCTGCTTCTCTCTCTCTCTCTCTCTCTGCCTGCCTCTCTGTCTACTGTCATCTCTCTCTGTCAAATAAATAAAGTCTTTTAAAAAATTACAATAATTGAATTACATTATTTACAATTATGTATTAATAATTTTTGAACCATTCTTTAAAGTAAATTAAAACTAAATATTAAATGTAATGGGTCAGTTTTGGACCTCAGGTGTAGAAAACGGAGCCAACCGTGGTCATCTGTTTATATCACTCCCACCATCAGCCCGTACGAGAACTTTTTTATTTTACTTTATTTATCTCTTTCTTCACAGATCCCCCATAGCCTATTATGCTCCTGCTTTCCCTTTATCAATTGGCATGTATATATTCTTGAAAATGTAAACTGCATTTAAAAAGGTATTTTATTGGGGCGCCTGGGTGCCTCCGTGAGTTAAGCCTCTGCCTTCTGCTTGGGTCATGGTCTGGGGGTTCTGGGATCGAGCCCCACATGGAGCTCTCTGCTCAGCAGGGAACCTGCTTCCCCCTCTCTCTCTGCCTGCCTCTTTGCCTACTTGTGATTTCTCTCTCTGTCAAATAAATAAAATCTTTTTTTTTTAAAAAGGTAGTATTGGTTTATGTATGTTTTTTAAATTAGTTTCAGAGGTAGAGTTTAGTGATTCACCCTCTACACACAACACCCAGTGCTCATTACGTGAAGTGCCCTTCCCAATGTCCATAACCCAGTTAGTCATCACTTCCTCCCCTCTACCTCCCCACCAGCAACCGTCAATTTGTTCCCTAGAGTTAAGAGTTTCTTATGGTTTGTCTCCCTCTCTGATTTCAGTCTTATTTTATTTTTTCCTCCCCTCCTCTATGTGGTTTATGTATGTTTTAACCTGCACCCTAGAACTGTGTGACAGACCTCATTCTGGTTTGTTTGTTTGTTTTTTTCACACCATGCTTTTTTGGAGATGGCTCCTCATTACTTTCTATGAAGTGTATCTGTGGGGAGTGTCTTTGGTTTAAGTAACCGAAAGCGGATCTCCTTGGTTTGGTGGCTGCCAACATTGATCCAAAACTCCTTTTCATGTTTCTTCTGAACTACAGAAGCTGGAAAACCAAAACGACACTTCCTCGATTCCCTTGAGCCAGGAATCCGTGATTTAGGTTCTGCTCTTGTGCAAGACATAAATCTGGAACAGAGCTAAATACCACGGGACATGTGTTTTACTGTCACAGAGCAGGACAGATGCAGTGGGGCTCTGGTGAGGAGCTTCCTGATTCATCAGCTTCCTCTAGTAATGACTGTTGCTTCCCAATCACAGGCAGAAGTCATGTGCTTCTCAAAGCTGGGAGTTGTTTCTGAACCTAGAACCTGTTTCTCTATTCCTTTACATCTAAACTGGCCACATCTATTTCTGTTGCCTACTGTTGAGCCCTAACGGCCACAAGTGGCTTAACCAAATAGGGGTTTATTCTTCACACAAGATTAAGAAGTTCAGGGATAAGCTGTTGTTGATATAAACTGATGATGGCAGGGCCTTCTCTGGGAGCCTCTTGACTTTTCCTCATGTCCACAAGATGGCTACTGTCCCTCTAGCCATCACGGTAAAATGTGATGAATGCATGCTATGTAATTCTTTCAACAATTAGAAGAAATCTACCAGATTATGTGTTAGACATCACTAATTAGAGGACACAACCCCTATCTGTGACCCCCTTCTCTCTAGTCACGTTTTAGTTAAGTATGACCGTGTCTGGTGGAGGAACACAGTTTTGGCCAGTGAAATGCAATCGGTAGTCTAATAGGTAAGGCTCCTGGGAAAATCGTTGCTCTCTTGATAAATGACATAGGGGCATATCCTTTATCTTTCTTTCTTTCTCCCCTCCTCTTCCTGCTACATAAAGTTCCATTGTACGCATACATCAGATTTTTTTTTCTCCTTTTTTTTTAGATTTTATTTATTTATTTGACAGAGACACAGCGAGAGAGGGAACATAAGCAGGGGGAGTGGGAGAGGGAGAAGTAGGCTTCCTGCTGAGCGGGGAGCCCGATGTGAAGCTCGATCCCAGGACCCTGGGATCATGACCTGAACTGAAGGCAGACGCTTAACGACTGAGCCACCCAGGTGCCCTTCAAATGGGTTTTAGACGTTGCAACTGTACTATGTATATTTTTGTTAGCTTTATCTGTGGTGAGCTTCACTGAAAGAAATCCTGGCTTTGGGTACACCTGGGTGGCTCTGTTGGTTAAGTGTCTGGCTTTGGCTCAGGTCATGACCCCTGGGTTCTGGGATGGAGGCCCGAAGCAGTGGGCTCCTTGCTCAGTGGAGAGCCTGCTTTGCCCTCTGCCCCTCCCCCTGCTCGTGCTTCCTTCCTCTCTCTCTCAAATAAATAAATAAAATCTTTTTTAAAAAATCCGGAATTTTGATGTGGTTAAATTCATTAAGATTTCTCTTTATGCTTTGTGCCTTTGGGTCTTGTTTAAGAACTTCCTATGGGACACCTGGGTGGCTCTGTCAGTTAAGCATTTGCCTTAGGCTCAGGTCATGATCCCGGGAGTCCTGGGATCGAGTCCTACCTACATCAGGGCTCCTTGCTCAGCAGGGAGCCTGCTTCTCCCCCTGCTTGTGCTCTCTCACTCTGTGTCAAATAAGTAAATAAAATCTTAAAAAAAAAAATATTTTACTAATTTATTTGACAGAGAGAAAGACAGGGCACAAGCAGGAAGAAATGCAGAAGAGGGAGAAGCAGGCTCCCCACTGAGCAGTGATCCCTGGACCCTGGGATCACAACCTGAGCCGAAGGCAGACATTCAGCTGACTGAGCCACTCAGGTGCCCTTCTTGCTGCCTTTAAAATCTTTTCTTTGTGATATTCTAAGTATTTTTCTTTCTTTCTTTCTTTTTAAAGGTTTTATTTATTTATTTGACAGGGAGAGAGCACAAGCAGGGGGAATGGGAGAGGGAGAAGCAGGATCCCCACTGAGTAGAAAGCCTGATGCGGGGCTCCATCCCAGGACCCTGGGATCATGACCTGAGCCGAAGGCAGACACTAAACTACTGAACCACCTGGTGGCCTGGTTCTACTCTTTAAAAATAAGGAAATAAAAATGTAAAAAAATAAATTTAAAAAATAATAAATTTTACTCTTATGGGTAGGTATAGATTTCTAATTATTTACCTTTCTTTGGTTTTTTTATTTATCCTGCTTTTGGACCTATAAATTGTTGTTCTTTATCGATGTTGGAAAATTTGGAAATCTATTAAATTCGCTTTGGTTCTGTGAGAGAAAAGACTGTGGAGGGGTGCCTGGGTGGCTCAGTGGGAAAGGCCTCTGCCTTTGGCTCAGGTCATGATCCCAGGGTCCTGGGGTCGAGCCCTGCATTGGGCTCTCTGCTCAGCGGGGAGCCTGCTTCCCTTCCTCTCTCTATGCCTGCCTCTCTGCCTACTTGTGATATCTGTCAAATAAATAAATAAAATCTTAAAGAAAAAAAAAAAAGACGAAATTGAAGCTCAAGTTTGCCTGATTCAACAAATATTTTCAAACTAAAGCAGATTCCTTGATTTCTTTTCTTGTCTGAGATCCTGCCCTACCTTAGATTTTGACCTAATAAATTCTTTTTTAAAGAAAGATTTATTTATTTACTTTAGAGAGAGTGAGAGAATGCAGGCATGTACAAGGGGAAGTATTGGAGGGAACAGAGGGAGAGGGAGAGAAAAACTCAAATTCACTGGGCATAAAGCCTGATCCCACAACCCTGAGATCACCACTGGAGCAGAAACAAAGAATCAGACACTCAACTGACTGAGCTACCCAGGCACCCCCACAAATCAATTCTTGTTATCTGGCCAGCTCTTTAAAAATAATTTGTATTTGTTATTTTAACTAGCAGTTTTACTGTTTAACTCAGAAATATCAGTCCAGAGTCCAGGCAGTCATGTTATTGGAAACAGAATTTCCTCTAATCTTAATTAATTAAATAAACTAATAGTAATTTGGGGAAAGACATAGTAATTAATTCATAGAAGAAATACAAATGGCCAATAAACATATGAAAAGATGCTTAATCTCACAGTAAGCAGGAAAAGGCAAATTAAAACAATAATGAGACATTTTTGGCCCATCAACTTAGCAAAAATTAAACATTAATTATATTAAGTGCTTACACTGTTGGGGAAATGTAAATTAGTGAAGTATTTTTGGAAAGCATTTTGACAGTATCTATCAAAATAACAAATGTACATACACATGAACCCCAAAATTCTGCTTTTAGAAATCTTTCCCTAAACAGTACTTGTATATGTGAACAAAGATATACTGTATATACTTTGCAGCATTATTTGTAATTGTAAAAAAGAAATTTAGAAATAACTTAAATGTTCATCAATAGGGCACCTGGGTGGCTCAGTGGGTTAAAGTCTCTGCCTTCGGCTCAGGTCGTGATCCCAGGGTCCAAAATTGGGCTCTTTGCTCTGGGGGGAGCCTGCTTCCTCCTCTCTCTCTGCCTGCCTCTCTGCCTACTTGAGATCTCTGTCTGTCAAATAAATAAATAAAATCTTTAAAAAATATGTTCATCGGGGCGCCTGGGTGGCTCAGTGGGTTAAGCCGCTGCCTTCGGCTCAGGTCATGATCCCAGGGTCCTGGGATCGAGTCCCGCATCCGGCTCTCTGCTCAGCAGGGAGCCTGCTTCCCTCTCTCTCTCTCTGCCTGCCTCTCTGTCTACTTGTAATCTCTGTCTGTCAAATAAACAAATAAAATCTTTAAAAAAAAAAAATATATGTTCATCAACAGAGAAAGGACTTGAAAAAAACTATGCACAAAATTATGCCTCCATTAAAAAATAATAAGATAGATCCATATGGACTGCTTGGAAAATATCTCTGAGACATGTTAATGAAGAGAAAAAAAGCCATATATATAGAGAGAGACAGACAGACAGACAGAGAGAGAATGTGTCTGTGTGTGCGCATGTGCGTGTGAGAGACTGGCTCACTTACATGGATGTAAATGCATAGAAAGGACTGGAACAATAGTTGTCAACATTGGCTGCCCCATGTAATCACCTAATCATAAAAGAAAAAATAGTAGTGGGTCACCTGTGTAGTTCAGTTGGTTAAGCATCTGACTTGTGTTAGCTCAGGTCTTGATCTCGTGGGGCCCTCAGTGGGGAGTCTGCTTTGGATTCTCTCCCTCTGCCCCCCCTCCGTGCTTGTGCGGGTGAGTACACGTGCACTCTCTCTCTCAAATAAGTCTTTAAAACAAAACCAACAAAACAAACAAAATAGTAGGGGCACCTGGCTGGCTCAGTTGGTTGAGTGGCTGACTCTTGGTTTCTACTTGGGTCAGGATCTCAACGTCCTGGAATGGAGTCCCAAAGCCCAGCTCCCCACTCAGCAGGGAATCTGCTTCTGGATTCTCTCTCCCTCTGCCCCTTGCTCAGCTGTCTCTCTCTCTCTCTAATCAATCAATCAGTCTTTAAAAATAATAAAACAAAACAAAACAAAAAATAGTAGGGGCAGCTGGCTGGCTCAGTTGGTAGAGTGTGTGACTCTTGATCTTAGGGTTGTGAGTTTGAGCCCCACATTGGGTGTAGAGATTACTTAAAAAAAATTTTTTTTTAATTAAAATACAAAATTTTACATCTCCCCCATGTGATTCGAACATGTAGCCAAGTCTGAGGACTTTTGTAAAGAATGACCTGTATTTGGGACGCCTGGATGGCTCAGTTGGTTAAGCCTCTGCCTTCGGCTCAGGTCATGATCCCAGGGTCCTGGGATCAAGTCCCACGTCAGGGTCCCTGCTCAGTGGGGAGCCTGCTTCTCCCTCTGCTTGTGCTATCTGACAAATAAATAAATATAATCTTAAAAAATAAATAAATAAAAGAGTGACCTCTATGAAAGCATTGCCGGTTGTTAATTTAGGGGAGGAGAATAGGAATGAGGTGAAAGGGGACCTTCATGTTTTGCTTTTTAAAGTTGTATGATGTTTATCCACCAAGATAATTACTACTTCATGTCAAAAGGAAAAGAAAGAATATATACATACATATGTATGTGTGTGTGTGTGTGTGTGTGTGTGTATTTGTATTTTGGGGAGGCTTTTGCCCAACATGAGGCTCGAACTCATGACCTCCAGATCAAGAGTTGCCCACTCTACTGACTGAGCCAGCCAGACACCCCCCGTGCCCCTCAAACTCTCCTGTACACAGAGTTCATCATGTCTCAGTGTACCTCTGAACTTCACTCAATCATTTGTTCAAACCTGCTTGGGCTTGTGTCAGGCACATATTTTAACTCTTCATGTGAGTTACCATTAATCTTGTTCTTGGCTGTTTCCCTCACCTTGGTCATCTTTGTCTCCTGCATCTGCACAACGTTGGCCACTCAGGGAACGGGAAGTCCCCTGAGAGTTTCTCCTCTGGCCTGAAGAGCCCCCCCCCGCCCCGCCCACCCAGTACCATTCAGCAACGACTGTAGAAGGATAGGAGAGGAGACTTTAATCTGTGCTGAGAGGCCCCAAGGACATCTGACTAGGTAAAAGGGAATTTCACATTTTGCTTTTCAAATGATCTTCCTCCAAGCCTTGACCACCTTCAGCCTTAGCAAGGGTCCTGTGCTGCAAGGCCACTCTCTGCCAGCAGGTGGCAGCCCTGGGCAGGAATTGGGAGAGCATCCCCACCCACGTGAAGGCTAAAGCAGAGGGTTGTGGGGTTGGATGCAGGGGCAAGGTCTTGGCAGGGCGGGTACACAGGAGGAGGGTGACCGGGTCCATTTTTGATCCCAAAGCATGATAGAATTATAGGGGAATTATTTTTGTGGATCAGCTTTGGTCGACCTGATTGTGTACCCAGAAGGTTGTAAGGTTTCTTCTACTTCCACCTGTAGCAATGCTCAGTTCCCCAGTGCCCTGTCCAAGCCTCTGTCCTCAGGCAGACTGTATGCTTGTTTCTTCCCACCCCACCCCCTTGTCCAGGCTGGGTCTTGACCCTCCCTGTGTATGTCTTTGCTGATAGGGATGATTGTGGCAGAGGGGGACTGGAGGTTGCTAGTTAATGTGTAAAATAACAGATCACCTCCTGGGTATTATGGGTACATTTCAGTCAGGGCCTTCCAGAGTCTCAGTGTGGCAGTCTTAAGGATTAACAGTGATGGTTATCCCCCTTTTGATCTCTTAGCTGCTGGGCTCTGATAGGAGTGCACCAGAATGCTCTTTTCTTGCCCTTCAATCTCCATCTCTTCGCTGCTTCTGTCGATCTGTCTTCTTTCCGTCTGCCTGACTTCACCTCTTCTCCATCTTTTCAGTTTTGATCTTTCTCGTCTCACTGTCTGGACCTTTCCATCTATCTATCCCCCTAACAATCTTGCTTAAGCCCTGATAACATACATTGTCTGGGGGCAATTCTCTCTCTCTCTCTCTCTCTCCCTATCTTGTCTCTGACTGTCACGCTGTATCTCCAGCCATCTAATGCTTTGGTCTGGGTTTGCAGGAGTCTTGACTTGTGGAACTCAATCAGAAGGGAAGGGGGAGAATTGAGGAAAGTGCAATGACAAATCTACAGTGAAAGAGCTCAGCAAATTCTTGAGTCAAATTTGGAGCAGAGACCAATCTCCTTTAGGGAACAAAATGTACTGTCATCTCAACCTCTGCCCTTCGTCCAGGATCTTTTTCGAGCACAAGCCCCCTATTCCCTACAGGCCTGGTGGCAGGTACAGCTGGGGCCAGCAGTCAGTGGGGAAAGAGCCCACCCCCGCCTATGAACTAGACATGGGATGGGACCCAACATGGTGGGATGGAGAATGGAGGAGGTGACCTCTGACCCCGGCTCTGGCCCCTTCTGGGGGTCCCTGGTGACCTGCCATAGGTCATGCCCCCTCCTCCCCTACCATGATCTACATCACAAAACCCATAGCTCGTAACTCAATGCCATCCAGGGAAGTCTGGGATTGATTTAGGGCCCCCTCTGCCAGTTCACCCCCCACTGGACTATGGCCCCTGGGGTGGAGGTAGGGATGAGGGTCATGGGTGAAGTTCAGGCAGGAGGGTCCTGACTACTACTACTACATCATACCTGTTGCACTCTTAGTGGATTTGTTGGGGGGAAGGGCCCAAGGACAGGAGTTCAAGGTTCTTACTGACCAGCTGCTCTCTTTTGCTCAGCTCAGGGCCATGTGGAGGGAACAGTGAGCATAGACTAATAGGTGTTCAGGGACAGTGTTCTCATGATTCGGGCCCAAGGCATCCTATAAAGCAAAGAGATTCTTGTTACCCACCAAGACAGCAGTCTGGTGAGTTCTAAGTAAGCACCCCAGCCTCCCCCAATCTTAGTTACACTGAGCTACTCAGAGCCAGGTCTCCCCACCCTGGGGTTCCATAGTCCAAGGCCATTACATGTATATTTCTCCTGGTGCATTTCTTGTTGTTAGTTTCCATCCACCAGCCTTTCCAGTCTGGAGATACCAGGAAAGAAACTTCTCCTTGGAATACTTCAAAATTTTTGACCATCACGCCCAGTAAAATACATTTACCTCAACCTCAGGGACCATAAGAACATCCCCAGAAGTAAAAGCAAAAGTTTACATAACAAGTGATGCATGTGATATTTCCTATTCTATTCTATTTTGTTGTAAGGAAAAAAAAAGGTGGTTTTTTTTTTTTTAAGATTTTATTTATTTATTTGACACACAGAGAGAGATCACAATTAGGCAGAGAGGTAGGCAGAAAGAGAGGAAGAAGCAGGCTCCCTGCTGAGGAGAGAGCAGGATGCAGGACTCCATCCCTGGACCTGAGCCCAAGGCAGAGGCGTAACCCATTGAGTCACCCAGGCGCCCAAGGGAAAAAAAAGTTTTAAAAATGATTCTACAAACACCTAAGGGGCTGGCACTTAGAGCTGGTAAGTAACCTCTCACATGTTGACACCATCACAAGTTGTAAAGCCTGTTTTATAAAGAGAAAAACCCACCTTCTCTTCATAAAAGCCAGTGAGAAGGTAAGGGAGGGTTTTTTGTCGACCTGTTTTATAGAGAAGGCCACGCAGATTCTGAGGGGTTTGACTTGCTTGAGATTCCCCAACCCATGAGTGGCCAAGATGAGACCCCAAGCTGGTCTTCCATGTGCTGGTTTGCAAGTTCCCCCATCCCACCATGCCCCACAGCTCCTCTCCCTCCCCCTCCTCCCCAGCCCTCCCAATTGACACCATTGTCTCTTTCCAGTTCGAAGGCCATCCCCTTCCTCGAACATGAGGGACAGAGCAGCTGAGTAATTCTGTTTTCTTGTCATCTGTTAACACTGCACCATCTGCCAGTCCTCCTCTCCCAGAGAGGCCAGAGTGGGGGAGGCGGCAGCTTTCCCGGGAGTCTGGACCTCCAGGCACCCCTCGCCAAGGAACTCAGCATACCCCCCAGAAAGCTACTTTTTCTGCTCAATCCCAACAGCAGTGGACTAGACTCAACAGGGATGTGCAAGGGAATGGAGCGGGATGGGAGGAAGGAACTTCTGATGTCACAGGGATAAAACAATAGGATCCACCCCACCCCCAGAGTTAGGGTCCTATCTTTGGGCCTCCACACCTTTACTGTGGTGCTGTTGGTGATGCTTCCCGAGCTGCAAGCCGCTCTGGGGGAGGGCGCAGCAAATCCACCTTCCAGGGAGCCCAGGAAGATTTATGGGGTCTTGGGTGTGGTTGGCTGTTACTCAGCCTCTGACTTTCTAATTCCCCAGTCTCCTCACCACCCCGCCTCCTCCCCAAGAGGGCCTTTGTGCAGGACAATGAGGAATCTATAAATTCCGGGGGACAGGGATGTGGGGGAGGGGAGCAGCGGTCATCTCAGCCTAGCATCGAAAGGAAGGGGCATCCTCTATGGACCTGCCAGGGCTCCTCCTATCCGCACTAGAGGCCCAATAGAAAGGTGGGCCAAGCCTTACCACTGTCTTTTACAGATGAAGAAACTGAGGCTCAGAGGCGGAGGGAGTCTCGAGTCTCTTCTTCATTCTCTTCTTCATTCTCTCCATCTTTCACTCATGCATTTATTTTCCCTCTCTTACCCTTCCCCTGGCCTTTCCCTCACTCAGGCGTTCACCCAACAAACACCCATTGAGTACAAACTCCTAGCCGGCCCACATACAGAGAACAACTGGTAGACCTGGTCCACCCTGAAGGGGCACACAGCAGGGGACTGACTCGAGAGGAGCCCGAGTATGGCTCTATGCCCAGCTTCTCAGGCCAGCAGCCAGCACCCTTTCCCTACTCCCTTCCTTCAGCAGCCTGGTGCAGCTGATGAATCGTTTTCATGAGCATTTTAAAATTTAATCCCAGTGACAGCTCAGGCAGCAAGGTGTTATATAAGCCTTCCCAAGCATTCTGCTACTGTGGCCCCAAGCAGGCAAGTGGTTGCCCAAGATCACCCCCTGGAGGGTGGCAGAATACTGGACTCGGGCCCTCACTTCTGCACCACCGCTGCACCCTTGCCGGCCATGGGGATCCAGGGCAGGAGCACGTGCTGTGGTCCTAGACTTCCTCTTCAACCCACTTGCCCAAACTAGCCCTGTGTCCCCCACCCCCACCTCCCATGCTGGTCTTCCCTAATGTTCTGTCATGATCTGGGCCACCTTCCCGCAATGGGCTCACCTCTATACCTACTCAGTTCACCCATCTGTTGTCCATCGATAATCAACTCAGTGCTTATGATGCCTGCAATTGTTTGCTGAATGACCACACATTCTTGTGTGTTTCCTCGTATGTCTCTGCTTATAAACTGAAGATATTAGGACCTATTTCATTGTACAAATTAAATCCGTTAAGCCAAGTAAAGCTCTCAGAGTACCGCCTGGCACGTGGCACATGCTCAGTTTAGTCTTGGCTGCTAAGTTTATGGATACTGGAAACCACAGGCCTGCCCATACATGAGACATTTGGGTGAAACAGAGGTGAATACAGGGGTTTGCAGCTGGCTTCTCCCTGAAAATGGCCCCCTTAAAAGTGATCACATAGACAAGTAGCAAATTTACTCCCCAGGGACTCCCACATTCCTTAACTGCATGAGGTATGTTGAGCACCTCCTAGGTCTGTGCCAGGCATTGTGCTAGCAGAGAACAAGAAAGACACCCGCATTCATCAAGCTGGCATCCTGGGAAGTGAAACAGACCACAAACTAAAGTGAATAAAGATGATAATTACAGAAAGCCTTTAAGTCCTGAAGAAATAGACATGGTTAAGTGACACAGTAGATAGGCAATTGGGTGTGAGGCTGTTGTAGTATTGGGGTTAGGACTGATGGGGAGGTGACATCCCTAGGAAGGATCCAGGCAGAGTGTTCGAGGCAAAGGGAATGGCAAGACCAAAACTGGAGGTGGGAAAAACTGACAAGTTCAAGGAACAGAAAGGCAGCCAGTGGGAGTGGCATCTGGACAGAAGGGAGAATGATCTAGGAGAGGTCAGCACAGGCAGGGGCCAGGGTAAGAAAATGGGGCCTTCCTCCAGGAGAAGCCATGCAAAGTTTTAAACAGGGACTGACATGTTCTCATTTTGGTGTTTTTGTTTTTTGTTTTTTGTTTGTGTGTGTGTGTGTGTGTGTGTGTGTGTTTCCCTGATTGGTATTTTTAATAGTCCCCATGGAAGCTGTGTGAATTGATTATCCAGAATCCAGGAGAGCAAACAGGAACCTTTGCAGTTGTACAAGGACGGAAGAGGGGCTTGGACGCTGGAGGGGGTTGGGGAACAGGGGCTGATCCAAGATATCTTAGAGATAGAAGGGAGAAACTTTGCTAGTGGATTGGACAACAGGATTAGGATGGGAGTAGATTTCAGGAGGAAGGAACCCGGGAAGCTCAATTAGTAGAACTGTCTCTGTCCTGAGCCATGAGAGTCCTCCTGCTCACTCTGGCCATGCCCCTGAGGTACAGAAGCCAATTTTAGCCATTTGCTCTCCTGGATCTACTCAGCCTTCAATCAGGGGCAGTCCAGACTTGCTCATTCGGGCTCTTTGTGGGAAAAGGTGCTCCTTGCTTTCCCTCCAGAAAAAACAGCCCCTGCCAAAGCACAAGACTTGGACTTCAGACCCCTTGTAACCCCTTCACCCAGCCCTTGTTTAGGTCGCAACCTGCACAACCGGACAACTCCGCTCTCCCCAGCCTGGACCACCGGCCCAACCTGAAAATCCTCGAAGCTCTGAGACAGGCAGGCGCTGGGCTTGTTGGGACACGGGCCTGAAAACACTCTGGGGCCCGGAACGGGAAGGTGGGGCTTCGCCTTTCCTGCGGGAATCTCCCAGCCCTGTTCCCGGGGGAAGGAAGTCCCCTCCCGGGCCGGCGCCCCCGCCCCGCCTCTGCCCGCTAGCTGGCCGCGGCCGCCGCCCCTCCCACCCGGGAAAGCGCACGCAGCCGGTCTTCCGGCCTCGGGCTACGGGCGGGGGAGGGTCCGAGCCGTAATTGCTGCCATCTGCTCCCTCCCCTTCCCCTTCCCCCCGCATGGGGGAGGGGCCGAGGCGCGACGCGCGCACCCGGGTCGGGGGGGGGGGGTGGGAGGTCCGAGTACCCCGCGAGCACCCCACGACGTGGGGATGAGTGCTGGGGGTTCCGAGAGCGCGCCCACCGCCTCTCTTTGGCAGGGGCTGAGGGGCCCCACGCAGGAGGCACACCGCTTAGGTAGACCCCGAATCCCAGCGTTCGGGTTCTGCCCTCGCCGGGTAGGGACTCCCGAAGCTTCCTGGGCGCCCGCGACGTTCGCACCGGTCGGTGGTTAACTCCGGCGTTGGGACATTGACGCATCGATCTTTGTCTGACCAGGACGGCTGTGACCGTGGGCGGGAAGCGGGGGACCCAAGGCCGGAGCCCAGAACCCCGCGGGCCGAGGCGGGGCGCCGGGGGCCAGAACGTGGCCCTCAGACACAAGAGTCCGGGCTGAAATTCCTTCCAGTTACTACTTACTCGGGGGATCTCTGCCTGACAGTCCTCAGAGTTTACTTCCTTGTCTGTAAAAACAGGATCCCCAGGCCTTACCTCTCAGGTGATTCCACTGAGGGCCAGTTGCTAGTCCTGGGCAGGGGCACTGGGCCTGGCCTGGTGGAGCCCCTGGGGCAGGGGGAGTGGGCTCTGTGGAAGGTGTTGTGGCAGCCGGGAACCCAGAAAAGGCAGGAAGGAGGGTGGGGTGGGACAGGGACAGGAGGCCAGGGAACAGATGAGGGAGCAGCCCCACTGATTTCAAGTCCATCTCCCAGGGTCTCTGCAACTTCAGCCTCTGGAGGTGAAGATGGTGTGTGTTTGATCTCTTTACCCAACACTGATGGCAGCTTTGGGGGTACTGGGGGTACTCACAGGGCTGAGGAGAGTAGTACCTCACTGCCTGGGTGCCCTTGCCCACTTACCTGAACACTTACACATCTTCACTCAAACACACACACACACACACACAGACACACACACACACGGGTCTAAACAATCCCCCAAGTGCAGAAACATATGTATCCCGAGTGATGTGAGGCCTCCTTTCTGCCAGGGCCACAAGACTTCACCTAATGTCCCCAAATGCCTGCTGCCTTCCCCTCCTCCAGCCTTGCCAACTCTAACAAACTTGTATTAGCCACCAAGGCCAGCTCCAGAGGGGCTGAGATGCAACTCCTCCAACCGACAGCCATTCCCACCACCAACTTGATGGCCCATTCCTCCATCCTGGAGAGACCCAGGGATGCCCAGCACCTCACTTCCAGCCATGGTGAGGCTCTCCCTCCAGGGAGGAGATGCGACATGAGACATTTTGGAATCACTGGAACCACCAGGCAACCTTTGGGAGGGGTCAGGACGAAGCTACAGAGTCAGTGGCTTCTGGGGTGGGGCTTGAAGGAGCAGCAGAGGTTCACCAGGGATGGAAGAGATGCCGTGTTCTGGGCCAAAGGGAGACCATGTGCAGAGACTTGGGGTGTGAGGGGAGCCTGGGTGGCTCAGTGGGTTAAGCCGCTGCCTTTGGCTCAGCTCATGATCTCAGGGTCCTGGGATCAAGCCTAGCTTTGGGCTCTCTCTGCTCGGCGGGGAGCCTGCTTCCCCCTCTCTCTCTGCCTGCCTTTCTGCCTCCTTGTGATCTCACTCTTTCTCTCTCTCTGTCAAATAAAGAAATAAAATCTTTAAAAATTAAAAAAAAAAAAAAAGACTTGGTGTATGAACGTCCGGGATGTGTCTAGGGAAGAGTGAGAAGTTTGGCAGGCTTGGACCAAGAGTACACTGTCATTGGACCAACGGCAGGAGGAGTTGACTGGGATAGGAGGGACGGGGTGTGTAGGGTGGCTGAAATGACACAGACCCTAGGCCAAGGGATTTAAACCTGGGTTGGTTGTAGCAAGTTGAAGTGTTTGCACCTAGAGAGACAGACAGGAACATAAATGGTTAGAAGGAGTGAAGCAGAGAGGAAGTGAGATAAAAGGGTCAGTGCCAGCCCCGTGATAAAAAGGCCATTCACTCATCCAGTGGGGGGACTAAGTGCACATGGAAGCCCCAGAGACCCTCTCTGAAGGCCGAAGGGGTTACTGTCATGCTGCCAAGTGAGCTTCGTGTTGTCAGATATTTTCAAGAAAAATTAGAAATGTCGATTTTTATGTGCTGCCTTTAGGTTTTTAAATGTTGACAATTAAAACAACAACTCTAAAACGGGGTGCCTGTCTGGCTCAGTGGGTAGAACAAGTGACTCTTGGTCTTGGGGTTGTAAGTTCAAATCCCACATTGGGTGTAGAGATTGCTAAAAACTCTAAAACGGTGTGTATGTCCAAAATACACATAATGAATATCTGGGCAACTGCTGCAGAGTTGCTGGAAAGCTACTGGAAGTTTCCTCAGGAGGGTAATGATCCAAATCCTAGGCGGGGGGTGTTCTCATGCCCACTCAGGGGGGCAGTATGGAGGAATGGACTGGTAAATGGGACAGTTGCAAGTGTCTGGACCAAAGGGGCTGAGGCCTGAACAAAGGCGGCTGACCCAGAGAGGAGGAAGGCTCCCAGACACAGTGTAGGGGTCTTTGGGAATTAGCCCTTCCTTGGGGGGGGGGGGGGGCGACAGGGTTAAGGGCTTAAATCTCCTATCCTGCTGTCCCCTTTAAGAGACTGCAAAACAGGGGCGCCTGGGTGGCTCAATGGGTTAAAGCCTCTGCCTTCTTCAGGTCATTATCTCAGGGTCCCGGGATCTAGCCCCCACATCGGGGCTCTCTGCTCAGCAGGGAGCCTGCTTCCCCCTTCCCTCTCTGCCTGCCTCTCTGCCTACTTGTGATCTCTGTCAAATAAATAAATCTTAAAAAAAAAAAAAAAAGAGAGATTGCAAAAACATCATCTAGTGGGTGGGAAGGCCTATTTGGAGTGGGATGCACTCCCACTCCCCAAGGTTGTGGGCCACCCCAAGGTCTGGGTAAGACATTCCAAACAGCCTGAAGAGGGAGGAGCCAAGTTGGGGGAGGGGCTCAGGAATCTGCCTGGCCTTCAGGAAGACCCCAGCCAGCCCTAATGGGAACCACACGTGGGGTGAGCTGGAATCCCGGATTGCCTGTGACGTTTGGCTTTGGAATTGGACACTTGGCTCAGGTCACTTCTGACCGCTGAAGTCTGAGGCCCCCCAGCCCAGCTCCCCTCCTAATTGCTGCCAGACACAATCTGCGCTGTACCCAGCTCTGGGGCCAGCCTGGGTCCCCCATCTCTTGCTAGGAGAGCATCTCAGCTCTGAAAAGAGTAGGGCTTTTCAGACAAGAATTCTATAACACTTGACACTCTCAGTTCAGACCAAAAAATCCCTTCCAGTGGGGCTCAGTGTGTTAAAGCCTCTCCCTTCAGCTCAGGTCGTGATCTCGGGGGTCCTAGGATCAAGCCCCGCATCCGGCTCTCTGCTTAGTGGGGAGCCTGCTTCTCTCTCACTCTCTGCCTGCCTCTCTGCCTACTTGTGATCTCTGTCTGTCAAATAAATAAATAAAATATTTTAAAAAAGAAAAGAAAAGAAAAGAATTCCCTTCCAGTATCTCCCTAGACATGACCCCCTGAAATTCACACTGCTCCTAGAGCCCTGAGCTGCTTCTGGCTTTGCAGAATCTGGCACCCTAGGCCTCTGTCCTTCCAGGGCAATATCTGTAAGGTGCTCTGTGGCTTTGACAGTCTGAGCCTCCTCCATACCCTGTGGGTTAATTTCTGGCAGCCCCTCAGGAACCAGGAGCAGGGAGCAGATCAGAGGGCAAGGGAAGAGTCCCAGGAACAGGTGGTTTGCTCCTGAAGATTTGCTGTAAAAACAGGAGGGGAACAGGTCTCTCCTAACATATTTCCTGGTGTTTCCCTTCCTTTAAACAGCCCCGGCTCAGGGGCGGAGCTGTGTTACAGGATGTCTCAATACAATTTGGAGGGTCCAGTCCTCATCTGAGTGTCTTGCTCCAGTCTCCAGGACATGGCTGTCTTCACACCTGCCAAACCCTCTTCATATGATCTGGCAGCTATAGTGTGTATTAAGGCGGGGTGGGGGTGGGGGGGTGGGGGGGTTGTGTTTTTCCTGCTTAAGTTCCAGACACGGTCAGTGGCCCCCTCCAGGCCCTCAAGCCCAGCCCCCTCCTCCTGGGTACCCTTCTTGAGAACTTCCAGGCAGCCTGTTCAGCATCAGGCCAGGGGCCCAGCAGCTTGGACAGACTGCATTCCTGGGGGAAGGGGAGAGGAGAAGAGGGCTGTGCAGAATCCCCCTCCTCCCTCCCAGCACAGACCCCACGCTGCCCAGCCTGAAACTCTCTCAAACCAGCTGAAGATTACCAGTGTAATGCCAGCAAAGCCCCTGGCAAAGACCAGGCCAGGGACCTAGGAGCCTCTCTAGAGGATGAAACCATCTCTGCCTTGGAGCTCTTCCACTCCAGCATCGATTAGCGGCCCACGTGGGTCGCTGGTAAGAGGTCTGTGGAGCCAGGCCACCAGGCGCGAAGGGGATGCAGGCCAGAGGACTAGGGCAGCCCTGGTCATAATTTAGCACCATAGGCCTGCAGGGCAGCTCAATCTCCCTAGAGACGGCTCAGGGACTTCCAGAGAGAAATCAGGCCCAACAGAATGGAAATCAGGCAGCAGTTGCTGGAGTGTCCAGGAAGAGCCAACGGCAAGGGTGCTCCGCTGAAGCTGGGGGTTCAGGTAGTCCCTCCAACCCGATCCACCTCCATCCCCCAGTCTGGTTTCGGGAAGCTCTCCCAATGAATATTTAATAGCTCAGCGCTAGGCCTGATTGAATTTTAATGTTGGCGACCCGAGCCCGGAGCCCGAGTCCAGGCAATTAGTCAGGAGCCATTAACGCTGACGGAGCTGATTTATGGGCGGGACCAGGCCCTGTGCGGGGGAGCCCAGGCCTCCGGCGGCCCCGGATTGGGCGGCCGGAGTTTCCCGCGTCAGCCAATCCCTATGGCTGTCTCGGCCTGTTTTGCATCTTTTTTGCATAGCACTCCCGGCGGGGAAACAAGGGCGGCGGCCCTTGAAGAAAACCGGCTGGGAGGGGGCCCGGCTGAGACCTGCGTCCGCGCTTGGCGCTCCTCTGGGCCTGACCGGGCGTTTATGGCTAGGAAAATCTACGTTTTGCCCATGGGATTCCAACTGGCATTCCAGCTATTCAAAAGACATTCTCGCAAATCCTTGTAGAGCCCAGTTCTAAAGGTGGAGGAGAGGACGAGAGGCTAGGGCCGACTTGGGAACTCTGGGCAAAGTTGCTGGGTCCCAGAACCTAGCAAGGGGTTCTACCTCGGCGGTTAATCCAGACGGGAGCCTTATTGAACCCTTACTGGGTGCCGGGCGCGGGGGATTGCATGCAAACCACGGCTCCACACCCCCCACCTCCCCACTTGGCCTCTCAGAGGGTTTCTGGACTGATGGGGATGGGGGTTGCTGGTTTCAGGGTGCTGCCTTATGCCTCCGAGGGCTGGGAACGACTCCAAGGAGCTCTTGGAGGACATGGCCCCCCTCCCCTCCCTGCCCCTCATTCCCCTGACCTGTGTGAATGAGCTGGGACTCAGCCTGGAGTGCTCTATTGAACTATGCCCGACCCCTTAAATCGTAGGTCAAGGATTTAGCTGGCCTGTCTGCTGCCTCTCTGGCAGGTGGCCGCCTCCTCACCAGCCCCCACCGCTTTCACAGCGCTCATCCACTAGAGATGTGGTGGAGAGCTGGCATCCTTCCCTTACTGGGCAAGCATCCCCAAGGGTCTAGGCCTTATCTGAGCTGGAGTGGTCTTTATTGAGGGATGGGCAAAGGAAGGGAGTGACTAGAGCTCTGGGCTAAGAGGCCAGCCCCTACAGGGAGGCTCCTGGAAGGGTTGGCAGGGAAAGGGGAGGCATTAGTCAAGGAAGGCTTCCTGGAAGAGGGAGGTCAGTAGGGACTGGAAGGAAGGGAGGGACAGGGTCAAAGAAAAGAAGAGGAAATCCCTGCTGGGGAACGCCCTGTTGGAGGCAGGAGAAAGTGAAGTGTGTGCTCAAAACTCTCCATACACTTCAGCTATGGTTAGTACTGTAGCATTTCAGCCTGAGCTGCCTGCCTGGGCATGGTGAAAATTATTAGCACTACTTAATGGACACCTACTATATGCCAGCATTTGCTAAGCTCATTAAATATATTGTTTCATTTAATCTTTATAGCAACCTAATGAGATAAGTATTCCCAGACTTCCCATTTCACAGATGAGAACACTGAGGCTCAGAGAGAGGCAGTAACTTGCCCAAGATCACACAGCTAGTTGGTGGCAGACCCCTGTGTTCTGGTCCACCGCTCCATGCTGCTCACAGATACCTGAGACTCAGCTTACACTCTTCTTTTCAGTCTTCAGATCTCCCCCTCCTCCCATGTTCTTATCTCTCTTTACCAGCATCTTCCTGGCATTAAGAATACAGTCTGCTCATAATCTCTGCCAAACACCCAGGCCTGAGTCCTTGGTGTCATCAATCATTTACAGTCTCAAGATCTGTTTCCTAAAGGTGTCTGAATTCTGGTCCTTCCTCTTCCCAGACCTGTGCTTGGTTCAGACCAGGTGAGGTAAGATAGGAACCTTACAGAGCCCTTGCTATATGCCTGGCACTCTGCTCGAGCTTTCCTGAGTGTTCCTTAATCCTCACCAGAAGCCTGAGAGTAGGACCTTCAATTGATAGGGTGCTCATTTTAACAAATTGGGGTAGGGAAAGTCAAGGAAGGTGGGGAGAAACCCTCAGCTGTACAGGGCTATCATCATAGTGGGGCAGGGAGCAAACCCCACCAGATCAAGCTGAGCTTCAATGCCTAATGCTCTTTTCTGCTGTTCCTTGAAGCCCACAGTTTCCCCGGGCTGGATCTGTGCCCTGACCTCTGTGTGCCTTTACCTGCTTTCAATGAGAGGGACTGGACTTCAAGTTATAGAAGACCCAACTTTAAAATGCCCTTGGGGCACCTGGGTGGCTCAGTGGGTTGAGCCTCTGCCTTTGGCTCAGGTCATGATCTCAGGATCCTGGGATCGAGCCCCTCATCGGGCTGTGCTCAGTGGAAAGTCTGCTTCCCCGCTTCCTCTGCCTACCTTTCTGCCTATTTGTGATCTCTCTCTGTGTCAAATAAATAATAAAATAATAATAATAATAATAATAATAATAAAAGAATTCTCTAAAATGCCCTAAACAGTAAGGACAATTGTTTATTACATTGCCAAACAAGAAGTTCCAAGGTGAGGCTGTTGATAATTCAGTAACTCAACAGTGTTATCAAAGACCTAGGTTCCTTCCTTCCTGTTCGTTTTTTCTTCCTTTCTTTCCTTCTTTTATCAATTTTATTGAAATACAATTTCCATGTGGTAGAATGCACATATTTTTTTAAACATTTTTATTTATTTATTTGACAGAGAGAGATCACAAGTAGGCAGAGAGGCAGGCAGAGAGAGAGGGGAAAGCAGGCTCCCCGCTGAGCAGAGAGCCCGACGTGGGGCTCGAACCCAGGACCTCGGGACCATGACCTGAGCCGAAGGCAGAGGCTTTAACCCACTGAGCCACCCAGGCACCCCAGAATGCACATATTTTAAAGGTACAGTTTGATGAGTTTTGATGAACAAATACCTGGTAGCCACCATTCCAGTCAAGATAGAGAACACTGGCTTCATGCCAGAAAGTTCTCTAGTGTCTGTATATGGTCAGTCCCTTCATTGCCTCTTACCCCTGCCAAAGGTATATCCACTCTTCTGATTTCTGCCTCCATCGATCAGTTTTGCCTGTTTGGACCTTCCTGTGTATGGAATTGTATTGTATGTACTCTTCTGTGTATGGCTTCTTTGCTTCAGACAATGTTTTTGAAATTCACCCATTTCGTTGTCTATATCAATAGTTGATTTATGTTGCAGAAGTAGAATTCCACTCTGTGAGTATTCCACTATATTGCTTTCTCTTTTCTCTGACATCCTTATCATGTTGATTTTTGTCCTTGTACCCTGACTTCTCTTAAAGTCACAAGATGGCTGCTGCAGTTCCAGATATCATATGCAGTCAGCAGCATTCAGGGGCCAGGAAAAACTTTTTTCTCCTTCAGCCTCTGAAAAATCATTCCAGAAGTCTCCCCACAAAAATCCCCTCGTGTGGCATAGGTCAGAATCGTATCACATGTCCATCCTTAAACCAAATACTGGCAGAGGGCATGGAATTGCCACAAGTGTCTAAGACTAATCAAGATTTGCCCCTGGGGGCGCCTGGGTGGCTCAGCAGGTTAAAGTCTCTGCCTTCGGCCCAGGTCATGATCCCAGGGTCCTGGGATGGAGCCCCGCATCGGGCTCTCTGCTCAGTGCAGAGCCTGCTTCTCTCTCTCTCTCTCTCTCTGCCTGCTTCTCTGCCTACTTGTGTTCTCTGAGAAATAAATAAATTAAATCTTTAAAAAAAAAAAAAAGATTTGCCCCTGGGGTTGGGGAGGGGCTCAGCTTCCCCTGATGACCAGGGCAGTCTGGTCCCTGAGCAAAATCAGGATTCTGTTAGCAAGAAAGGAGGGCAATAGTTCTTGGTAAATAACTAATACTTGCAGTTCCATGTGCTTCTTTCTTGTTAACAGAATTTGGATTTTCTTCAGGATCCACCTCTCAAGGAATATAGCCACATGCCTACCCCAGAAGCAAATCCTACATCAATGTACACTAATCCTAGTAATCCTGTCCCCACTGACCAGGAGTTGGTTTAAGCATGAAGACTGGAAGACTCTGACTGTGGCCGCCTTACATCATTCTCCTCTCTTCTTCCGTAGTAATAAAGAGTCGAATCTTATTTAGGATGACAAAGTACCTGGCTAAAAAATGTTTTTAGCTTTTCATGCAGCTAAATGTGGCCATGTGACCAACTTCTGACCAATAAGATGTGAATAGAAATGTTCTGTGGAACATCTGAGAAGGTTGCCTAAAGGAGCTGGTGCTGCTGAGGAACAAACTTTCATTCTTCTGCTTTTGTCCCTTCTGGTCTACAATATGGATCTGATGGCTGGAACTCCAGCAGCCCTTTTGGAACATGAGGCAAATCTGAGAATAAAATCTCACGAGATGGGTGGCACCTGAGTTCTTGGTGACACTGAAACTATGGAGCCAGCACAATAGCACTGCCAGTCTTCAGACTTGATATATGAGAAAGAATAAACGTAAACCTTGGGGTTTTAAAAAATATGTATGTATGTATTTAAAAGAGAGAGAGAGAAGAGGGAAGGGCAGAGGGAGAGAAAGAATCTCAAGTAGACTCCTTGCTGAGCATGGATCCTCATGTGGAGCTCAATCTCATGACCATCAGATCATGACCTGAGCCAAAATCAAGAGTTGGACACTTAACCAACTGAGCCACCCAGGCACCCCAACTTCGATCTTACTTAAATTGCTCTGAGTTTTGGTAACATCTGCAACTGAACCTAGTCCTGACTATCACGGGTAGTAATGATTTCAGGTCAATGAGACAAGAGAGGAGATCATCTGGATGTCTCTGTGAAAGGTTCCTTTGTTCTTAAAAGGAGACACCAGAGAGAAATAGTTGGGCCCACATGTTTTGATTGGAATTGTATCAGCCATTTTGTGGTTTGAAGGGAACCATCCCAGGACACAATATATGCTGAAGGTGTTAGATGTGAAGATGGAAGGAACGTGGGTCCCTGAAGAAGGTGTTGAGTCTCGGAATTAATTACCTCTGGAGCCCCATTTCTCATTATTATGTAAAATAACATATGAGCAATTCTAAGATGCACATTTGGTCACATTTTAATATTTCTTATTTTTTTTAAAGATTTTATTTATTTATTTGACACAGAAAGAGAGATCACAAGCAGGCAGAGAGGCAGGCAGAGAGAGAGGAGGAAGCAGGCTCCCCAAGGAGCAGAGAGCCCGATGTGGGGCTAGATCCCAGGACCCTGAGATCATGACCTGAGCTGAAGGCAGAGGCTTAACCCACTGAGCCACCCAGGTGCCCACATTTTAATATTTCTAAAGTCATTGTACATCTTACAATCAATAGCATTTTCATCTGTTTTCAGTCAGACAGCAGTTGCTCTTAGCTACCCTTCCTGAGCAGGTCTAAATTGTGGTGACTTTCTTGGTGTCCTTACAGGACAGTGACAACCCTATGATGTTTTAGTTCATGCCCCTGAATACTGTGTGATACCTAGAAACTTTCATCGGCTATCTGACAAGATCATCCACCAGCAACAAATACTTCCAGAAGGGACGCCAGTGGTTAAGGAGGAAATATCAGAGGTCAGTAGTAGATGTGGTAGTCAACCTCCAAAATGGCGCCCAAGGGTCCTCACCTCACTCTAGTCGTACTCTTGTGTAGTCTCTCCCCACTGTTGTTCTGGGTGGGTCTTTATGAACAGTAGCAAAGGGCAGAAATCATGCCATGTCTCTTCTGAGATTAGGTAATAAAAATACTGTGACTTCTGTCTTGAATGTTTGATTGTGCTCTCTTGGATCTTCTGTTGTCAGGGAGGCCCGCTGCCCTGTCATGACAGGCGGCCTATGGAGAGGCTGATGTGGTGAAGAACTGAGGTATCCAGCCAACACTCAGGTAGGAACCGAGATCTGCCAATAGCCAGGTGAGTGAGACTGGAGGTGGATCCTCTTGCCTCAAGTGGCTGCAGTTCCTCCAGACCCCACACAGCTTGAGAGCTCGCTCAGGAGAGACCCTGAGCCAGAGTGTCCTGGCCGAACCACTCCCGGATTCCTGGCCCACAGACACCATAAGATGATAAATGTTGGGACGCCTGGGTGGCTCAGTCAGTTAAGCCGCTGCCTTCGGCTCAGGTCATGATCCCAGCATCCTGTGATCAAGTCCCTTATTGGGCTCCTTGCTCGGCAGGGAGCCTGCTTTTCCCTCTGCCTCTGCCTGCCTGGGAGCACACACACTCTCTCTCTCTCTGATAAATAAATAATTAAAAAAAAAAAAAGATAAATGTTTGTGGCTTTAAGCTGCTAAGATTTGGGGGTAATTTTCTTTTCTTTTCTTTTTCTTTCTTTCTTTCTTTCTTTTTTTTTTTTTTTTTAACACAGCAAGAGATAATTAATTCCGTAGAGCAGTTTTAAAGAAATGCTGTATCACTAATGCTTGTGATGGCCCAGAAGATGAGTCTATGTGGAAAAACACAAACACCGAGAGCTCAACGACAAAAAGTAAGTCTGAGAATCAGTCTCTGAGTGTGATAAAGTGTAAGGAAAACCTAACCAACTTATTTCACCCATGTTTTCCTTGTTATGTATGTGCAAGAGTAATTTATTAAAAAAAAAAAAGTCTGGTTGGGGGCACATGTGTGGCTCCGTTGTTAAGCATCTGTCTTCAGCTCAGAACATGATCTCAGGGTCCTGGGATCCCACATCGGTCTCCCTGCTCGGGGAGCCTGTTTCTTCCTTTCCCTCTCCCCCTCCCCCGCTCATGTTTCTTTTTCCCTCTCTCTCTCTCTCAAATACATAAATAAACAAAATCTTAAAAAAATATATACTTCGATGGAAGTCTAAAAGAGCTTTCTAGGGGGCACCTGGGTGGCTCAGTGGTTAAAGCCTCTGCCTTTGGCTCAGGTCATGATCTCAGGGTCCTGGGATCAAGCCCTGCATGGGCTTTCTGCTCAGCAGGGAACCTGCTTCCCTCTCTCTACCTGCTTCTCTGCCTACTTGTGATCTCTGTCTGTCAAATAAATAAATAAAATCTTTAAAAGAGCTTTCTACGTAAATATAAAATAAAATTTCAAAGTGATAAGAACTCCTGTGTTAGTTTAATTGGCAGTTTTTTCTTTCTAACCATATATAAAGTAACAGCACTTGTTAATATCAGTGTCCTCTAAACCGGGTGAGAAAGGATCATGCATTTTCCTTATTGTATGAGCCATCCGGAGGTGAGTTTTCTGGTACTTGTAGCAGAGGATTTGGATTCAGCACAGCGCAGGACTAGGAAGCGGGGGAGGTGAAAACAAGCCCATGAGCGACAGCCGGAGGAGGCTGAGCCAGGGTTTGGGGCAAACAGCTCAAAAGCACATACAGGAAACCCATATTGTTTACTGTTTAAGTGTGTTAGTCCTAAAGCTCCAGTGGGTGAGGAAGAGCCTGGAATCCAGTGTCACCGGGCACTTAGCACTTGCAGGCGACACTGGAAATGCCCACATTTCCCAAACAAATATGAAGAAATATGATCTGACACGGGGGTTTTCCTGTATTTTACATTTGATTTGCCCCCAGAAGTCTTTACAGTTTTGCAGCTTTGGGGCTCCTATTAGGGGAAGTGGAAACAGGCAAGAGGGATACTTCCTTCTGGAAACAGTTGGCCCCCTCGTCTTCCAGAAGCATGGCCAATTGTTGGGCAAATGTCCAGGGGTCAAAATCAGACTGGACATGAGATTTAGACTGGGTTGGGGATCCATCTGGCATTAGAATGCAGCCTGAGTCATGATTCCTACACCTGAACAAATCAGCCGCTTGTCTCATGAGCCTCTTCTCATCCTTCCTCAAGACAGCACCATGAGGGAGTGGGCATCCATCATAGACCCTCTTTACAGACGGGAAAGCTGAGGCGGGGATGTTCAGTTCACAGGGTAAAAAAACGGATCTGAATTTGAACTCAGGCAATCTGGCTTCAAGGCTGGTGCTCGTCTTAGCCACTGCATTATGGCATTTTAGATCTGTGGGGAATCTGGCAACCATGGAAGTCCAAGCCCCTGATTTTACAGCTGAGGAAACGGGCCTACAGAGAGAGCGGGACATGCCCAAGAGCCACAGGGAAGGGGTGGTGGGGCAGGCCTCAGCCTGTTTGTGGATCCCAGTTGGTAAAAGGAGGGGGTGGGGCTGTAGGCATAGAAGTACTGCCCTCCCACCCCGCCCCCAATACAAAGTGCCCCTTCTTTCCATTTTGGGAACGGGTACAGCTTGTTGTGGGGGCTGCAGGGGAGGATTCGGAAAACCACCGGCCTTCTTCATTCTCGAGATTCCCGAGGCAGCCATTGTCTGAGGAAGGAATGTATGTCCAGGAGCCCAGAGGGGGGGCGGGGCCCCTTTCCGGACCCCAGACAAGCCTGCTTTGTGCTCTCCACCCAGGGCCCCTCCGGGGGCCCATCACCAGCCAGGCCTTCTGAGCATTTTTCAGGGCTTCCAGGCCAGGTCACTAAGGAACTAAGCTACTGGGAAAGGCGTGGGCCTTGTGAGATGCACTTTGCCAGTCTGGGAGGGCTGCCTGGAGGAGGTGTGAGAGCACCACCCAGAGGCCTGGACTAGTGGCTCCTCAAAGTTAAAAAAATATGCATTCCCAGCCTCCCATTACTAGGAATTATCCCAACCAGACATGCACAAAGGTGGATGTTCCAAGTTGGTTCATCAAGCTTTTATTGATGAAAAAAAAAATTCTGATAACAAAAGAAACTTGTTAAATTAATTCTTGCATGTTCACATGATGGAATATTACGGGGTCATTAAAAATTATATAGTATGGGGGTGCCCGGGTGGCTCAGTGGATTAATCCTCCGCCTTGGGCTCAAGTCATGATCTCAGGGTCCTCGGATCCAGCCTGGCATGGGGCTCTCTGCTCAGCAGGGAGCCTACTTCCCCCTCTCTCTGCCTGCCTCTGTCTACTTGTGATCTCTCTGTCAAATAGATAAATAAAATCTTTAAAAAGTAAGTAAGTAAGTAAATAAATAAATAATTATATGGTATGGGGGCACCTGGCTGGCTCAGTCAGTGGAACGCACCTCTGGCGATTGTAAGGTTGAGCTCCACATTGTGTGGAGAGATTACTTAAAATAAAATCTAAGGGACACCTGGGTGGCTCAGTTGGTTAAACCTCTACTAGGGTCCTGGGATCCAGCCCTCCATTGGACTTCCTGCTCAGTGGGGAGTTTGCTTCTCCCTCTCTCTCTTCCTGCTGCTTCCCCTGCTTGTACTCTCTCTGTCAGATAAATTTGTAAAATCTTTAAAAATAATAAAAAAGTAAAAAAACTTTAAAAATTATGCAGAATAAATGCATTTATAGATGGGAACAGATATTCAAAATATTTGTAAATTGAGAAAAGCAGATTACAAAATGTGTAGAGATCTCTATATATCAATATCTAGGATAATATATAGATAATATCTATATATCGATATCTAGGGTATATCGATATCTAGGATAATAATAAAATGTGGGTTGTGGGATTAAGGGTATTTGATTTAAAAAAAAATTTTTTGGTTTGTGCTTATCCATATGTTTTTGTTTTTTGTAAAAAGGTGTTTTACTTGCATAACAAAAGAGAAAGTGTGTGTGTGTGTGTGTGTGTGTGTGTGTACCTTGACTGCCCCCTGCTCTGGGCTGGGGGTTCTCCACCGGAGAAGTTTCTCCAACATGGCCCCGCCCCAGGAGTGGAGGCAGAGACAGCTGTTGACACTTCAGACTGAGCCTTGGGCACCAGACAGGCCACGTGTGAGCCTAATGATAACAGCGACTGCTCACTTGGCATGGCACAAAGTGCTTCCCCACACACTATTTTCTATGAATCCTCCCATAGCCCTCTCACGTCACACCTGATGTTCCCCCCACACGCAGGTGAGGAGACAGTCTCCAGAAGGTTCTGTGGCCTCCCTAGGGGCAGCCGCAGGGAAGTGGGGACTCAGACCAAAGTCTCTGATCTTCCATCACTTCACTCCCCCCCCCGCCGCCACCTCCCACTCCTGCCCATCACAGCACCCTGCATTTGTTTGTCCACCTGTCCTTCTCCCCCACTCACTGTCAGTTTGTCTAGGAGGCAAGGTGGGGGGGCTGTCATGAGAGTCTCTATTCCCAGAACTTAGCCTACTGAGGCATTGGTCCCTGCTGTTGAATGAATGGATCATGGACTTCCAAACCCGCAGCGCCGCTGAAGCAGGTCATCCGCAGTCCCGTCCTTGGCAACCGGTGTCTATTCATACTTGCGTTCTCTATATTTATTTCCCTTTGGTTCTCGGATATTAGCAAAGCCTTTTGGAAAATGGCTGACAGCAAGAGCGGTCGTGGGAACAGCTCTCTGTCTGGATCTGAACCAAAACTTGAAAAAGGCAGAAACACTCCCACTCCCCAAGGCAAAGACCAGGAACGAGGCAGCCAGGCTGCAGGCCAGCCATACAGAGGAGCGGCCCTTGGTTAGCTCTTCTCCCTGCACGGGGACAGGAGGGGCAGTTTCTATCCAGGACCAATGCTTGGAAAGGATGGGGTTCCACACACAGAACCATGTTAAGCACACACCATCCCACAACCCAGACCCGTAGAAGAAGAGGGTTCAAGTGTGGGCTGTGGGCCAATCAGGGGAGGAATCCTGGAGGAGAGAACAGGGAGGCTGGTTTAGGAAGGGGAGGAGGCCAGGGCAGAGGGGAGAAAAGCAGGGGACATGCCTGGGCAGTTGGGCGCTGGATGATTTAAGTACAACCAGATGTGCTAGGAGTCTCCTGTCAGGCCCAGCCCCAGTGAGGGCAGAGTGGGGGTGGGGAGACCTCTGAGCCACTTGGAGTTCCACATCTCCATTCTGCCCTGGGTGTGTGAGCTTTAGGGAAAGGAGAAGCCCAGTGGGGTTCCAGGGGAGCTGGCATCTGAAAAGTGAGGTGGTCAGGCTTGGATGTAGTCTTCTGCCTTTTCACAGGGTATAGGAAGAGAAGGATTCCTCTAGGGAACAGGGTATTGGACTCTAACACCTGGAACCTAGGAAAAAGGATTAGGAGAGCTCTGGGATAGGAGCTCTCGGCTCTGCTGGGAGTGGGGGATAACTAGGGAAGACTTTACAGAAGGCCCATCTGAGTTGGGTTCTGAAGGATGAATAGGAGCTTCCAGAGAGACGAGGGGAAAAAATACTCTAGGGAGAAAGGCTTGGGTATTAAACTGGTATGTATGCTTTGTGAGAGGTTCTGTGGTGCTGTATTATAAAGATACATGGGGAAGATGACAGTTCATTTTGGGAGGCTGGCCCAAAGGCTGTGCTCCAGGGTCTGGTGGATGTGTTTCTGCTCACAGACCAAACGGTAGAGCCAGATGTACGGTGAGGATTTAGAAGGTGGGCACCAGAGTCCCCAAGACTTGGGCCCCTAAGGGGAGGGAGGGGACTGATGGCCAGTCCCAGCCCCTCCTGCCAAATCGTGTGGTCTGGCACAGAGTCACATCTGCCCAGAAGGACACTTTTTCTAGTTCTCACAGAGGCCCTTCCCTAAGAGCTGCTGGCCTGGGGCACCTGGCTGGCTCAGTCCATACAGCATGTGAATCTTAATCTCAGGGTCATGGATTCAAGCCCCACATTGGGTGTAGAGATTACTAAAGAAAGAAAGAAAAAAGGGCTGCTGGTTGGGGTGGGGGTGGGGAGAATTGGCCCCAGACAGCCTGCAGCTCTCTAGGAAGGCAAAGGTGGTGTGAGCGCACAGTCAGAGAGTTGGGGGGCGGTGGGCTTGAGCAGGGTTGGGGAGGCACTGGGAGCTGGGCCTTAAGGGCCAAAGAACCAGCAGGAGAAGAGCGAGGGCCCCCATTTGTGGGGGGAGAAGCCTGAGCCCAGGCGAGCAGGCAGTGCAGCAGGAGCCCCGAGCTGGGTGTGGTGTCTCTAGGGGCACCCCAATCCTCCAGCCCCGGGAGGCGTGTTTCCTTCCTTTCCTGCTTCTTAATGACTCCTGAGTGGTTGATCCAGAGGACCACAAAGAGAGCTCTCCCCGCCCTTTCCTCTTCCTCTCTTCCTTTTTTTCCTCCCTTCCTCCCTCCCACCCCCATCCTTCCCCCATCCTTCCCCGGGGCCCTTTTCTTTCCTTCCTCCTCACCCCACCTGCTCCTCCTTCCCTCCCTCCCAGCCGTCCACAACTTCCCTCTGACTCTCCTCTCTCTCTCTCTCTCTCTCTCCCCCTGAAACTCTTCATGCTGGTTCTCCCGGGGCCAGCTGGGTGAGTTGGCCCCAGGAGAACCAACCCGGGAGAAAAGAAAAAAACTCTTGGGTGAGTTTTCTTCTTTTCAGAAAGGCCTTATTGCAAGTCTCTGGATCAGGAAGATCGCACAGGTACCCGGGCCCCTGCGCCCACAGGCGCCGCACTCACACAGGCCCAAAATGCAGCACCTGCCTTCCCTGGGAGTAGGATTGGGGGTGGGAGTCGCCACCTTGGATGCCAGATGAGCTGAAGGACTGGGAAAGAATGGAGGGCCCTCTGCAGAAGCCAAGCATTGCTGCCATCATCTCCACTATTATTATCCCATCCACCACTGGGCACTTGACCTACCCTTGGGCAGATCACAAGACTAGTCTGACTCCTGTCTGCAGCAGGGCACTCTCAAGGTCCAGATCCCTTGACTAGAGCCAGCCAGGAGAGGGGTGAGCAGGGAGTCCTCAGAGAACAGATCCCTAGCGCCCTGCCCGGGAGGGCAGAGGGAGATACAGGAGAAGGGTCATTTGCTAGGATTGAGTATTTGTCAGCCCAGGAGGCTGGATGATACAGTAAGAGGACTTTAATGAGCTCAGGAGGGGCGTCACACTTCATTGCCTGAGCACTGGCTCGGGATGGGGGGCAGCAGGGTGAAGAGGCCAGCCGCACCCCACCTGCTTACTAAACCCCTTCATGGGACCCATGCTAGTTTGCCCATCAGAAATAACTCAGCACTGGGTGCCTGGGTGGCTCAGTGGGTTAAAGCCTCTGCCTTCAGTTTCAGGTCATGATCCCAGGGTCCTGGGATCGAGCCACATTGGGCTCTCTGCTCAGCGGGGAGCCTGCTTCCTCCTCTCTCTGCCTGCCTCTCTGCCTATTTGTGATCTGTCTGTCAAATAAATAAAATCTTAAAAAAAAAAAAAAAAAACTTAGCACCTCCAAGATGCAGAGCCTTCTCTCTTGCTCCTGGAGGCCGGCAAAGGCCTTCTCATCATGCTGGTCTGTCCTACTGTCTTACTGGGAAGGCCTTCCTGAGGTCTAACCTTGTCCTTCTACCAGCACGGGAGGGGCCTCGGGGTTGAGGGAGAACTGGACCCTTGCTCCAGGGGAGTACATTATCAGTTCTTTCCTCCAGCCTCACTCCTGTCATTCACCTCCACCCTGGAGCCTGGTGGAGAATGGCCTCCAGTGACACCTACCCACCATGCCCTGGCAATGCCAGGCTTGGCCTTCTGGAGCCAGTCCTGTTGGTTGAGGTCACTGAGTTCCTGTGGACATTGGCATCTCTCTTAACTCTTGCCTCTGACCCTTGGGGAGCAGGACAGGTGGGGTGGAAAGAGTACAGTGGCTTCTAGATCCAGTTTGGCTATGTGACTCCAAGGATGTCACTTCTCTAGGCCTCAGATACCCCATCAGTAAAGAAATACCCAACGAGTTCCCTCTACCTCTGTTATCTGGAGAGGGTCCCTTCAGCAAGGAGTATCAGCCCTCCGATGGTAGTCGCTGTGGCTCTACCAGCTAGTGGTCCCTAGCATAGTGAGCCTGGACACATCTGTCCTCTGTGCCAGGATGTGGCCTTGGGGGTGTGAAGTGCAGAGGAAGAGAGGATGGGGGGGCAGGGTGGTGGAGAAGATCTTACTCTTGCTGAGTTTCAGAGCCTGCTCGGGTGCTAGTCTTGCCTCCACAGATGGGACAATCTGGGTACTCAACGTCCACTCCAGGAAATGTGCCTGGACCCCCCAACCCAAGTTCAGCCCCATCTCCTACAACCTCTTTGGGCAAAGCGGGTTCTGCCAAGGGTTGCTGGCCCCAAGGGCTTCCTTTCTTCCTTTCGCACCTGGATCATTGTGAAATCCCCGAGCCTGGGTGTCTGATAGGATTCTGTCTACCCTTGGGCTGGGAGCTCCCCTGGGACAGGGATGTGCCTTTGAGATTCTCTCAGGTGTCTCCAGCACCTAGTCCAAAGCTTGGTGTGGGTTGACACTCAATATGTTTGGATTGAATGGGCCAATCAATAAACCTTTGGATGCCTTTGGATGCCTCTCAGTCTACCATGGGTCTGGAATTCATTTCTCCATCCTCGCCTTCCACCATTCATCCTGTTTTGCCCGATGTGAATATCTCCTTCTTGGGGAAGCCCTCCAGCAAAGCCCCCGCTTTTAGAACTGGCACCCCACCCTCCGCTGTCCAAGTCTAGGGCTTCACTAGGGCCACAGGACTCTCGGAGTGGCATTGGTGGAGAGGTGGACTTGCTCTGCTATGTGTGTCCCACTCTGTATCCAGGGCTGCCCGCAATCCAGTCTCTTAACGTGGTAGGAGCTCAGCGCACCTGGGTGTGGGGCGGGAGGATGAGGCCATGAGCAACAAGGTTTTATTTAGTAAAGCCTAGGCTGCACTGGGCGAATGGGTCTAGGGCGGCAAGCAGACGGGACGCACCGGGCAGGGCCGACTACTTTCCCCTTTGCCCTTCGACCCAGGAAGCCTCTCATACCCAGCGGACACGCTCAGAGGCCCCCCTCAGTCCCGGCCTCCCCCCTGGGCAGAGCGCTCCCCCACCCTTACCCGCCTGCCCGGCCTCCACCCCCACCCCAACTTCCCGCTCGACGGCCCGGGAGAGGCCCCGGCGCGCCGGAGAGTGGCGCAAGGACACCATCCACACCAAGGGTCATTTGCTCTTTTCTCCCCCTCTGTGGCTAATTTATTTTAGAGCTAGGGGAGGGAGGGGGCGGGGCCAAGCCGGGAGGGTTGAGAGGAGGGGACCCGCGAGCCCAGGGGAGGTGGGGGCGGGGCGGGGGCGAGGTGGGGGAGGGCGGGGAAGGAGCCCGGGGTGGAGAGGGCCAGAGAAGGGGCGGGAGTTGGGGGGAAGGGAGGGGCAGTAGGGGAGGAGCAGGGAAAGGGGAGGGGAGCAAAGGCCTGCGAGGGAGGGCGCTGGGGGCGGGCGAGGGGAGGCGGGGGTGGGGGTGGGGGTCCTGCCTGCGGGGGGAGCCGGGGCGGCCCCTTGTCCGGCCACCCCCACTGCCCAGTCCCGCTCCCGGCCGCGGCGGCCGCAGCAGCCGCAGCAGTAGCGGCTCCAGGATGGTGAGCGCCGCTGGCCCCCAACCCTGGCCTGTCGCCCCCGGCCCGCGCCCGGGTCCCGGGGCCGGACGCCCCCACAGGCCGCGCACACTCACCTAGGACCCGGCCGGGATGCGGAGGTACGGGGCCGCGGGCCCGGGCGGGGGCAGGCACGGGAGCGCGCGGGCGGGCCGGGGTCAGGGGGTGGTGACCGTTCGGTCGGGGTGTCCGGAGCTTTGTCCGCGGGCGCGGGGCAGTGCGAGGGCCGGAGAGGGCGGGGGCTGCGGGGCGCGGGGTTCAACTAGGCGGGGGTCGAAGGGCAAGGCCAGCCGGAGACCCGGGCGGGTGCGTGGGAGCCGAGGGTCACTTCCCGGGGGGAGGAGGACGGCGGACAAGGAGATCTCGTCTCCGCCGCCGACGGGCACCCTCTTCTACGCCCGCTTTGGTGCGCAGGTTGCAGCAATAGCTAGCGGCCGGCTCTGGGGGGAGCCTGCGGGATTGGGGGGTGGGGAGCTGGGATCTACGGGTTCGGGTCCCCGAAGGATCCAGTGTCCGGAGCCCGGCCCGCAGGCCCCTCCCACTCCGTCAGGTCTTTGTCCAGCGGCCCCTGTGTGTGGGAGGGGGTGGGGGCTGGGTTCCTGGCCCGGAGATTCCCCAGCATCGTGACGGGGCAGTGACAGGAGACCGAGGCCACTTCGGGCCCAGCGCCCCTAACGCCCACCCCCTTCCTTTCTTCTCTTCTGGCCCGGGAGAGCGTAGCCCCACCTCACAGTCAGGGCGTTGCAAGAAGCTGCACTTACCTTCGCCCGTGGGCCACAGGCTACAAGGGAGACCCTCGGAGCTCTCCGCTCTCTAGAGAGCGCCCCTTAAACTTGCCCACTCCCAGAGCCCTCTCGGTCTACGCAGAGATTCCCTTGGTAGGAACCCGCTCTGTCGAGGGTCCTCCGCTGAAGGGTGGGCGCACAGTAGGAGTTTAGCAAAGGTGGGCCCCCTTCCCCGGCGCCTGCGGTCCCCGAGCCGCTCCTGGGCAGAGGAGGCCTGGGAAGGGTCTGCGCGGGGAGAGCGCGAGCGGCCTGGAGCCTGCGACCAGCGGCGGCCCGGAGCGCAGGGGTGGGTGGACGGGTGGGTGGGCTGTTAAAGGGACGGTCACTAAATCAGGATTAGGCCGTGGGGCTGTCAGGCTGCCTGGCCCTGTCTCCATGGATACCTAATTTGGAGGAGAATAGAGGACGGAAGAATGTTTGTGTTGTGGTCCGCTCGGGCTGCCGCGGCTGAGCGGGCTCTTGCCCCGGGCCAGGCAGCGGGGAGCCGGGCTCAGGTTCCAGGCCCACTCTGGGCGTCTGCCGTGGGGGGGGAGGTGTACTTCTCCGTTCTCGGGGTCCAGAGCCTTCCCCGTGCAGTCTTTGGAGTGGGCCGGATGGTGCCACCGTCCAAAGACCCCTGACCTGCCCTGGGAGCCCCAGCCTGAACCTCCTGTGCACCCTCCTGGAAACGGCCGCGCTGAGGTTCCTTAGAGCCCCCCATCCCCGGACCTCCTGGCCGGGAGCAGCTGCCGTTCTCCGCCGAGCCTTGGCTTCGGAGCACCCACTCCCTGGGCAGCTAGCGGCTGCAGCGCGACCGGGACCCAGCAGCGGTGCGCGGACCCCGCGGCTGCGGAGCGGCGGACAGGGGGCGGGGCACGACTTCCTGGGGTGGGCGAGAAAGGGGCGGGGCTTGCCGGCAGGCGGCGCTGGACGCGGTGACAGGCCTCGTAAATCCCCCTTTCCCATATTTAACACCATTTCATTTATTTCCACTCGAATCTGTTGGTGTCCGCAGCAGCAACTCCAGCGAGGAGGGACCCTCGCCCTGGCTGTAATGCCTTCTGGGGGGAAGTCCTCTTGGGCCAAAGGGAATTTAGCTGTGTAGGGCGGTGGACTTGTTTCATGTGAGTCCCAGATAACCCGAATTCCTCAGGGGGACCTCCGTCTCCCCAGGAGAAGAAGTGGGGGCTGAGAGGCACAGGGCCTCTGAGGCCCTGCGGAATTCTCTGGTCGTGGTCTAAGAGTGGTCTGGGCTGAGGATCACGGGGATAGACAATTCCAGTACACAGACTGGTGGTGGGTTAGGGAGAGGGACCGGACCAGACCGGAATGTGTTGTTCCAAGAGCCCTCTCCTGCCTTCCTCCTGGTCATCCATGGCCACAGCTCTTTTAGGGAGCAAGGCTCCCTTCCCCTCGCTGCCTGGGCTGTAGCTTTGTTGCTGAGATCTCCGACTCCACGCAATTTCACGCCTCTCTGCCTTTGCTCTTGCTGTCCCCTCAGCCAAATGCCTTCCCCATTGTCCCTGTCTTTCCACCATCTCATTCTTCAAGGCCCAGCTCGGATGCCATACTTCCTCCTTGTGGCCTCCCCAGAGCCCCCGGCTCCTGCACTTGCTGCTCCCGCCATGTTCTCCTAATCCTGCACCTGTGCCTCCTTCGGCCTTTGTGGCTGAGTCCACGCTAGGCTTTTCCTCCGGGAGGACAGGGATGGAGCCTATCCTTCCCTGCTCACCCTGGGCCCGGGACAGAGCATGGCACCTTCTGGGTGCCCCAGGAATATTTGTTGGCTGAATGTGAGGGGGTCGGTCAGGACTGCCAGCAAAGCATGGAATTCGGCCTCTTTCAGGCAGGTAGCTGCTGCACTCCTGGGTGGGTGGAGACCCCTGGGTGGGTCTCCTCCTCCTCCTCATTACTGACCCTCCCCCACCCCCACCCCCCAAGTTGGGAAGGACTTTGCCCCTTCCTTTCCCCACAGACCAGCATTCTTTCCCGGCCATTATCATCCTGTTAAACAGAGAGGCCAGTCAGGATCCATATGGATCACATTAACAATTGCTTATTATCTGGGCCTGGACTGCCCCCCTCTCCACCCCCAGCTCCTACTGCTGTGGTTGTTGGACCCTTAGGAGCCCAGCCTCCCCGCCTCTCCCTCCCTCTTCCACTGGTTGTCCTGGGAGGGCAGGGGACAGGCTGGTCTCTCGCACCCTTCCTGTGCCTTTTAGTAGAACTTAGCTTCTTCTTGGCTTGGCTGGCAGTTAACCACTCCTTTCCCCAATTTAATGAAAACCAGGTTCCCCGCAGACGTGTGGCTCAGGGAGGTTCGAGAGCTGCAGCAGGGAGAGGTGGACCTAAGATCTGGGCACACCTGTGGTCCACAGCACTGACGCCCCCACCTTCCAGTGGACCGACGCTGTGTGCAGGGGCGAGCCACACTAGGCTGACCACTGGGTGTTCTGGGGTCTTTGGCCATCTGAGCCTTGGGCTGGCCCTGCTCCCAGGAGAGACCTTGCAAGGCACAAATTGCAAAGAACTGAGAAAGCTGAGAGTTTCCTGAAGCAGCAGCTGGGGAGGCCTTGAAGGATGGGGAGTGGGTTTCTGTTTAAACATATATAGCCCAAAAGCATTAGGGATGGAAGGGGGCTTCCAGATTGCCCATAACTTCTGATTTACAGGCTCCGCAGAGGGGCTGATGAAAGCCTTTCCTTGAACGATGCCTTCCATCAATTGACCCCAGCCTTTGCACTCTGCCTTTGAGGGTTCTTGGGCCCCCTGAAGCCCACTGGGACCCTGCATCCAGAAGCCCTTGTCCCAGTCCAGGTCCCTTCTCATGCGCAAAGGGCTGAGGCGGGGGCTGGGAGCCCTGGACTCCGGACTCCACCCTCAATGCCATCTCCGTGGCCTTATTCCTGGAAGGGGGATAGCCCAGCCTGAGCCAGGGGACCAGGGGTGGCCATGGAGGTGCTGGGCCAGTCTTCAACTGGGAGGGGTTCACACTGCCTGGGTTGGGGTGAGGGCTGGTCTTCTCATTTCTGAGTGCGTTGCTTGGGGAGAAGATGTTCAGGGATTTTGTTTTGTTTTAGAGGCTACTTGTCCCCAGGAACAAGGTTGAGTGGCAAGGAAGTCTAGCTCTTTTCTGAGCATTTTCATAAGTATCTTGAATCCTGGAGAATACTTAAGTAGCACGTATTAAACACTGTATATCTCACTGGGGAGGTGGGACTAAAAATGGTGCCCAAGTATGTGTGATCGTGGTCATTAAATGAAGCAATAGCTCGGGACTGGGAGCCCCAAGTTCCAGGCTGGAATGACTGACTCTGTGCTGTGAGGACTGGTCAGAAATGCGGGTGACAAGGCTCCAGGTTGTGATCGCTGTTGAAGCTGGCATTTCACCACGTGTCCCACCAAAGAGAGGGGAATGCATGGGAGCTACCCAGGGGCCTTGCTCTCTTTTCCTTTCCTACTGAGGTGTGGGCAGTGTCAGACTTTGCAGTCCGTCTTGGGCCCTGAAGGTGGGGTGGAGGGTTCTCAGGGAATGGGAGAACTGGGCTGTAGGCATGGGCCAGCCTCCATAGCTCCATAGGGCTGTGATCCGAAACCCATTTTATTTTATTAGTTTTTAATTAAAACATTTTTGAAGATTTTTTTGGGGCGCCTGGGTGGCTCAGTGGGTTAAGCCGCTGCCTTCAGCTCAGGTCTTGATCTCAGGGTCCTGGGATCAAGTCCCGCATCAGGCTCTCTGCTCAGCAGGGAGCCTGCTTCCCTCTCTCTCTGCCGGCCTCTCCATCTACTTGTGATTTCTCTCTGTCAAGTAAATAAATAAAGTCTTTAAAAAAAATAAATAAATAAAAAAAACAAAAAAAAACAAAAAACATTTTTTGAAGATTTTTTTAATTGGAGAGAGAGAGAGAGAGAGAGAGATAGCAGGAGTAGGGGGGAGGGACAGAGGTCAGAGGGAGCAGCAGAACCCTCGCAGAGCGGAGATCCCGATGTGGGGCTCCATCCCAGGACCCCAAGATTATGATCTGAGCTGAAATCAGATGTTTAACCCACTGAGCCACACAGGTGCCCCAGTTTTTAATTAAAAAAAATTTTTTTAAGTCAACTCTATGCCCAAAGTGGGTCTGAAACTCACGACCCGAGGATTGAGAGAGTCACATGCTCTACTGACTGAGCCGACCCCTTTTAATAATGACCAGCCCTGGCCCCACCCTAGGGGCCAAGCCCTGGGCTGCAATGAACACACACTAATTAGGTATAATTGCCTTGGACAAGTCACTCTGTTTGGGTCTCAGTTTCTCATCTGTAAGATGGGGATAAGAATTAGAGAGTTTGTAGGAGACAGAGGCCCTGGTCTGAAATAGCGTGTCTCTTTGTCTCTGAAGTACATGCCTGCCTCTGGTGACCCTCTCAGTAACTCAGAACCCGGGGACTCTGGAGAACCACCTCCCATGTGGGAGCAAGAAGAAGAAAGGGGCAAATGTGTGAGAAAGTTCTGGGCCATTTCTGAAGCTCCTTCCAAAGCAGAGTCAGGGCAGAGAGCAGGGCTCAGGAGGTAGGCAAGAGGAGAGCCAGTCTGGTGACCTCAGGAATCTGGGAGGTGGAAGCCTGAACAACCCTTAGATTCCCTTGTGGCCAGGGAGGCCCAGAGCACGCAGCACCTCACACGGAGCATGGCGTGTGCACGGCACCCTTGGCAAGGCCCTGCGCCGGGCCCTGGGGGTGCCCTCCGGGTAGCTGTCCATCCAGCAGCCACGATTTTCTGACTGGGGCTGACCTTCCATGAGCTAATGAGACCGCTGGGCACCAGAGATGAGGCAGAAGGGGACACGGGATGCTCTCAGAACTGCTTTCCTTGTACTCTGTGTAGATGGGGGCCTGTAACAGCGGAGTGACCTGCTCAGGGCTGGAGACGCGGGACTCGGGGACAGCAGGGCCCTGGCATCACTGGTGGGGTCTCAAGGGGACTGTGTTCTCCTAGGGGAGGCTGTTCAGAGATGACCAGAGACCCCGGTTCAGTGGGAATTAGGAGGAAGCTGGGCAAGTCACCCCCCTGCTGCTGACTGGCCTGTTGGGCTCTTGGATGCTCAAGAGTCTGCAGTGACTGGTTCTTCTTTCTAGGTCAGTGGGGAAAGAAAACTGGGGGGATTCAGGTTAAGCTAAAGAAAGACACTGGGGGAGAGGGGGGAGAAAGGTGGCTGATCAATACTGTATCCCCCACCCCCACTCCCTGCCGCATACATCATGTGGTTCCACCCCTCCCCAGTCTGCCTGTTTCTTTTGGGGCAAAGGGGCTCCCTGGAAACACTGACCGTGGAAGGAAGTCACCCCTTCCACCCAGCTCAGCAAGCAGCATTCCTTAGCGGCCTGACCCTCATTCTTCCTTTCTCATATGGACGTGTCCCATGTGTGGTGGCCATTTCTAGGTCACATCTTCCATTCTGGAGCCCTCTTCAGGCTGGAGTTTTATCTATCTATCTATCTATCTAAAGATTTTATTTATTTCTTTGAGAGAGAGAGAGAATGTGCACATGTGAGCATGAATTGCGGGGAGGGGGGAGAGAGGGAGAGGTAGGCTCCCCGCTGAGCAGGGAGCCTGATGCGGGACTTGATCCGGGGACCCTGAGATCATGACCCGAGCTGAAGGCAGACGCTTAATGGACCGAGCCACCCAGGAGCCCCCAGGCTGGAGTTTTAGGGTGTGGGCCCCTTGTTGGAAAAGATGGAGGCACCTCAGTGGGGTGGGGAAGGCAGCTGGAGGATGGGGGTGGGGTGACCAGGAGTTCCATTGGGTTTGCAGTGCCAATTAGACACGCACATGGGGATGATCCAGAAAACCTGCAGAGAGGAGAGAGGAGCCCCTCAGCCTGCCTGGAGTGCCCCTCTCAGGAGATACAGCGTCTCATGCTGATCGTCTCTACTGATGGGGAGCTCATCACTTCCAGAGACAACCCACACGTTCAGACAGCTGCTGACATGTAGCCAAACATTCTTCATGGAGGGGTCACCTCTTTTGAGGAGGATGGTGAGGCAGAGCTGCACAGCATGCCCCCTGACATTCAGATATTTGGAGATAGGGGTTCTCAAGAGTCTTTCCTGCTTGAACGCTCCCCCTGCCCCTCCCCGGCTGCCCTGCTCCTCCTCTCTGATCACTCAGCGGGCATGGCTGCTGGGGGACCGTGGGCAGGGGAGTCAGGCCTGCAAGGATGCCTTTGGTCCTGTGAGAATCACTTTGGAATGTGCTAACTCTGGGGTCTGTGGCTGAGTTGGGGGGCCATTGAAGGAAGAGGGCTAAAGGGAACGGGAGGTTGATGAGGATGGTAGGTATCAACAAACACCTCCATTTTCTTAGTTGTTAAATGGGAACAATAACATTTGCTTCTGACCTGAGGGGCCCAAGAGCAGCTGGAACCAGAAGGCCCTGGTGGGTGTCATCGTGCACTAGAAGAGGACTGGTGTCCTCTTCTAGAACATGGGAATAACAGATGTACCCGCTTCTTAGGGTTGTTGTGGGGCTTCACTGAACTAATGTGTGGAAACCCCTGAGAAAGGTGCTTGGCGCTTGTGCTGGGATCCCATCCAGGAGCAGAGAGACAGAAGGAATTGTCTTGGTAGTTTGGTGTTTGCCTAGCTCCCTCTGCCCAGTCTCTCTTTCTCTCTCTGTTCCTGTGGCCCTACAGGTGTGGGGGGCCACCCCCTTGAGGACGGCCCTGCCCACTCACGCCCAGGTAGACCGGCCAGGCTGCATAGTTGGAGTTACTCAGCTCAGCACCCCCAGGGCTGGGAAGAGCGTAGGTGGGGGCAGGGGCGGCCACAGGGGAAGCCTGGGTGGGCTGCCTGAGCCTGCTTCCCCCCAGCCTCTGTCTCCCACCCGCCCACCCCCAGGCACAGGGAGGAGGGCATATTTGGGGCCAAGAAACATGGGATCACCCAGTCTTTAAAGCTTAAACTTTTTGAAGGTCACATGTCTCCCAAACTGACCCAAGTCAACCTTAGATCTTACACCTGGCTGCGGGGAGGGGTGGTTGGGCTGGAGAGGAGGTTCTGTCTAGTCTTTTGGGCTGAGGCCTGTGGTCCATGACCCCCGAGGGGATGATGGTGAAGCTGTATTCCAGTGTTCTTAATTTATTTTGTAGCCTCATATATTTTTTTAAATTTCATTTTCGCCTCCAGCTTTATTGAAGTATGATTGACAAGTAAGTAGTTTCATATATTTTTATCTTAGGCACTGAAAGAGTAGTTTTGAACAGACCACAGGTTTACTAGACTATAAAAGGGGCCTACAACTGGGGCGCCTGGCTGGCTCAGCCAGTAGAGCTTGCAACACTTGATCTTGGGGTCATGATTTCTAGCCCCATGTTGGGCATAGAGCTTACTTAATAAAAATCCTTTTTAAAGGGGCCTGTAATTGAATACTGGTCAAGAGCCCTGACCTCATCCTCCATCCCACACCCACACAGGGCCCAATTCCCAGGGGGGAGGAGCCCCAGATACAGCCCCATAGGGATACAGGTTCTGGGAGGGTTTCATCCAGCCCAGGCGCCACGGCCTCCTCCACAGAGCACAGGCTTGATGCGTCAGGGTGTCCACACATCGAGGCCCCCCAAGCCTTGTGCATGCATCGCTGACACTGTCTCCATACTGTGGGGATAAGCCGGGTGCCTCAGAGAGGGCTTGACTCTGGCTAGGGGAAAGTGCAGGGTTCAATTGCAAATTGTTGTGCTTAAGCAAATAATCTTTATTTTTTAAATTTTACTTCATTTTTAAAAATATTTTTTTTATTTATTTGACAGAGAGAGAGACTGCCAGAGAGAGAGAGAGAGAGAGAACACAAGCAAGGGGAGTGGCAGAGGGAGAAGCAGGCTTCTCCTGAGCAGGGAGCGGATGCAGAGCTGGATCCTAGAACCCTGGGACCACAACCCAATCCAAAGACAGATGCTTAACAACTGAGCCACCCAGGTGCCCCAAAGCAAATAAACTTTAAGAGGAAGAATTATTTAGGGGCACCTGGATGGCTTAATTGGTTAAGCATCTTCCTTTGGCTCAGGTCACCATCTCTGGGTCTTGGGGTTGAGCCCCACTTCGGTTCCCTGCTCAGTGGGGAGCCTGCTTCTCCCTCTCCTTCTGCCCTTCCCCCCTGCTCATGCTATCTCTCCCAAATAGATAAAGTCTTTTATTTAGTTTTAATTTATTTTTTAAAAATATTTTATTTATTTATTTGAGAGAAAGAGAGAGCGTGAACAAGCCCGATGAGGGCTCAATCCTGGGACTCCAGGATCATGACCTGAGCCAAAGGCAGATGCTTAACTGACCGAGCCACCCTGGAGCCCCTAGATAAAATCTTTTAAAAAAAGAAAAGAAATAGAATTATCTGAAACAGGTACTTAACTATAGAAACTTCAAAGGCCCTACTCTTCCCACTGCCATTGTACCAGAGAAGGTTTTCTGGGTAGAGGCCTTTGGGAGGGAGAGGACAGGGTAGGCAGGGAGCAGATAGGCTGCTGGAACTGTCCTGCAAAGACCCAGGGGCAGGGGTTTCTGAGCAGGGAGGGAGGGAGTGAGAAGCCCGGTTTAACGGGTGGTATCAACTCTAAATAAGGTCTTTGAGTGACAGGATGGAGGTGCAGAGGACTTGCTAGAGGAACCCAGCAAGGAGCCAGCAACAGCAGCAGAGTGATTTAAGAGTGTGGGAGCACCCCAGCTGCAGAACTGGGGGAGAGGGTGTTCTGGAGCCAGAAGGAAGAAAGGCCTGAAAGTGTGAAGGTGTATTGCCCAAAGAATGGACTGGTAAGGTCGGAGGGGCGAGAGGGGGCTGGAAGGACAGGGCCTGGGGCTGAGAGGAAGGACAAACGGGTCCACGTCTGGTGCTAGGCTGGGGGTTTGGCGTGCACTCTGAAGTCAGTAGAGGGTTGAGTCTGTTTCAGATGGAAGGAACCCCCTGGGCAGCCATGCAGAAGGAAGTTTAGAAGGAGAGGGCAGGGAGTCCAAACGTGGGGGCCAGCCGTGGTGGAGTCCAAACGTGGGGGCCAGCCAGCTGTGTGTCATTTCAAACAGGGTCCGGGGGACTCCGTTGCCAGATAGATGGGAGGCGACTGTGAGGGGCAGAGCAGTATGGGAACCCCAGGGTTTCCAGCTGGATGAATGGATTCTGGAGGGAGAAGGCAGAAATGTTTTCTCTTGGTGTGTCAAGTCTGAGGTCTTGGTGGGTATCTATGAGGCCCTAAGGAATCTCACCCAGATTCTTCAATCTCCCCCTAAGAGACTTAGGGGTCATGAAAAGTGTGGCTCAGGTTGAAGTTGCGTCTGGTGTAGGGGGCTCTCAGGAGGGACCTGAAGAGCCAGGTGACGTTGCCTGGGGCAGTTTCTAAGTGGTGGCTGTGGGGTAGGGGTAGGGAGTAGGGGGCAGGGCCCTAGGGGTCCTCCCTCTATGGGCCAAAGCTGCCCCAGGACACAGGTCAGAGGGGCCCAAGGTCAGGCTTGGATGGCGTGGGAAGCTGTGGTGGTTTCAGTGATGGTGAGCTCAGTTCCCTAGAGCTGCTGCAGACCCCCTGGAAGGTCAGGCAGGGCCAGGACGATGGGGTGCTCTCCACTCTGGGCACAGCTGGCAGCTCGGGACTTGCACTGCTGTCCTTGGACTCCCTTAAGCTCACTGGGTTGTTTTGGGTCCCAGAGAGCATCTCTCCCCCACCCCACTCTTCCCAGCCTGAAGCGTCTAGCCAGCCCTCATATGAGCCAAGTCAGAGCATGCCCTAGGGTCCTGCCCCAGCCCCTTGCCCCCTTCTAGCAAGTCTTAAAAGTCCCAACCTCAGGCCAGCCCAGTGAGGGAGATGCTGGGTGGGCTCCCCCAAACCCCCCATGCCACTTTCACACCAGAGGGACAAAGATGGACCCTTGTCCCACATCACAGAGAGGGACTCCCTCCTGCACCATGGGAGCCACAGGGGGAGGCGGGACTGTGACCTCCAGACGGCAAATCCTCTGGGCTTGCTAGGGTGGGTGCAGAGTCCCTGCCCCAGGTCAATCTCTCAGGCTGGCTTTCAGACACCTGCCCCACTCAAGGTGCTCATGGGTCCAGACTGCATCCCAGGGTCCCTGGGAGCAGCCATGAAGGTGAGGGAGGGCGAGGAAGAGAAGGAGTGTGTCCTGGTGTGGAGCCCACTGGTGGGGCTGAAGAACGTCATGGAGACCTAGCCCTGGCCGGGTGTGCAGTGACCTCTGGGAGATAGCCTGACCTTCAGAAGCCTCTGGAAAGTGGGGGATAGGGCGACCCCTCCCTCCCTTTCTCCAGTCCACTGTGCCCAGGAGTTGAAGTCCATACCTAATGACTCCAAGGTGGCTCGAGTTGTGAGAAGAGGGCAAGGCAGAGTGGGCTGCCCTGCCCTCACCTTGATCCCCTGCCCTAAAGCCTCGCCCCGAAATGTGTGGAACACGTGTACCTCCCCAGCACAGCACATCTCAGTCATGCAGGAGGCGGGAGCCAGTCAACCGTGCTCACCTTCCCAAGGGGTGAGTGGCTGATGGCCTGGCAACCTCCAGAGGCGCGTGGTTTAAAAGAGGACCTCTGGGGGCGCCTGGGTGGCTCAGTGGGTTAAAGCCTCTGCCTTCGGCTCAGGTCATGGTCTCAGGGTCCTGAGATCGGGCCCCGCATCGGGCTCTCTGCTCAGCGGGGAGCCTGCTTCCTCCTCTCTCTGCCTGCCTCTCTGCCTACTTGTAATCTCTGCCTTTCAAATGAATAAATAAAATCTTTAAAAAAAATAAAAAAATAAAACAATAAAAGAGGACCTCTGTGAACCAGAATGGTTTCGGGTGCTGAAATTCCAGGCAGCCTTAACGAAGTGAAGCGAACACAGTTTAGGGAGGTGAAGACAAATTGTGTTTCTTTCTGGGGAAGAGGCAAAGGGTAGCCATAGGCTAGTTCTCTCTACTTGATGTCCCCAGGGAGATGGGTTACCCCCCTCCCCACCCCCATGCTGTGTTCCCAGCCTAGGAGAGGGGAGGGAGGAGGTGGTGGTAGGAAGGGCTCCCAGCCTGCCCCAGGGGCTACAGACAGCATCAAGAAGTAGGGCCAAAAGGAAACATGGAGGGGCTGCTGGAAAGAAGGGGGTGGGGAGGAGAGCCTCAGAGCTGGAAAAGTGATTAGCAGCTCTGAGGAAACCGGAGCCAGCCCTGGCAGCCCCGAGGGCAGCACAGGAGAAGAAGCTTACTCACAGAGGGCAGACCAAGATGGCGGTCTGACCAGCCACCTCCCCCAAAGGCCGCCAGATCACAGCAGGGACAGGCAGGTCCGCAGGCGCAGGAGATGGATGCCCCCCTCGAGGAGATTGGGTCTGAAGCTCCAGGCTCCCCAGGACCTTCTGCAAGAGTGGGGGCAGCCCAGCAGCACCACCCCCCCCCAACCTCCTGGGGTAGTAGATGCGCTGTTTGATCAGTGAGTGTGTAAATTGGGATTTTATGGATCGCTTATTCACTGCTGGAGCTGGGGCCCCCAAATTCCTCTGTGCCCCAGAATGCTTAATCTACTCCTGAGCTTTCCCCTGGGAGGGGAGGGAGGTAAGCTCCCCACAGGCCCCCATCCCTCCTGCTGTGTCTCCTCCCAAGGCCCCAGGCTTTGTCATTGCGGGCTGAGAGGTTCAAATGTGCTAATACACTCCCTGGGGGCCCCTGGCCAGTGGGACTTACCCTTCGGTGCTGTGATTGGTCAGAGAGACCATGCGAGGGGGGGGTCATGGCAGCAGCTGGGAAAGAGAGAGAGAGAGAGAGAGTGTGTGTGTGTGTGTACGTACGTGTACACGCGCCCGCTCGCAGGCCTGTTTGAGGGGAGAGGGCTGGTGGGGGGGGGGGTGTCCATCCTGCTCAGACCACTGGGCAGAGACAAAGGATCTTCATCTAGCCTGGGCAGAGGATTAAGTCCAGAACAAGCTACCTGTCAGGCTAGTTGGGGAACCCACCTGTCCATCTTTACATCCTCTTATTACTTCTTGACATGGTGGGGACTTACTCCGCGTGTTCTGAATGGCTGGATGGATGAGTGACCACATGAGAGACTGCATTTTTAACTGGGGCCATGCCTGCTGGAATAATCCAGCACCTACAGACTCCTGAACCTCCCCCTAAGATTCCTGAGTATCCTCCCCCTTCCCTGAAATTTGCTCTAGGCCTGGCCTGGCAGACACAGGCCGGACATGAGGGACTGGCCAGGCCTCGGGGGACACAGCTGTGACCCCCAGATTCTGTTGCCATTTGAGAGTGCTTTCACTGTGGTCACGTTTCCTGCAGCCGGCCCCCATCTGTCCTTGGGATTTGGTGAGGATGAGGATGGTGGGGGTGGGGGAGGGGTGTTGAGCAGCTGGGGGGGGGGGGGGGGTGGGAAGGAAATGCAGCCCTGCAGGGCCAGATGACAGACTGTCCTGTCCTACCATCCTCTTCTTTTCAGCCTGCCCCTCCTCTCCTGCCTTGAGGTTGAGGGCTGTGGGCCAGGCTGGGCTGGTGGGGAGGGGGTGGTCCAGCTAGTCTACAGAAGCTGGAGCCCTGCCTGGCGAGAAAACTTCCTAGGAGCCCTAAGGAAAGGACTCTTGAGTCCCAGCGAAGTTTACCTGGAGACCCTTCTAGCTGCAGTGGGAGGCTCCCTGGCAGAATGGAGCCCTGGCTGGGGTTAGAGCAGCTCTGTCCAATAGAACTTTCTGTGATGTTGGGAATGTTCCGTGTCTGTGCTGTTCCAAACCGCAGCCACCACCACATGGGTCTGCAGGGCACTTAGAGGGTGGTAGGTGCCCTGGAGAAACCGAACTTTTAATCTAACTTTCATAATACGTTTTTATTTTTAGTAATTGGGAAATTATAATAAATGATTTACATTTTAAAATCATTTGTACATTTTAATGAACTTGAATTTGAATAGCCACCTGTGGCTAGCGGCTATGATGTGGACAGCCCTGGACTCCAGGCTCTGTTCAGGCCCTGAAGCCAAGCTCTTGGGTGCAGATCCCTTTGTGGCTGAGTGAGCCTTGGGGAGGGCTACTTCGGGCATGAGAGGCTCTCTCTTCCCAACCTGCCAGGCCTCCACAGTCCCAGGGTGGATATCGTGCAGTTAGGGAATCGTCTTCTCCTGGGCATGGCTGCACTGCCCTTAAGAGGTCCTGGGACACGAGGGGGCCAAACCAACAGACCGCCCGACAGATCAGCAGCCCAGGATGGGAAAGGAGTGGCTGTATAGAGCTCTATAATTTGAGGCATCTTCAGAACTTCCTTGGGGGTGTCAGTCCTAGAAGGCTTCCTGGAAGAGGAAGCTGTGGGGCAATCTTGAGCTGGCCCTGAGCAATGAGCCAGGAATGGATGGAAAGGCTGTGCCTGGAAGCCCCATGTTTGGTGCCCAGGCACCTTGGCCAAAGCTGGGGTAGGAAGGGTGGGCAGAATGGGCTGAAGAGTCCCAGTTTCCCCTCTTACTAGCTGTCATAAACTTGAGAGAATCACTCCCCTCTCTGAGCCTCCATTTTATCTTCTGTAAAATGGGGAGAATATGCTTGTCTGGCAGGGAAGATGTGAGGGTGAAACCAAATGATAGCCCGTGGAAGTTCTCTGCAAACACGAGAAGGCTGGGAGAAAGGCATGGGTTATCTTCAAGGGTGCTGGGCCCCTGGACTGGCCTCTCCAGAAGACAACAGATGGTCACAGCTTGTCTGTGGCCCTGACCGCGGACATAGGCAGGGATTTCTGCACTCTCCCCTCCCCCCAGTGCGTGTGCGCGCGCGCGCGCGCGCACACACACACACACACACACACACACACACACACAGCCCAGATGGGGGCTGCTTAGCCAGCCCTCCCCACCCCCGCAGGCTGACCTCCTCCTGTTTGGCATTTGACATATGAGGAGTCCGGGGCCAGAGCATGCCCCCCACACACCTCCCACCCCAGAGAGGGGCCAGACTGGCGGGGAGGCCTCACTACCTCCAGGAAGCAGGATCCCAAGGGTCCTAATCTCTTTGCCATGTGTCCGGTGGCCTTTGATGGGAATTCCAGCGCCCCTTTTGTCCTCTCCCAGAGGCCTAACAAGGGGAAGAAAGAAGTAGGGGGATTAAAAAAAAAAAAAAGGCCAGGTGGGGGTCCCTGGGGGCTGGGCTGGGTGCCCTTCAAGTCCAGCCAGATCAAGGCTCGATGGTTTCTGCTGGTGTTCACAAACACAAACTGCCCCTCCAGACACCCTTCCCCATGCACTCTTAAGGGAACCCCCTGGCTCTGCCTCTTGCCACCCCCACTATCTCATGTGGGCTCACATTTAGTCACCCTTTTTAATTTGGACACAGAGGCAATTTCCAGCCTCTTGGCCCCTCTGTCGGCCCAAACATCCATCCATCTGTTCTACAGTCTATTAGAAGTTTACTGTGTGCCAGGCACTGTCCTAGGTGCTTGGGATAAGACGGGGAGCAAAACCAGAGGATGGAAGAGGAGGAAACAGGCAACTTTTAAACCTTTGTTTCCCGGACCTCATGGAATTTCCTAGAGTTGGTACTAGACAGTAAAGCAACCCGTACACAGATGATGGTGAGTGCTCCAGAGAGCTACAGGTGGAGGGGCCAGTGCGTGGTGAAGTGCCAAGTGCGTGGTGAAGTGCCAAGTGCCGTGTGAACAGAGCCCTGAGGCTGTGAGTGTGGACTGGTGGGGCAAAGTGTGTGGCCACTGTGGGGAGGGAGCCCACCTGCTATGCTAGAGTAAGAGGCCCCTGTGGTCTGAGGGGGGCTTGGACTGGGGGGGAACGCAGGCAAAAATAAGTGTTTAATAGACTGTCGAACGGCAAGAGAGCTATGGGGAAGCAGATCATTAGGACCTGGTGGGCCACTGTGAGGATGCTGGCTTTTTTTTTTTTTAAATGTATTTATTTATTTAAGTCATCTCTATACCCAGCGTGGGGCTCAAACTTACCACCCCGAAACTTACCACCCCAAGATCAAGAATCTCATGCTCCACTGACTGAGCCAGCCAGGCTCCTGGGATCTTGGCTTTTTTTTTTTTTTTTTAAGATTTTATTTATTTTATGAGAGAGAGAGAGAGCGAGTGAGCACATGTGTACGAGAGGGGGTATGGTCAGCAGGAGAGGAAGAGGGAGAACCTCAAGCAGACTCTGCTGATCCTTGGATCCTTGGATACTGGGATCACAGGGCTGGATCCCAGTACCCTGAGATTATGACCTGAGCCAAAATCAAGAGTTGGTTGCCTGACCGGCTGAGCCAATCCAGGTGCCCCAGGACATTGGCTTTTACTCTGAGAACAGAGAGTGGGAGACAAGGGTGGAAATGGGAGGTGGGACAGGAGGCTGCTGTAAGCATCCAGCTAAGAGACAGTTGCATTCTGGATAGATTTTGAAGTCAGGGCCAGTCTGATTTGCTGGCAAGAGGTATGAGGTTCCAAGAGTTTCTGGCCTGAGCAACAAGGAAGAATGAAGCTGCCATTTCCTGAGATGCAGAAGATGGGGGTGGGGGGTGGGGAGTGGATAAGGATTGAGTGAGGAAGTCAGAGGTTTGATTTTGGGGCATGTCATTATACCAATTAAATATTCCGATGGAGGGGCGCCTTGGTGGCTCAGTCTTTGGGCGTCTGCCTTCTGCTCAGGTCATGATCCCAGGGTCCTGGGATCGAGCCCTGCATCAGGCTCCCTGCTCGGTGGGAAGCCTGCTTCTCCTTCCTCTCCCACTCCCCCCGCTTGTGTTCCCTCTCTTGCTGTGTCTCTCTGTCGAATAAATAAATGAAATCTTTAAAATAAGTAAGTATATATATATATATATATATATATATATATATATATGCTTGGATGGAGATGTTGGGAAGAGGTTGAATGTGCCAATGGGGAGTGCAGGGGAGACTTCCAGGCTGGGAATCATGTTTAGGAGTCCTCAGTGTTACGGTCGCCAGTCAAGGGTGCAAGACTGGATGGAATTAATGTGGAGAGAAGGCTCCCCGGCTCTCCGAGTTGGGGAGGGTTGGTGGTAAAGGGAGCTGTACTGGAGCTTTACTCTCCAGTAAAGGGAGCTGAGGAGGAGGGGGCAGTGGGCTGCCCAGTAAAGAAGTTTCAGGGAGTGTGATGGGCTGAGGCTCGCGTTGCCAAGCCGAGGACTGACCACCGGTTTAATTAGGAGACCGCGCGCAGGCACCTGCATTTCTGGGTGTGAGAGCCTCATGGGAGGTGGTGCAAGAGAGGGCTGATGGGGGAAAACTAGAAATAGGAGCACAGGCAACTTTTCACCTGCTTCGGTTTTGTTCTGGCAATAGGAAGCAGAGAGCTATGGGATGTAGCTGGAGGGGCATCAAGAGATTAGTGTGAGCGTTTGGCCCCCCCTGGAATGGGAGAAATATCAGCATGTTTGTGTGATGAGAAGGATCACCAGCAGGAGAATGGGCCATGCAGAAAAGGGGAGAGTGGAGGGAACCCTGGCCTGGAGCATTGAAAGGGGATGGAGTCAGCAGTGAGGAGGAGGAAAGTCCTCTGTACTTGCTGCCAAGATGGACCTTGTCCAGTTCACCCAAGAGAGCAAAGGGTTCTTAGGACTGGAGTGGCCAGGGAGGTGGCATGGAAGAGGCAGGCTCCGCATGGCCCTGAAGGATGGGAGAGGGCTGGTTGGCAGAGGGAAGGCATTTCTGATGGGCGGAACTGTGCGAGCAACCCTCTGGAGGCCAGAGTGAGCAGAGCTGGGGTTTTTTTTTCTAGATTTCTTCAGGCCCTGTGGATGGAGAGGAAATCCGGCTTGCACTAAGGGGTCGGAGGGATCAGGGAAGTCTGTGATGTTTGCAGATAGTAAACAGAGAGGACAAGCAACTTGCCCTGAGACACGAAGGGAATCGCCCCAACAGGAACACCCATCTGTCCTGACCATTGCCACTCCTCCAGCCCATGGCATGCACCCCAGTCCTTAACTTCTCTTTCTTTTCTTTCCTTTTCTAGTAGGCTCCACGCCCAGTGTGGGGGCAGTGCAGGGCTTCAGCCCACGACCCTGAGATCAAGACCTGAGCCCAGATCAAGAGTCAGACGCTCAACTGACTGAGCCATCCAGCTGCCCCCAGTCCTCCTCTTTTCCATGGCCCTTCCCTCACCCTTGCCAGCTACAAGTTCTTTACCACTCTCCAGTCTAGGATTGAGTCTGGGGACAGGGAGGGAGAGTTCAGATCTTAAGAGCTGTTCCCAGCTCCCCAGTTTACATCCTTGCCTGACCACAGCCTGTGGAGGCAGGAAAAGCACCTGCCAGAGGGAGGAGGCCCCTTTGCATCCTGAATCTCCTCCCTCAGACTTAGTGCTGTGGTCTGTAAATCTACTTAGGTGGGAGCTTGTGGGCAGTGAGGAGGGCTGAGCTGGATATGCCAGTGCTCCCTGCTCAGCTTGGGTCCTCCTCACTCCTCCTCACTAGCCTCAAGTCTCCGGGGCCTCCAGCCTCGGACACGCATTTTAGGTGCTGCAGTGATCCCCCCGCCCAAATGCAACCTCCCCTGACTCTGAATTGCCAGAATTCCTTCTTTCCTTTTCTCTTTTCCTCCCTCCCTCCTGCTTGTACCTTCTGTCTCCTGTTCGAGGATAGAACCCCCAAGGATGGGTCTCAGTCTGATCCAGTTCCGTGTCACTAACCGCAGTCAGGCACATCAGTGTCCTGAGAGGGTCTGCCGGCTGCTGGGCAACAAGACAGCGCCCCCACAGAGAATGGCATCTCGCCACAGGAAATCTTGCAGCCACCTCTCTGGCCTCCGGCTCATTCCCTAAACATTTATTGAGCCCTGCCCATGCTAAGCTCTGTGCCAGGTTCCAGGGGGTCCCCCGGCAGGGTTCTGGGGGTCCAGCCGTGTTGGGGTCTGCTCTCTGGCCTACTCTAGGACAGAGCCTGCTGTGCGGTGGATGCAAGGCTATAGCAGGGGACTAGCCCTCAGCTCCTCTCCACACCCCTCCCTCTCCTCTCCTCTCCTCTCCTCTCCCAGTAACGGGTTGGCACGAGGGGGCAGGGCCCACTCTACGGGGTTGGTGGGGTGGGAGGGAGTGGACAGCCCTTTTCGAGCTCTGCCAGGCGGCCAGAGACCCTCAGGGCACCAGTTGTGAGCAGCAGACAAAAAGCCTGGGACAAAAGGGCTGTGGGAGCCGTGGTGAATAGATTAATGAGATTTCCATAGGCGGCCCGACAATGGGATTCTCCACTCCGGCCCCTTTGTCCCGGGCTGAGATAAAGGAGCTTGCCCAGGAGGGCCGCCTTGCCCCTTCTCCACTCAGGTCTGCAGCCACCATGCAGTTGCCCCTCCCCTGTGCTGCCCCCAGCCCTGGGTGTGGGTAATGGCATTCAGAATCTGAGAATTTCTGTAAGAAGGAGTATTCGGGACCTCCTTAAGGAGTTGGAGGCCGGTGCTGGCCCTACATGCTTGGGATAACCTCCCGCTGCATCTTGTATAAAATTGATTGGAAAGGGTCCCTAGAGAGAGAAGTTGGCTGTCCACCACCTGAATCCACTGACCTTTGACTCCTGAAGAAACTGAGGCTTGGACAGGTTAGGTGTCTTGCTTGCAGTCAGTGTGACTGCAGAGGGGGACTCTGGAGCAGGGATGGAGGAAGAGTGTCTACAGGCCTGTGTGAGGGGAAAACATCCTCCCCACCTGTCTTTCCCCCATCCTCACACTCCACGGCCACATGCCCCACTTCTGACAGCACATGTGGGGGTTTCCACAGGTCAACCAGCTCTGTCCTACCAATCTGGGGTCCAGCTGGGAGTCCTACCAATCGAACTCAGTATCTGCCCGCAGGTAGCATCAGATCCCACAGGGTAAGGGCTCAGTCCCACAAAACTGCCCCAGTGCACATGCTGATCAACGGTCCAGACTGTCTCGCCTGTGCTTCTGATTGATGGCTAAAACCCCATCACCCCGTCCTTGGGTTTGATTAATTTGTCAGAGGGGCTCACAGAGCTTAAGAAACCAGTTTACTTACTAGATCACCAGCTTATTCTAAAAGGGTACAACTCGGGAATGGCCAGATGGAAGAGATGCACACGGCAAGGTGTGTGGAGCTTCTGGGCCCTTCAGCATGTCCACGTGTTCGCCAACCCCAGAGTTCTCCAAACCCTGTCCTTTTGGGGTTTTATGGAGGCTTCATTACATAACTATGATTGATTAAGTCACTGGGTATTGGTGATTGAGTTCAACCTCTACCCCTCTCCCTTGGGTGTGGAGGGGTGTGGGGTATGACCGAAAATTCCAACCCTTTAGTCAAGGCTGGTTCCTCTGGCAACCAGCCTCCATCCTTAGATTATAGGGGTTTTTCCAAAAATCACCACATTATCATAAGCTCAGGTGCAGTGGAAAGGGCTTGTTGTAAATAACCCACCCACTTCACCTTTGTGGTTGCAAAGCAATTTCAGGGACTGAGGACAAGAGACCATAGGGAAAGATGCCCCCATTGCTCTTACCCTTAGGACATTTTAAGGGTTTGGGGAGCTGTGAGCCAGGAAGAGCGAACAAAGACTAAATGTGTTTCTTATAAATCACACTCTCCTAGCCTGTGTCAGGCCCAATGCACCAAGTGTCCTGGGCACTGCCGACAGGGACGGAAACAGGTGCGCCGAGTGTTTTGGGCGTTTGTGAAGACAGAGGACTTCTGTCATCCATCCTGGAAGACTTCCTAAAAACAAGGGGCGGAGTGTTGTTCAAGGGATCCTTTACTCACCCTTCCATCCAGTAACTTGCCATTACTGTTCGTCACCTGTGAGCTCGAAGGCTGTGCTCTATGCATGGAGTCAAGTGGAGTTCCAGCCTCCTACGCGTGGGAGGGCCCTTGGCTTTCATGGGTCTGCAGAGAAAGAGCTTCATCAGGATCCTGACCTTGCTTCCCAAACAGTGCAGCTGTAGAGAATTGTTTTTCCTCCAGGGTCCTCCCCAGACCCAGGGAAAGTCACAGGCTTAAGTAAAGACCAGTCTGGGGGCCTTGCCTCGCCCTCCTTAGCTGATGCGGGCACTGGAGTGTGGCCTATAAAGTGGGGAGGAGGCCCCCTCCGGGTGCAGGAGGCTGAATGGCAGGAGCTTGTGGGCCATAAGTGGCTTGGGGATGTGGGCAGGGAGACAGCATGGTCTTCCCCTGTCCTCGCCTGCCCTAGGTCTGCATGTCTGAAAGGGAGAGAAGGCAAGGCCGTGGTGGGCATGGGTGTGTCAAGAGGCACCCAGCTGAGGCGGCACCGCAAGCTTGAGACGAGCGTGTATATGTTCATGCACACGCACACATGCATGCATGTGGCCTGCAGCTGCGCACATCTGCACAGTGCGTGTTCCCAGCAGCGGGGGCTTGCGGCAGCTGTGTCCTCGGGTTCATGTAGGCCCACATCCTCAGCCTATGTGCAGGTCAGGCAACCTCCCCGTCCTGCCCTCTCCTGCAAACTTCTGTCCTCTCCTTTTCCTTGGGTTGGTTGCTTGAGCCTGCTCCTGTGGCAGCTTGGTTGTGGCCAGACCTTTGTTCTTTCCCTTGGAAGGGGTGAGAGGAAGTCTCCAGATGCAGTCTATGTGACAAGTTCAGTAGAACTTGCTGACCTGGTCCCCGGCTCCCCAGTGAATGGTCTAAAGGACCTCTAGCAGAAACCATGGGGAGAAGGTGCAGAGAGATGGGCTCATAGCTAGTGGGGGGGACTAGGAAGGTCTAGCAGGTCTTTTCGGAGGTGGGAAAGAATTGAGCTTGCTGTGGGGAGGGAAGTGGGACATAATAGGGGGTTGGAATAGTTAATGGATGAGGCAAGGTCCCAGCCTGGACTGGACTGGGGTCAAGGGCTTGGGTGGATGGCCCCTCAGGTCTACTGGGCTGTAAAGGAGATACAGATAAGGGTGAAAACAGAAGGCCAGAAGTGAGAGAGCTGTGCCCCTGGCTAAAATGGACAGCGAATAACCTGGAATGGAAGGGCCAGTATCTGAGGGATGGAGGGGAGACCGAGTGGGCAGCATGAGCTTCCAAGGACAGGGTCCCTCGAGGGAGCGGCTGGGAGCTGCCTGAAAGGGGCTAATCCCGGAGTAGTAGAGCAGGCCTGAGGTTGGGCTGTGTGTTTGGAGAGAGCCTGGTGGCCATAGCAGGAGCTGAGTGCTAGGATCAGGGAGGATACCACGTGACAGAGACGAGGGGGAGCAGAGGGTCTGGCAGGGGCTGAGGGGAAGTATGTGGGTAAGTCCAGATCCAGAGCTTTCTTTGTGTCCTTCTGGGAGGGGTCATGCTTTTTTCCCCAGCGTGCTGGGGCGGGGGGGAAGTATGATCAAGGTCAAATCTCTCTTCTCCATATTAAGGAGCCAAAGCACAGATAATAGTAAATAGGAAAAAACAAAACAGGTTTGGGGTCCGTGCCACAACACAGTATTTGCATTTGTAGAACTTTTTTTTTTTTAGATTTATTTGTGAGAGAGAGAATGAGTACCGGGTGGGGGAGAGGGAGAGCGAATCTCAAGCCGACTGCCATTGAGTGTAGAGAGCAACGTGGGGCCTAGTCTCAGGACCCTGAGATCATGACCCAAGCCGAAATCAAGAATCAGGTGCTCCGCATCTGTAGAACTCTGATATTACCTCACAGAACCCGGCAAACTAGGACCACTTGTGGTTTCCGAAGTCCTGGGAAATTAACCCCCAGTGACTCTAGGTAATGCCTTTGTTCTTTGGAGACCCCCCTCACCATGAGCTGGAGAGCTGCATACCCGCCCTCCACAGACCTCACACTCGGTCTCTTGTCTCTGCTCTGAACCTCTTGTCCCTGGTGGCCAGGATTACCTCTCAGATGGAGATAAAACCTCAAAGAACCCTACTTCCCTTTTTAGCTTTAGTGTCTATGTGGCTCATGCCCTCCTTAGGGCAGTGGGGATGAGAATACAGTTTTATGTTCAAAGAGTGTCCCCTCCCACTGGCAGCAGGTCACAGCCGTAGGAGGTGTGAGGTCAACAGAGGTGGTGCTGTCAACAAGCTGCTGCAAGTGAGGACAACTGTGGAGAACACCAGAAGCCACTTGATCTGCTGCCTCTTCTGCCACTCCCCCATACACACCCACTTCCAAGGCTCCAGTGACCCAGCATTTCTTAGCACTCCCGCGAGGCTTGCAATGTATGGTCATGCAAATTGTACACTGAACATGAGCCCTTCTAAAGGGGGACAATTTACCCCACGGATGTGATAGATTTGAAGATTTATTATGACATTTTTCCAGAAGGTGGCAGTAAAGGGTCTTGAAGGAGTAGAGAGGGCGTGGGAGCTAGCACAGCCCTGGCTTTCTGAATGGCCTGCGAGGGAACCTGCTGGCCGGCCACCACCCAACTTGGCCCCTCACCTTTCAAGGTCTGGTAAAGACACCACCTCCCTGCTGAGTTCTTCTCAAGCAGACGGGGCACATTTCCCTGAGCTCCAGAGCCTCTGGCACACCCTTCTATGTTACCACCTCCCAAATGATGTTGTCTGCCTGTCCCTTCCACCTGTCTAAACCATCGTATTGCCTTTCAGTCTGCCCCTTTGCCTAGCACAATGCTTACTATTGGCTTAATAAAATTTGAAGAAATTTTTAATTTTTTAAATTAAATTTTTAAACTGTGAGTTTAACGTATCTTACCAAAAGCTTAGGTTTGAGAAATAATCATTTGCAAAAACCCTCTCTGGCATGCCATGGGCCCATTTAGTCTTTGAGATTTAATCCTCAGAGCGGGCCAGCCCATCCATGTGCCTGCAAAAGTGTTGTTCCCCAAAACCTGAATCCCTTTTACCAGCGTTTGGCACATGCCTTGGCTGGTGCTCAAGACTAGTGTAAGAAACTTCTGTGGAACATTTCTGCCATGTTTCTGGCATGGCTGTCTTAAGAGGTCATGGTTCATTACATCTCACAGGCCTGCTTTCTGAAGTCTATAGAAAAAAGTTCCAAGATTTCTACGCCAGGAACATTTTGCTTCTTTGGAGTAGGGTGGTGTTTTTTATTCTGCAAAGTGAGTTATGTGGTTACTGGGAAGCTCGCAAACAAATCTGTGACCCATTTTCTACTCACTTTTCCCCATCTTCTCCGGAATAGGATTTGTCTCTTCTAAATCGCGGTTCTGTATTGTGGTGAAACACATCCGGGGCACACAGCCAGCATGTGCAGATGGGGGTCTGGAACCCAGGTGCTCTGACTTCACCAGGAAGAGACTGAAAGGAACTAGGTGGACCGAAGTGAATGCTTCTGGGTCAGTCCCTGGAGTTTCCCAGGGACCACCAGGCACTGCCCCTACACACTGGAGTCTCTGACTTGAGGCCTAAAGGTGCCCCTGGAATCTAGGGGAGGGCTGCAGGGAATAGTTCAGATAGGACTGTCAAACTCCAGGGCCATTCATCTTTCTGCAAACCTAGTAGTATCTCTAATGCCTAGCACAGGGTGGGTGTGTAGCAAACAAGTCTTACTGAAGGAGCCCCACCTGCGTTTGACTATTTCTGGGGGCAGGGTGCCTCACTCTTCGTGGACCCCTTAACTACATTAGGTCTGAAAGCAGGGACCAGGTATTGTAGAGGGCAGGGCTTATGTGGCTGGGACAAAATCATCATTGAATTGCCTCTTGAGGTGAAGTCAGGGTCAAACATATCGTTTCTAGACCTAAGGAAAGTATTTTCACACAGTTTTAATCCTGGGACGTGCCCTCCAAGGCAAGTACTGAGTTAGTGGTGCCTGCAGAAGGGAGGCCCTGGAGGGTGGCACGGGGGTGGTGGATGGTGGAAACCGGCGTGGATCAAGCTGCCATCTAAGCTGCCTGGGGCTGGCGGCTGGTGGGCTCTGAAAGGCCCTGCACGACCCCTCTAGCCGCTTCTCCCCGTCTCGCCCACAGCTCTGTTGAAGATGCACTGGACACCGGAACACGCCCAGCCCCTCAACCAGTGGCCAGAGCAGCACCTGGATGTCTCCTCCACTACCCCGTCGCCAGCCCACAAGTTGGAGCTGCCCCCGGGAGGTCGCCAGCGCTGCCACTATGCTTGGGCACACGACGACATCTCTGCCCTCACAGCCTCCAACCTCCTCAAGCGCTATGCAGAGAAGTACTCAGGGGTCCTGGATTCACCCTACGAGCGCCCAGCGCTGGGCGGCTATGGCGACGCCGCCTTCCTCAACGGCGCCAAGGGGGACCCCGAGCCCTGGCCAGGGCCGGAACCACCCTACCCCTTGGCCTCCCTCCACGAGGGCCTCCCGGGAACCAAGTCCGGTAGCGGGGGCGGCTCCGGGGGCCTCGGGGGCTCCCCGGTTTTAGCCGGGAACCTGCCTGAACCCCTCTACGCCGGCAACGCGTGCGGAGGCCCGTCGGTGGCGCCCGAGTACGGGGCGGGCTACGGCGGGGGGTACCTGGCCCCTGGCTACTGCGCGCAGACCGGCACCGCACTGCCCCCGCCGCCCCCCGCTGCGCTCCTGCAGCCTCCGCCTCCGCCGGGCTACGGCCCCTCGGGGCCTCTGTACAACTACCCCGCGGGGGGCTACGCGGCGCAGCCAGGCTACGGGGCCCTCCCGCCGCCGCCTGCCCCGCCGTCGGCCCCCTACCTGACCTCCGGCCTGGCGGCGCCCACGCCCCTGCCCGCGCCCGCGCCGCCCCGGCCAGCGCCCACCTCCTACGGCTTCCAGGGTGCCGAGGCCGGAGTGTCGCTGAAGCGCAAGGCGGCCGACGAGGGCGCGGAGGGCCGCTACCGCAAGTACATCTACGAGCCCGCCAAGGCCCCGGCGGCCGACAGCGCCTCCTACCCCAACACGGACAACGGCGAGTGTCGGGGCAACGGGTTCCGGCCGAAGCCTCCGGGGGCCGCGGAGGAGGCCTCGGGCAAGTACGGTGGCGGCGTCCCCCTGAAGGTCCTGGGTTCCCCCGTCTACGGCCCGCAACTCGAGCCCTTTGAAAAGTTCCCGGAGCGCGCCCCGGCGCCGGCTCCCCGCGGGGGCTTCGCAGTGCCGTCGGGAGAGCCCCCTAAAGGCTTGGACCCGGGGGCCCTGGAGCTGGTGACGAGCAAGATGCTAGACTGCGGACCCCCGGTGCAGTGGGCAGACGTGGCGGGCCAGGGCACGCTCAAGGCAGCGCTGGAGGAGGAGTTGGTGTGGCCTCTCCTCAGGCCGCCCGCCTACGCCGGCAGCCCGCGCCCGCCGCGGACCGTGCTGCTCTTCGGGCCGCGGGGTGCCGGCAAGGCTCTGCTGGGCCGCTGTCTCGCCACACAGTTGGGTGCCACGCTCTTGCGCCTGCGCGGAACTACGCTTGCCGCGCCGGGCGCCGCCGAGGGCGCGCACCTCCTCCAGGCCGCCTTCGCGGCTGCGCGCTGCCGCCCGCCCTCTGTGCTTCTCATCAGCGAGCTGGACGCGCTGCTCCAGGCTCGGGACGACGGCGTCGCTGCTGCGGCAGGCGCGCTGCAGGCGCCGCTCCTGGCTTGTCTGGACGGCGGCTGCGGCGCAGGGGCCGACGGCGTGCTGGTCGTGGGCACCACCTCGCGGCCCGCGGCTCTGGACGAGGCCACGCGGCGGCGCTTCGCTCTCCGCTTCTACGTGGCGCTGCCCGACGGGCCTGCCCGCGGGCAGATCCTGCAGCGGGCGCTAGTCCAGCATGGCTGCGCGCTGAACGAGCGGGAGCTCGCGGCCCTGGTGCAGGGCACCCAGGGCTTCTCCGGGGGCGAGCTGGGGCAGCTGTGCCAGCAGGCAGCGGCCGGGGCGGGCCTCCCCGGGCTGCAGCGGCCCCTCTCCTACAAGGACTTGGAGGCAGCGCTCGCCAAGGTGGGCCCTAGGGCCTCCCCAAAGGACCTGGACTCTTACGTGGAATGGGACAAAATGTACGGCTCCGGACACTGACGCGCCCGGAGGCCGCGGGAGCAACCGCCCCTCTCTCCCCGCCCCTCCGGTCGGGAGCTTGTCTTTAGCCAAACCGGGCTGGGAGGGGGCCCGGAGTGATGAAAGTGGGCTGGGGGATGGGAGGGGCTGCTGGTGGATTTTTTTTTTTTTTTTTTTTCCGTGGGAAGGAAAATGATTCTGCTAGGCAGATAGATGCCATATGCGCTGTGTACTCAGGTTTTTCCTATTTATTGTGGACGGGAAACTCGCCATCTCCGCCCAGCCGACGGGCAGACCCGGGATGGGCTGGCACCCGGGGCCTAAGGAACTCCTGCGCCCTCGCCACAATCCTTTTGTCTCCTCGCTCTCTTAGTGGCTCCCTCCTTCCCCATCTTTCTCTGCATTAGCGTAGTTTTCTCTCTCTGTGGTTTTGTCACTGACCTCATATGCTGGCCCTGTTTCTCTTTTGCTCCTCCTTCCCCTGTCTCTCCATCTATCACCCTCTGTGCTTCTGTCCCTCCCTTGCTTTCCAGCCTCTGTTTCTCTTGGTCCCTCTCATTCAAAAGAAAGCAGTGTTCCTTTGCAGGAGATCTGGAAGTCCAGGGGCTGAGGTGGAGAGGGTAGGGAGTTCCCTCCCACCCCAATATCACTCACCCAGCTGTATCCTTGGGTCTTAGGGGGTAGGGCAAGCAAAAGAAAAAAAGAAAAAAGAAAAAAAAAACACCCAAAGAAGGGTTTTTGTTTGTTTTTGAGGGGGAAATCCCAGAAATGTAGCTTGTTTAATATTTTAGGCCTCTTATTTTTGTAAGATGTGTAGAATTTGCTGTTTGTTGTTTTGTTTTGACAACTCAGGAAGAAACTGACCTCAGAAAGAATGTTAGACTTTGGCTGCTCTCCTGTGTGTTCCCTGCCCCCTGACCCCTCCCCAGGGAGCAAATTCTCCCAGGAGACTCAAAGTGAGGTGGGGAAGAGGAGAGGAAGACTCAGAGCCACACTGAAACCCCTGCTCTTCCTGGGACAGAAGCGGAATGTATTTCTAGGGCTTCCTCCCCAGGTCCAAGGTTGTAGCCAGAGGTGTGGGGGAGTGGGTTGTGGGATTTGAGAAGAGGTAGGTCCTGCTGCTCTCCCCGCTGAGCCTCATCCCCCAGCTTAGTGTTAGCTGTTTAGTGTTATCCAGAGGGATGCCCCTTGCCCCCTTTCCTGCCCCAGGAAAGAGAGGGCCCAGGTGGGAGGGTGACCTAGGCAGGAAGTTCCCAGAGAGCTTCTCTCACCTGGCCTTTCACAGGGAGAGGTCGTCTATAACTTATGTTAGGAGGATTCCCTTGGGAGAGAAGACGGTGTGGCCACAAGTCTGGTGGGGCACAAAACTGACTACAGGCTCTGCTTCCCCGTGTGTTGGGAGGCTCCAAGGAGGAGTGAGCACCGATTAGAAGAAGGTGCCTCTCCCATTATCCTAGGGTCCTAGGTTGGGAGCTTCAGGGGCTGTGAGAGTATGAAGGAGATGGGTAGACTGTTTTTCCCTGAAGTGGGGGATTTATTTTCAGTCCCACCCAAAATTTCCACTGGAAGCCAGGCTTGGGGACCCTTCCTTGTGAGAATAATACTCCTCTCCTTCCCAGCAACTTTCCCTTGACAGGGCTTTGGTTTGTCTTCCTCCCCCTCAGGGAGCCCATTTCACAGCTCTGACCTTTGCTCCAAAGTAGGATGCAAGCCCTCACCTTACCTCTTCTCTCTCTCCCCCAGCGCCCCCTCCCACATTCCATTATGGCTCCTACAGTCTCTGTACCATTTCCCACTCCCAGCTGGAAGGGTGTCCATGGGGGACATTTCAGGTGCCAAGATGCTGAGGGCCTGTTCTGCGCTAGGAGTGCTAACAGGAAAGCTGCTCTGTTTTTCCCTCCTTTTCATCCTTTGTCTTTTGGGGCCTCCTCTCCTCCGAGCTGGTTGGCTGCAGGGCTTTGGTGCCTCTACACTGCTGTGAAAGGCCATTTGGAGGGAGCAGGGCATGAGGAAGTTCTCTCAGGTGTGTGTACGTTTATGGGGGGTGGTGGAGGGCATGGGGAAGTGGGGTTGGGATCCCAGCCTTCCCTTCAAGAGGCAGGCAGCTGGGGGCCAAGGGAGGAGCTCCCTGAGACCCAGGGCCCCCACTGCCTCCTCTACTGGCCTTGGGGAACTTTGCACAAGGAGACGGCCCCCAGTCTACTAGCACCTACCTCATGGGCACTGGGGTGGGTCGGGGGGGGGGGGGGGGGAAGGGCGGGTCCAGCCCTGGCAATGTGGGGGGGGCATACCAAAGAATCCAGGGGCAGGCATTGGGGGAGGGCGGGCGGACTTGGCAAGCTGGCCCTCCTTATCTACCCACACTGGGGTTGGGGTCCTCTCCCCCAGCTGTAACCATTTCTACCTCATTTTGCTGCGTGTTGTACATGGACGTATTTATCTCCTGTCTGACGATGCTCTGCAGTTGTGGTCTGTCTACCTCAGAAGAGACTGTATTTTAAAAGAAAGTATTACACAGTATTAAAGCGATGACATGTGGTTTCCAGAGGATTTCTTGGGGGCAGCAGGATGTGGGGAGCCCTCTGGGGAAATGCCTGGGCGTCCAGCTGTGCCGTGGGTGTGGCCCTGTGGGTGTTTCTAGTCCTTTGGCAGAACAGCACTGCAGGACCCCTGGTACTCATTCTGGCTCAGCCAGGACCTACCAGGGATTGGGCACAGAAGCTACCAGGTGAGAAGCACCAGAGTAGGGGAGGCCCTCCTACAAGCTCCCAGAGGCTCAGACTTCTATCTCCAGAGTCCCCGAGTACCAGGGGAAAGAAGGGCTCACATGTTTGTTGAATGAGTGAATGGATGAGGAAATGAATGCTTGGAGAAAAGGGGGCCTGAAGAGGACGGTGCACTCAGAGTGTGGACAGCAGCCCTTGCTGGCTAGAGCTAAGATTAGACTTAGAGTCCTGGAAGGAGGGAGGGAGGGGGGCAAAGCACAGGGCATGGAGTCTTCAGGGGTGCGTGGTATATTTTGTCCATCACCATCTGCCTATTCCCAAACTATCATTGCCAGTGCATCGTAAACCAAGAGTCTGAGAACTAAGAAGGAAGAGCTTGTTGAAAAAGCTGTATGTAGGGGCTCCTGGGTGGCTCAGTGGGTTAAGCCTCTGCCTTCAGCTCGTGTCCTGATCTCGGGGTCCAGGGATCAAGCCCCGCATCAGGCTCTCTGCTCAGCAGGGAGCCTGCTTCCCCTTCTCTCTCTGCCTGCTGCTCTGCCTGCTTGTGATCTCTGTTTAGAAAAGAAAAGAAAGAAAGCTGTATGGAGATAGCTGTGAGAGGTGTGGATCCACAACCTCCTGAGGTCTTTGAATGCTCTAAGCAAAATTACCCAGGACCGGCGTGCTTGGAGAGCAGCGCATGTGCAGGCGGGCTTAGGGCTGAGGCATGCCCTGGGCTTTCAGGAGGCAAAGAAAGCCCAAGCGGGGAGAGCCTGCAAAGCAGACGGTTCCCCTGTGGCAGAAAGAATTGTGTGCCTGCACATGGGGGCCCCCAGGCATTGCCTGGGACTCAGCACCGACAGCCCTCTTGGCCCTTGGAGGTCTAGACCTCCCTCACACTCTAGTTGGTTTATTCTGCATCTATTCTTTGCAGACTCTGTGTAGCACTGAAGATTTGGCAATGGTTAAGCACAGCCACTGTTCGGGGGAGAAGAGCTCAAAAATGGATCATTCGAAAATAAGTGGATGAAGCAGCTTGGGGAGGGGCCCTATAAAAATTTTATATTCTCACGTCCAATATAGGATTTGGTACATGGAAGTCACTAAAATACTAGATAAGTCCTTCAATTAACCAATTTCCAGAGAAATGTCCCAATGGAGTATGCACAGGCTGTTTTGTAACAGAAAACCCAAACAGGCTATCACAAGGATGCCCAGAAGAGCCCCTGCCTCCTAGTGGCAGAGAGGGTGGTGTATCAGAAAAACTTCCCCGGGGGGCGCCTGGGTGGTTCAGTGGGTTATGATCTCAGGGTCCTGGGATTGAGCCCCACATCAGGATCTCTGCTCAGCAGGGAGCCTGCTTCCCCCTCTCTCTCTGCCTGCCTCTCTGCCTACTTGTGATCTCTCTCTGTCAAATAAATAAAGAAAATCTTAAAAAGAAAAGAAAAGAAAAGAAAAACTTCCTGGCAGGAAGCCAGGGGGTGTGGGGCATGGGGAGCAGCCAAACAGAGCTCCAGAGGTTGGAAAGCACCATGGGTGATTTGTTACAGGAGCATAAAGTGAGGGTGGGAGGAAGTGAGCTGGAGGAGTCACTGGGACTTCATCATGGCACCCTGAGGACACCCCCCACCCCCTCAGTGAGGAGCTGAGACTCTGAAAGTCATGTGTGTGTTGGGAGGAAAGGAGGTCAGTAGCCTGTGGACAGGGACTGATTTGCAAGTTAAGAATGCACACATGGATCCAACAAATCTTTACTGAACATCTACTTTGCACTAGTTGCTACAGGGACAGCAAGCAGATGGACCTGACAGTCAAATGGAGGAGACAGCAAAAAGGCAGAGCTGCACTGTAATGTAGGAGTAGATAAAAGGGATACCTCATGGTGAGGCGGGAAGGGTGTGTATTGTAGTCTAGTAGGGCTTCCCAGCAGGGACTTGTCAGCTGAGGAGTGACCAAGGCCAAGATCCACCAGAGAGCCAGAAGGGATCTTGCTGAGGGAAGGAAACAAGGTTAGGGAGTGGGGACTTGAGGAGTCTCCCTAATCCAGACAAGAGAAGGTGAAGGTTTGGAGGCACGGTGGGAGGATGGGAATTGATGATTCTAGAAATATTTGGTATTTAGTAGATATCCAGAGAATTTGGGATTGGGTATCAGATGATGGTGCGCTGGAGGCTGAGGGGCGGTGAATGGATTAGTAGAGATGGGGGAGACCGGTAACTTGAGGCATTAGTGGGCTTGCCAGGCCACAGGCCTAGGGCAGGCGTTCTAACGCAAGGGCTCAAGATCCCAGCCTCCTGGGGGACTGCGTGTGCCCCACCACTGGGTGTTAGGAAACTCTTACTCCTAATTCCCTTCAGTTCCCAGTTTCCGGGTGCTGGGAGATCCCATGTGTGGGTCGCCCCCCTCGCCCCCAGTCCCAGCCTGCGGAAGCCGCCCTCTCCCCAAGCCCCGTCCTCCTCCGCCCCTGCCGCGGGTACGAGGCACCCCTCCCCCACCCGTGGGCGTTCGGAGCTCCTCCCACCATAGTGGGTGCTGCGCGGTCACAGCCTGCGACGGTGATGGCGATGGCGGCGCGGGCTCAGGCCCGGGCCCTGGCGCTGGTGCTCTGGGGCTGGGCGCTGGCCCCGGCGGGAGCCCTGGACGCCATGGGCCCCCACGAGGCCGTCCGTCTGGCCGAGCTGCTGACCCCGGAGGAGTGCGACCATTTCCAGTCGCTCCTGAAGGCGCCGGAGCCGGACGTCGAGGGCGAACTGGCCCGTCTCTCTGAGGACCGGCTGGCCCGCCCTGAGACGCCGGCGTCCACGTCCGCGCCGCGCGGCCGGCTCTGGCGGCAGCGGCGGGCGGCGGCCGAGCCCGCGGAGGTGTCGGACGGCTGCCGGGAGGGGCTGGCGGCCTGGCTGGTGGCCAAGGCCACCACCCTGTCTTGGGACCGCGTGGCCCGGGCTCTGCGGCGCAGCGGCCGCCCGGACGTGGCCCGGGAGCTGGGCAAGAATCTCCACCAGCAGACGACGCTGCAGCTGCGCAAGTTCGGCCAGCTCTATGTGCGGCTGCCCGCCGTCCCCGGTCTCGGCCCTGGCCCCGGCCCCGGCCCCGGCCCCCGCCCCGGCCCCGGCCCCCGCCCCGGCCCCCGCCCCGCCGCTGCGCCCCCAGCCCCGCGCCCCCGCCGCGCCTCGTTCCCCGAGCCCGACTGGGACGGGCTGCAGCTGATCGTGGAGCGTCTGCCGCAGGCGCCCTATGAGCGCAGCCCCGCCGGCTGGGTCGGGCCGCTGGCGCTCGGCCTCCTCACCGGCTTCGTGGGGGCGCTGGGCACCGGGGCGCTGCTCATCTTGCTCACGCTGTGGCTCACGGGCGGCGACGGCGACGGCCCCGGCCCCGGCCCGCAGTCGAGCCCCCGTCCTCCCCGGCGCAGGCCCGCCCAGGCGCTTGGCGCGGCGGAATCGAGGCCGCTCCTGTCTGCCGAGCGGCTCCAGCCACCGCCGAAGAGGGCCTGGGCCGCGCGCCGGCCGGGTCCCCCCTCGCCTCAGTGTCCCCGTCTATGAGACGGGAGCGCTGCCCTGGCAGAGAGCCGCCTTCGCCCTGTTATAAACATTACCAAATCCGCAAAGGAGGGAGCAAGCGTTGGTTTGTTGGAAATAGCCGCATCGTCAGCGGGGCTGCCCGGGGAGAGGAGGGTCTCGGTGCCCGTGTCTCCCCCCCCCCCCCCCCCGTGGGAGGCGGGCCGTCCTGCTTGCCAGCTCTACTGCCTTCTTCTCTCACGGGGATTCTTGCACCGACAGCTACCACTTAGTGAGAGCTGACAGTCCGCCAGGCCCCGTGCGAAGCAGTTACCTACATGATTTGACACACTTCAGAACCCAAGAAGAGCAGGTGTGCTCCCTGTGACACGTAAAGAAAACGGGCCACAGCTAGTTAGTGGCATATCAGGGTTTTGAATCCAGAGCGGCCTGAGGCTAAAGTTGAACTCCAAAGGGTATGACCTGTGACCTAAGGGAGCCGGACAAGATGTGGAGTTTCTGCTTACTGGGATGCCTGGCTGGAGTTGCATGTGTCCCCACTTTTAGGGGCTACCGCCTCCAAGCTGCTCTCCCTACTCAGACAAGACCTCCTAAATGGAGGACACAGTAAGACCTACCATACCTGGAGCCCCAAACGTTTCCCACCCTTCTGAGTGGCTGGGGCTCTGCCAGCCCATATGAGGAGCTGAGGATGGGTGAGCCCTCAGACTCCGTCCCCTGTCTCAGGGGAAGGCAAAGAGGATAGCTGTGGGGTCTTGCTGGGTGGGAGAGCCTGACTCCCCCCGTCTACCCCCAGCCGAGGGTCTTTGGTGTGAGAACAATGACAGAATGACAGGCCAGTCCAAGAGGAGAGTTGAAAACAAGATTGACGTAACCCTTTATTGCAAATTCTAAAGTAAAAAGATGTACAGTACAAAGTAAAATTGAAATTTCAGACTATAAACTTCCAATCCACTTATGCATTCTCATTTCTCAAGCATTTCTGCCATTTCCGCGTAAACGGAACAGGGAACAAGTCGAGGGGGCGAGGGAAGGAGGAGATACAGCAAGGGAACAAAATTGTCTAGAATAATCACAAACCCCAGAAGCAAGTGAAAGGAAAGACATTTTCTCGACCTGCTGTCCTGGTGATGAGAAGCGGGGGTGGTTGGAGCAGTGCAGTTTAAAATGGCTCTCAGAATAGCAGCATTTATGGTACCATTTCATCTTTCTTAAGTCCAAATAATACTTTGCCCTTCCCTAGTGCCTTTGCCTCTGTATCTCAAAACACTTTACAAAACATTTAGTTAAAGCCTCACAACACCCCTGTGAGGTAGGTCAGTATTATTATCCCCATTTTACAGATGAGGAAACTGAGGCACAGAGAGGTTAAGTGACTTGCCCAAGGCCACACAGCGAGCCAGTGGTTGAGCTGGGGATGGAACACAGGAGTTCTGTCCCTTTTCTGGAACCACTGGACCACGCTCCCCTTTACCTATATACATTCTTCACACACACACACCACACGTGCACACCCGCCCACCCCACCCCACTTAGCCTCTATGTACAGCAAACAGCAGTGGGGGGCAGGGGCAGGGGGTGCCTCAGGAGCATTTTCATGGAGGAAATCTTGGTAATCTTGGAAAGGAACTCCAAGAAAGCACAGAGCTGAGCCACAGTGCAGACTTCTGTGCACACCTTGGGCCCCTCCCAACCCAGACTTCCTCTTCTCTCCTGATGTCCCCCTGGCTGGCTAGTTGCAGCCGATTCTTTAGGGGGTGGGGGTACCTGAAAATGAACGAAGCTTTTTGCAAAACTTTGGGCAACATCTGAGAAAAGAAAGGGGCATCATTACAGAAGATGCCCAGGACTCAAGTCACAAAGTCATAACCCATGGCAATCTCACCTCCACAGCAGGCCTGGAGGCTGGGGCCGAGGGGAGGAGGATGGGGACTGACCTACCAGCCATCTCTCTCCAGAGTGGAGCTACTGGAGCGGACTAGAGTGGGCACTTCAAGATCCTCCTGAGAGTGTTCCTGGACGGGGAGACATGGCCTAGAGTGGGATGTCCCCAAAGCAGGGCAGGGTGAGGGAGGGGAGCAGTACTCCTCTTCCCTGCACAAATGTGAACGAGACCAGCCGTAGTCTGCTGGTGTATGTGTTGGGGTGATGAAGGGCAGGGCCCAGCATTAGCTAGCAGAGTGGAGACTACTGGGCATCATGCTTGCCCAAGCTTTGGGGCATTAGGATAGGGTTTTGTTGTTGTTGTTTTTTGTTTTTTTAACATACTGGTGAAAAAGGCAGAAGTGAGGCCAGTACAGCTGGGTTGGCTGACGTCATCTCTGGGGGCTCTGCCAGGTGGACTGGTGAAGAAGGGGTTTCGTGGGCCCGGAAGCACTGGCCCGGGAGGGGGAAGAACGCTACATGCAATGGGTAAGTGCTGGGTGGGGAGAATCTGCAAAGGCGGGAGGGGGTGGGTGGGACCTTGCTCTTCTCTCCAATCTTTACTTCTCAGCCAGAACTTTTCTCCCTTCTGTTCCCCTCCTTTCCCCAAATGTGCTAAGGTCCCGATTCCCAGACCCCTCCCAGGACTCAAGAATTGGGATAGTCAAGCAACAAACGGACACCAAGACAGGCTTCCCTTGTACAGCAAAAAGGGTCATTTTTATTTTGTTTCCTTTTGGCTTATAGTAGTGATGTACTTTTTTTTTTTTTTTTTTTTTTTTTTTAAATCATGTCTCATTTAGAGCAGTGTTGGCCTCCATGCATTCACTAATACACTAATCTTCACTAGTGGTCTTTTACAAGTTTACATTGGTTGCAGCGGAAAAGAAAAGAACTTTGGGCACTGTCATTCTGGGGGCTGTGACTGGGAGCGACTGCTTATTTCTCCCCAGTCAACTTCTGACGCCAAAAGTGGTTCATTTAGAGAAGTGGGAGTAGGTCATGTTGACTCGGGACGTTTTCGCTGCTCTCACCCTTTGCTTTAAACTATGGAGTCTCCTCAGCCTACAGCAACAAGGAGGTTAAGGGAAGAAGAGGGGAAAGTGTTTTTCACACACAAACCAGCAACGGTGTCAGCTGCTGCTCAGTGGCTTTGGCTCTGCATTTTAAGTTAACAGCATCGCACATGTCTTTTTGCTTTTTGTCCTTTTTTTAAAGGTGGATTGTGGAGTATAAATACTGCACCAAGGACCTGGCTACAAAAAATAAATATTTATATTATATTTATATATCTATATATATATATGTGCAGTGATACTGTGGCTGCGGCTGCTTTTTGATTGGCTTCGTTAATATTTGGCAAAGCGTTGCCACTTACCCACTCAGTGAAGGCGCACAGAAACGTCACCGACTCAGTTCAGTGCCTGTTAACTGCGGGTGTAAACTGCTGGTGATGGTGTCATTTACTACCAAAGAAGTGTGGAGCAGGGCGGGTGAGTGAGAGAGTAAGCGAGCGAGTGGGTGGAGGGGCGGTGGGTGAGGGAAAAGAAGGTAGGAAAAGTTAAAAAAAAAAATTGAAACATCAGATAGAGTGGGGGGGGGGCTTCTTCCCTACGAAGCTGGCTGATGGGGGTCAGATACCAAGGCCCATTTGTGTGTTACTGAGGAGATAGCTGCTGAGGGTCTGGGGGGAGGGAAAAGGTCAGATCTTAGAAAAAATCTCATTAATATGCTCTAGTAGCTTAATGACATCACTAGCATGAGCGCTTGGGGGGTACCGAGCGGGATCTTATAGCTCTGTTGCCCATCCCAAGACCTAAGAACAATTATGAAGTTTAGCCAAATCTTGCATAGAAGTGGTTAGAATTTATTGCACATTGGAACAAAAATATATATATTTTTTGTTGTTTTGGAAAAGACCATTAGCAATAAAAAATTTTTTGTCTGTCTGTCTGGTTTGGGGATGTACATTGGCTGACAGCATCTAAGATCTAAGAAGAAAGAAAAGTATAAAAAATAAAAATAAACATGACAATGGCATAAGCCAGAAGCCATTTCCTATTTGATAAGTTAATAATTTGTATTTACAAAAAGGCATGCCAATAAAATAAAATGATATATTACAGTATTTATAATTCTCTTAAAAAGAAGAGCCACACATGTCAGCTTCTGTTTTGTGCTGTTTACGATGTAGCCTGTACATGTTACCATACATTCGTCCTAGCAGTTAGCAGGGTCACTGAGAGAAATGCTTTTCCAGCCTGGTGTCGGGGGATAGTACAGAAGTCCTACGGAGGAGGCCGCAGAAGCAGGCTGACGAGAGTCAGGCAGAGTTTCTAACGGTCCGACAAGAGAGAAAGCTCTGCTTTGGCTTGCTGTGGTTTGTTCTATGCAAAACTAGTCAAGTGGTTGGTACAATCACACCAGAGTGCTTCTACAGCAAGGCAGATGGGCGTGTCTGATTACAGGGTGCTTTCAGTCCCCCTCGGTTTTATGGTTCGGGAAGAATTGGTTTTGATTTGGTTCGCTCGCTCAAGTCTCTTCGTTCTCTGTGAGGACTTCCTGACATTCAAGTGCAGCCTCGTGGCTGTGAGTGCTAGTCATCAGAGGAGAGACCCCTGGACTAAAAACTGTCTTCCCTAAAGCGGGAGATGGAACGGAAGACACGGTGTTCCCCGCAAAGCCACCCTCCAAGGACAATGGGCAGGTCGCTAAGCAGATGGCACAACTGTGGAGAGGGAACTGTGCAGGGGCCGGCGTGAGAGGGTTGGGGGAAAGCTGGGACGTCTGAAGAATTCACATTAAATCGCTGTCTCATGAGAATCAGTGCAATAAAGAAACCAAGTGGGCTTGGTTCAGAGGCGGCTCCATCTCTCCCTCAGGTCCCACCAGTGACTATTCTATAATGCACGGAAGAAACCACCGCCACAGCCCCCAGGGCTGCTGCCCTCACCCAGCTCTGTAGGTAAGGAAAGCCCCGCTTGGTGCAAAAATGAGATGGAGGCAAGAGGAACCATGCAGTGTGTGAGCTCGCGACAAGCCCTCTGTAGAGCGGGGAGGCCCGTCGGGAAGATCTGCATGTCTCTCCAGCGGGACCCGAGCCCGAGCCCGGAGAAAGCCACAGTGCAGAAGGACAGGACACTGAATGAAGTGAGCACCCCAACCCCCATGAAAGTTTTTCAGTTCCCCAAATTGCCCCCTAGAGATAAGGTGCCACTTTGAGTAGCAATTTTATCTCTGCCCCAAGTAAGTGTCAGTTCTCCAGTATGAAGGCTAAACAATCATCATAAATATTGCAATACAAATGAACTTTTTTTTTTGGATTTTTTTGTTTTTAGCCCTAGGATTTGGTTTTACAGTGACATTATTAATACAAGCCATTCGAGATCAAAGTTTCCCCATGGAGGGACACAGAGCAGCATTTAAATAGTTCATCTTTCGAAATGTGCAACAATGGCTGTATGTTAGAGACGTCTGTTAAACATACACACACAACGGATCCGTCTGCTTGTTGGACTGGGTTTTTTTTTTTGGTGGTTGTGGTCAATTGGTCGCTTATGTTTCCCTACCCAGAAGGTGTATGAAAGACTTCTAAGAATTCATAAGGATTTGCAGCGGGTATGGAACTCTTACCATTTTTTTTTTCCTCCAAATACAGTGAACGGTGCAGGGCTGGGTCCCGTCTGAAGGCTGACCCAGTGCAGGGGACAGGATTAGTAGTGTCCTGTGGTGTATGGTTCTCATGCATGACTTCTGATCACGGCATGCCATCATGCAAATCATTTCTACGCATTGAACGAGCACAATGTTTGGAATTGGCCTGAGCAAGTCCTCCTCAGCCTGAAGAAACCTGATTGTTTCCCCCACCCATCTCCAAACCACGTGAAGCCCATGTGGAGAAGATGCGGTTTATGTCAAAGAAACTGACAGTTGAATGCCACGGGCTAGATGTGAGTGTGCGTGTATGTGTCTGTGTGTCTGTGTGTGTGTTTTCTTTTTGCTGCTTAGCTTAACTAATGTAAGAATGCAAATACAGTTTGCATGAACAAACAAACTTTTAAAGTGATGCTTTCTGCTTCTGAGAATCACCAAAATGAAAAAATAAAATCCCTTTGGCTGCAACGGAAATCTGCTGGTCCCGGCAGCCTCTCCTCTGGTTTTTGTATCCTGTTGGTTTTGTCCTAAGTTGCATTGACTGATGTGGAACATGCAGTAACCACCTGCCCAAGCGTTAGAAAATCTGTGAGTCCGGGGAGCAGGGTCCTTGGCCCTTGGCAGGTCACTGCTCAAGATGCAACCGTGTTACATGGTAAGCAGACTACGTTTGGTATAGATCTTCAGTTCAAGTGTCTCCACAGCTGTTCTGCATTGAAAAGATTCAGGAAGTTTGTAAACAATCTTTCACTTGCAAGTTTTACATCTGTACAATATTTAATTTTTGCTTTCCTCTAACACTTGGATTCTCTGACCTCTTTTTGTCTTCTGGCCCTTTCCCTTCTTCCTTCCTCTGCCCGTTGCTGTTTTTCCTTCTCAGGTTTAGTTACGCTGTCGTAGGACGGGAGAGAGGCTGTGGATGGGGTGCTCTCCTTTTTCTCCCGGTGTGTGCCTCCATTCTCCAGCTTATTGGAAGTGGTCTTTTTGCAAATGAAACCCCGCCTTGCTAAATGTCCCCGGTAGGCGCGCTGCAGGACCACGGCCGACACCTCCTCCTGCTTGCGTCTCAGTGTGGTCGTGATGGGCTCGTAAGACACTTTGGAAGGATTGGACGCCACGAACCGCTCCTCCATCTGCTGCCGGAGGATGTCCAACTCCCCGCTATCTCCCAGGACCCGCTTGGTGAAGGCAAAAAGGATGTCCAAGCAGTGGATGCGGTCCCCACTGACCATGGGCAGGTCCATGGCAATGAGCTCGATGGTGTTGGGCTTGGGCACTCGGAGAGGGTGCTCCAAGGCATCTGCAAAGTCTGCCAGCTTACAGTACTCGATGAACTGGGTGGCATCGGGGTCAAACTTCTCCCAGATCTCGTAGAAGGTCTCAAAGTCATCCTCACTCAGAGGGTCGGCACTTTCCTCTGTGGCTACACTGAAGTTCTCCAAGATGATGGCAATGTACATGTTCACAACGATCAGGAAGGAGATGATGATGTAGCTTACGAAGAAGAAGATGCCCACGGAGGGGTTCCCGCAGTCACCCTTGAAGCCACTCCCTGGGTGTTCCTTATCCAGACTGCAGTCAGGGGGGCGGTTCAGAATGGGCAGCAGCAGGCCGTCCCAGCCAGCCGAGGTTGTGATCTGAAACAGGCAGATCATGCTATTGCCAAAGGTCTCAAAGTTGAACATGTCATCGATGCCAGCCTCGTGCTTTACATACGCGAAATTGGACATCCCAAAGATGGAGAAGATGAACATGACCAGGAAGAGCAGAAGGCCAATGTTGAACAGAGCAGGCAAGGACATCATTAAGGCAAAGAGCAGGGTCCGAATCCCTTTGGCACCTTTGATCAGACGCAAGATGCGCCCGATACGGGCCAATCGGATGACTCGGAATAGGGTTGGGGAAACAAAGTATTTCTCAATTATATCAGCCAGGAACATTCCTAAGAAGAGGACAGAAGAAGAAATGTTACTGAGACTGGAGACCCCTTTCTCTTAGGTCACCTGGCCCTGGAGCCCTTGTGTCCAAAGGGCTTCACAGAATGAGCGCCTTACCATTCAATTGGGACTCTCATGATGAAAAAAGAAAATCACCTGTTTCAAATGTATGCAAAAGCAGAGGAAACAATAACATAGACATCTATGCACTTCACATCCAGATTGAATAGACGCAAGTAATTTTACCAAATTTGCTTCCTCTCTTCAACCACGGTCCTGCAGATGGTGGAGTATCATGCCAGTTTCTTCGCAATTTCACTACAGAAGAATCCACGCTATCATAGCTAGATCGATAGCATCCTAGCATCCTACTATGTTGAAAGAATTGTACTGTATCTTTTTAGAACTTTTTAGAAGGCAAGGTATTTCGATCTCTAACTTAATTTCAGGACTTTGCATTATGCTTGTGAGATTGATCTCTGGTATTACACTAATTCTGGATTATTCATTTTTATGGTTGAACCGTATTCCATCTCATGAACATGTCCTCATTTATCTGTTTTCCTACTCAGGAACAATTAGTTTTTTTCTCAGTTTTGTGCATGTGTGATTTTCTGAGGTGTTACTGATTCCCCTCCGAAATGCTAACAGATTTCCACATCCGCACACAGTGAATGGGAGGGCTTGGCACCACCCAGGACCTCATGCCCCTAGGCTGTGATGTCTCGGTTATTCTGCTATGCCACGAATTTTCAAAGTATCTTCTTCCCGGCTCTGAAAAGACGTTTTTTGTTTCTTATTGTCCCGTGTCCCTACCCTGCCAAAGTAGCCAAGAAAACTAGAGGGGATCTCTCAGGAATGGCTTTTCACTCAGAGCTTCTAGATTTTGTGTTTAAAGCCATAAATCAGAAACAGCATCAGCAGAGAAAAACGTCAAGGCATAGTAAGTAGGATATAAAAGGGGAGGGTGACTATGTAAACCCAGAGGGCCTTTGTCTGTTTACACTTATCTGGGGGTCCACCTCAGCCAGACCACTTGCCTTGAACACTGCGGAGCAATCATGCGAGCCCAGTGAAGGGCCACGGAAGGGAGAGGGTATGCCAAGGTTGCAACTGAAGGGAAGGCAATGACGTGCCCTCTTCCTTCAGCACCTGCTCCTGCTGCTGAGCCCCGATGAGACAACACGAGCTTCTACGGACAGGAAGGATTTACTCTGAATAAGGAAATATCTTTCAACCCTAAGGGTTCACAAATACTGGGATAATGAACTGCAGAATACAGGGCAAACCCCTTATTTGAGTTCCTCCCCACCTTTTCTTTTCTTAAAAAGATTTATTTAGTTTAGAAAGAGAGAGACTCTCAAGCAGACTCCCCACTGAGCATGGAGCCTGCTGCAGGGCTTGACTCGGGGCTCCATCCCACAAACCAGAGATGGTGACCTGAGTCGAGATCAAGAGTTAGACGCTTAGCTGACTGAGCCACCCAGGCACCCCACCGAGCTTTTGAAGCTAGGATAAACATCTCCTGTTTTCTGTTTGTTTGTTTCCCTCCTCCTCTAAGTCTCAAACAGGTGTCTAACTGGAGACATATCAGAGTAATGGACACCACTTTGGACTTACACTCCCCCATGCATTCCTTCATAAAGGTGCCTTTGTGATTAGTCAAACTCTTTATGCGTGATTCTTTTTCAACACAGGACAAAAATCTTAACTTTAACAAGGGACAAGATGCAGTAAGTTCAGAGAGGAGGCCGGACAGCCTCTTGGAGCATCTTCTAGAGTTAGAATTCCATGAAGTAATTGAGCTCTCAAGAAAATGTCTACCTCAGCCAGCACCCAAGATGAATTCTCAGCTCTCTTCTTTTTGCATCTCAAGTCAGTCATAACCAGTGACTGTAAGAAGTCAGGTCGTATCTGGACTACTGCATTCTGGTAGGCAAGTAAGGCTTCAGGGAGAAGGTGCTAGAGTAAAGTTCTGTCCGATGAACAGGTGCTTGTCTCCAGAGAAAAGGGGAGAAAGATGAGGAGACAGCACTCCAGGGAGCAGGAACACCATTTAAGGGGTCCTCTAGGAGGTCCCAGGGCTAGTTACCCTAACTTCCCTTAATTTAAAAGGATGACTTCTATACTTTTGTTTCTGAACAAATGAATGCTATTTAATAAAAACCCTAATCACCAAAAGTAAAATTATTCTTCCCTTTGTTTTTCAGTACCATCTGAGAATAGGGGACATGGTTTGGTTTGTGGGTTTTCCTACTCAAAGACGGGTGGGCAGGAAACATTGAAGAACAGTGGACAGGGCAACATTGTCCAAAGTGTGTTTTGTGGGAGCTCAGGAGTGTGGATTTGAGGCCAGGGCTGGACTTGAACCCTCACTCACTCGCTCACCAGCCTCATGTCTTGGTCACTGCTCTGTGCCTCAGTTTCTTGTACTTAGAAGGTTGTTGTGAGGACTATAGGAATTATAACGAGCAAAGCACTTAGAACATGTGACCAGCACATAGTATGTTTCATTAAAACATGAGATACCATTAGTATTATTTGAAAAAAGGGTGCTGTGATCAAAATAAAGGTAGGATGGTATATTCAACCATTCTTTACTGTAGGATTTCCAAGACCCTTCTATAGGCCACTGTGCTCTGGGAGTCTCCAAAGGGAGATTCCATGTGTAGAGCTGCCCAGAGTAATTTAATCGTGGAGTTCTTTTCTTGGGGGGAGATGTATGAGAATAGTGCTCCATGTATCAGCACACTTTTTGATGTGCTACTCCAGCAGAAAGAACAAGAAAACCAGAAACTAGCACAGGCCAAGGGGAAGGCCAGCTGCTTTCAGTCGCCCCTGGTCACCACCTTGCTCAGCCAGCCTGGCCACCAGCTCTGGGGCTGGTTCCCTCGGGCCTCAGGCACTCTTCCTCTGCCAGCCTACGTCAGTTAAACCTACCTGGAACTGAGCCAGTGTTTTACCATTGAGATGCCTTTTAGGAAGTCCAGGAAATAAGTTTTGGGAGGCCAATCAATAGGTCAGCATTTTGTCTGCCTGCCAGAGTATCAACCCTCCCATGCCTCTAGGTTGAAGCAAAATGTTACAGTTGCTGTTAAGATCCAACCCAAGTTCCGCCTCTGCCACCTCCCAGCTGGGTGACCTTGGACACACAGAAGATTAAAAAACAGCCTGCTTCCTGGGCTGTCATAAGCATCAAATGAGATCATGCCAGTGAAGAGCCATGCCGGTGCACAGTAAAACGAGCCCTGCTGTCCCCACCAGAATGTTCTCAGACTACTTTCATTAGTATCCAAACCAACAATCTCTTACCATTCCTTTTTCCACATTACATTGCAACTTCAGCCAGGGTTCTTTTAACTTTCCCTGTTAACTTTAAACACCTCAAAAGCAAGAGCCAAATCTCTATCATTTTCCCCCTTTAACCAGGGAATTTCTAATCCAAGACAACTATGAACACTCACTAGAAACCCACTGACCACGTGACCTACTAGGCGGGTCCATGAGATGACTTAGAGATGCACCTGGGCCTCTGCCATGAGAGGCCCGGGCCTGCACTTGACACCCATGGAACCGGCCGCTCACCCAGGAGTCCCGTGCTCGAGGCCAGGCAGGCACCCTGCGTCTTCCCCTGCTGGTCCCACTTACCCACAATGGAGAGGATGACTACCACGAAGTCAAAGATGTTCCAGCCAATGGTGAAGTAGTAGTGCCTCAAGGCAAACATTTTGAGCACACACTCACAGGTGAAGAAGATGACAAAGACCAGGTTAATCCAGTAGAGAATGTTTTCCATCTGCTTGCTCTGCGTATCTGTCTCCACCATCATGGTCACCATGTTAAGGCAGATGAGCATCATGATAACGATATCAAAGGCTTGTTGAGTGACAAAGTCAAAGATGATGCCTTGGATTTTGTTCTAGGGGTGGGAGGGGGAGGAAAGACATGAGAACATTCATGAGAGCCTCCCTCAATGGACCATGGAAGCTGCCCTCACCTGTCTTTTCTGCACCCTTGGCCAGCTCTTTGCCGCTGCTCTGGCAGGGTGTCAGGAGCAGGGGCAGACCCCGATAACACCCAGTATTCTCTCCCCAAGGCTTTCTAACGCTGCCCCTATTCTGTTTGGTGTCTATGCCATCACACGCTTCTGGAGGACTTCCCGCCTTGCCAACTGCCCCTGTTCAGCCTCATTTGCTGGCCATGTCTGCCCTGATCTTGTCTCTTTTCTCTCTACACTGTCTCCCCAGAAGAGCTCACCTATTCCTACTGTGTACATGGTGTCTGTGTCCTTCAGTTTCTTAAGTTCTTTCCTCTGAATTGCTATGTTGCTTTCTCAGCAAGCATCTCTTCCTTGTTGACTCACAAGCATCTCCAACCTGACAAATTGTCCTCCTGCCTCTCACCCAACCCACTCATCTCCCATCTCTATCACCCACCCAGTCTCCAAACCAGACCCTTAAGGGTCACCCTTGTCACTTTCCTCTCCCTCGTCCCCCCCCCCCCCCCACTGCATACACTGCAGGTCCGACAGATTTTTCTGAATTCATCCACTTCATCCCTCTTCTGTTGGCCCCACACTAGCCCAAGCACCACCATCTTCTATCTGGACTTCTGGGAGAGTCTCCCAGCTGGTGTCCCGCCACCTCTCTCGCCTGCCTCCAGTCTCCAGAGAAGCAAGTGTGATTATTTAAAGACACAAATGGATCCTATCTTGCTTCTACTTAAAACCTTTCAACAGTTTTGTTTTTTTTTTTAAGATTTTATTTATTTATTTGACAGAGAGATCACAGTAGGCAGAGAGGCAGGCAGAGAGAGAGGAAGGGAAGCAGGCTCCTGCTGAGCAGAGAGCCCGATGCGGGACTCGATCTCAGGACCCTGAGATCATGACCTGAGCGGAAGGCAGCGGCTTAACCCACTGAGCCACCCAGGCGCCCCTTTTCAACAGTTTCTCATTGGGCTTGCAACAAAGTTCATATTGCTAGCCTGATTTAGAGATGCCTCGCACAGTCTAATCTGGCTCACCTCATGCCCCTTCCTCTAGCCGGTCACCACCTGGCTACATGGGTGCTTTCTGCTCTTACAGCCAGCATTCCTGGCTCCTTCTCATCTACCCAAATAGACTCTTCCTAGTGGGGCTTTCTCGGACTACTTTACGGAAGTGGATCCCCTATCCCAAGCTCCCTGTTCTCTGTCAGGCCCGCCGGTTGTTTTTTCTCACAACACTACAGGTTGTATAGTGGTGGTTTGATTGTTTATTACCTAAATCTTCCCTGTATTAAAAACAACCTTGACAACAGTGTCTGAATTGTGTCCGTCACTTTGGGCCTAGTGCCTGGAACTTAGTAGGAGACATCTAACTATTTGCTGAATGAGTGCTGATCACTCTTTATTAATGTCTCCTGCCATAGGACGTTTTTATATTTTAGAGCAGAAGAAAATACAGAAAATACATGTAGGTTCCTGAATGCAAAGGACTGAAGAGAGCTTCAGAAATGTTAACATTCTCCATTCTCAGTCTCATTTCCATCACAAAATGGAAGCTCTAACATCAAAGAAATACCAAAAACATTCTCTTTCTTAAGATCTCTGAATTTTTTTTTTTTTTTTAAAAACCTAGGAACTCAAGCTGGTGCTTACTTTGAGGATCACTTTCACTTACTGGTTTCCCAACTGTTCGGTGGGGCCTGAGGGCTTCCTTCCTCTCAGAAGTTGCGGGGCGGGGGGGGGGGGGGGGCAGTATGCCAGGCCCAGAGGGTGGCACTAAGTAGGGAAAATGCTTAAGGACTCCCACCCTTGGTTCAAAGTAGCTCTACTTTTATTTCTACAAATTAGACTGCCAGGTGAGCTTTGAAGAGTTGTGCTGTTTTTAAATAAAAAGGTACTTTAAATGAAAGTTACAGAAGATGGAACTTCGAGCCTGGGGGTGGTGTCCCACTCTGCTGGGTACGTGGCTTCAGAAGCAGAGCATGTCCTCTGACGTTAGAGGGCAGGTACCAACCAATGGGCAAAGCAAGATCCTAGTACCCAAATTTGTTTGACAAAAGGTTCAGTTCAAGACTGAAAATCAGGACATTACACTCCTAGTTTCACCCTCTTCTTCTCCCACAAATAGTCAGGGTACTATCTTGTCTCGCAAAGACTTACTTGCTGGGCAGAGAGCTGAGAAGATAGTGGTCACATCCTATCTTGCAGTGGGAGAAAGAGACCAGCTTTCATTTTCACTTTCCTTTGTCAATTTTTAGCAGTCTTTTAAAACATCTTTTTTCCATTGCCAGAGCCTATGTGATTATAACAGGCTGATTCTCTGCTGCAGCCCACGGAAGTCTCAGAGGAAAGGTCAAGCACAAATATAAAAGCCATCCCCTACCGTAGTCCCTGTGCTGCTGTCTTCCCCAGATCCTCTGAATGGGGTGGCTGGGAGAAGATCAGAGGACACAGGCAGCCCGTCATTTACCCCTTTCTTTACTTGGCAATAATCCTACCAGTGTATTTGCCATTTGGGGTCTCACTCTGCCTTCAGCCTGCACTCACCAGGGGGCGGGGAATGGGTTTCTGCGGTTTCTTTGAGCCCAGCTTTTTCATGGCATTATAGTACTTCTTCTGTTCTTCTGTCATGAAGATGTCCTGACCTCCAAAGTAAAGGAAGAAAGAAGAGAACAAGCAATTACAATAGGCTCTCACGCACTGTGGTTTGGACCTAAGATTCAACCTTAAGAGCTGAGGGGGGCCTGACCCTCTGACCTTTCCAGAGGTCAGTTAAGCTAATAGTTGGCCCATAATGAGGTAAGACCTAGGACAACTATTCTAATTCAAAGAAACACCAGCCTTCATCCTCAGCTTGAAATTCCTGAGGTCCACCAGCGGCTAGGCATGAAGGAAATGGACTGCCCCACTCTGGACCCTCAGGGAAGGGCACACTTGAGAGCTGTGATGCTGAAGATAGTTGAATCTTCCTGGTTCACACATTTTTGGGGGACCTGCTTTCCATAACAGAAGTCTAAAGAAGAACATTTTAGAACGAAAGGATTTTCAGGTCCTGGTTATAGGCCCATTTATTTCCAACATTAAAAATTCAGAAATCCTGGTATAAGAAAACAACACGGGGAGGTCCTTGACACAGATATGACTTCTACAATGGATGACGAGAGTGAGTGCTTCAGTTTGTTTAGGAAAAATTGTTAACCACCTGGAACAAGGCAGGAAGTGAACTTTCCAAGGATGGTCTCTCAAATCCCAGTTTGCTAGTGGTGCCCAGGGATTCCCATCAGTCATGAAACTTTCTACTTCTTGCTACAGTTATTCAGCTGCTGCTGTCCTTTTCACCCCTATCACTAGGCCCTCTCTGATCTGCCGCCCCCTGGAGGGAAGCCACACCCAGCAAAGACCTCAAGAATTGCTAGTACATTAGGTATTAGGACATTGTTAGTTTGGCCTAGGAAACGTGGTAAAGCACACTCTGTGCAATCCAGCCCCCCCACCCCGCCCCCGAAAGAGTTGATGGCACTAATGTATAGTGGGGCCACGGCCACAGGGAGGTGATAATAAGGATTTTAGAGAAAGAAAGGGATTTTCTTTCTAGAGATAGGGACAGAAGTGTCTCTCATCTGCGTTGAGCTCTGGCCGCTGGCAGTGAGGGGAGGAAACCTATCTTTTTCTTTTGTTGATTGAAGTTATCAATGATGACACCAATGAACAGGTTCAGGGTGAAGAAGGAGCCGAAGATGATGAAGATGACAAAGTAGATGTACATGTAGATGTTGTCTTCATACTTAGGCTGCTCATCGGGCTGTCAAAAAGGATCGGAGAGGAAAGAAGAGAATCAGCTCCTGGGAGGTGAGGGTGGGGGTGGGATGAGGTGGGCGATCTGACATGCCCTTACCACCAGCCATAACCGCCCACTGGAGCTGTTGCACAAGCTGGGCAGAGGGAGCGCTACTTTCGGGTCATCCAGGCCCCGCCCAGCCGCGACTATGCAAATAGAGAGTGGAGACTTTGGTGGAGACTATGGAAATGACGAGGCCAGGGGGAGGGGACATAGGGCAGCTAGGAGCCACTCTTGGGTCAGCCGAAGAAGAGATGGCTCCTCTGGGGCCAGGTCAAAACCAACAGCCTGATCATCCCGAGCTGGTGTAAAAACATGATGACTGAGAGGAGGAAACTGACCTATAATCAATCAAACCAGCAATACGTGTCCTAACCCGTTCTTTCGCTGCCATGCTGCTTGCTTTCTAGCCTTCTCTCAAGGTTGTGGTTTTGCCAGGTGTATCCTTACCTTTCGGGAATCTACAGCTGCATACATGATGTCCATCCAGCCTTTGAAGGTTGCCTGGCAAACAGAGTCAGTCATTAGACTGTGCCTGTTGGGGGCAGGGGGTGGGAGTCTAGGCAGGGGTCACAGAGGCCAGGCTCAGGTTGGTTGTGAACACAGGACTGAGTTTGGGTGCGGTCTCATTTGGACCTAGAATTTTCTGTTAGTTAACACAGGTCCCAAGGGGGCTTTGTCTAAGTCCCTGAAAATAACATCAAAGTTTGGCAGAGAAACATGTTGACAATGGTAGCTGGATCAATACTTTCATAAAAGATCTTTAAAACGGGCCCGAGAAGGTTGCCCAATGCTCGGGCAAACTTGTATTTATGAACAAGTGCCAGGAATCTACTGAGGCTACCGAGAACATAACCGACCACCCACGAGTCATTTTTTACCATGGTGTTAAATAAGCTATGGGGGTCTGAAAATTTCTAAGTTGCAGTTAAAAAAAAACCAAAACCAAAAACACAAGGCCACAAGGCCACAAGGCCAGATCTTTCCCCATCCTAGGATTGCCTACAGTAATGGCAATCCTGCCTTCATCCCAGACAGCCCTTCCTAACTGCACTGTCTTTCCATCTACTAAACCTCTGATTTTGGAAACAAATAGTGGTTAGCAATTCAGTGTTCTCCGTTTTCTTTTTGTCCCATTTGTTTTATTTATTTAACCAGATTCAAAGTTTTTTTAGGGCACGGGTGGTTCTTTATATGTCAGGTGGCCCTAGTAGTGCCAACCACAGCACAACAAGGTGGGGACTCTGTGAATACAGTGTCTAACTGGCTGACTGACGTGTATTGGTCTCCTGGAGGTGCTCCAAATCAGATTTAATTTGCAGGTCCCGTTTCTCCAACTGGGATAAAACAACAAAAGACTCTGGAGTAGGATAAAACTCATTCTATCAACTTTGTCATCTACTAGCTAACAATGCTAGCTAACAGTAAGTGCTTACTATCTGTAAGGTCAAGTTGAGAGCTTCACCTGCATTATGGCATTCAATCCTCCCAAGGACTATATGATGCAGGCACGGTTGTATTAGTAACAAAAATACATATAGCAAAATACCATTAATCAAGCACTGCTGTGTGCCAGGCATTGTTCTAAGAAATTTTAAAAAATTATTAGGGCTCCTCTTAGCAACAGTGCAAAGTATTATCACCAACATTTAACAGATGAAGAAACAGACGTGGGGAAGTTGAGTCATTTGTCCAAGGTTACATATGCAATAAACACCGCAGTACGGCTCAAACCTACATCTGTCTGACTCCAAAGCCTAAGAGCTTTCATTGCATCCTACTGTCTTGTCAAACATTCCAAAAAATTGGTGAGAGTCAAAGACAAAACTAGACATGATGGTATGCTACATAATTAAAATAAATCCTTTCTTAATGTGACAAGTTAATTTGAGAACTTTCTCTGGGTTGGGCTGACATGAGTGGCAGCATCCTAGCACTGCCATATTGTTCTCTTTAGTTAACTTAGTGTGGCTGTTATATAGGATTATTCTGCTAAATCAGAATTCCCATTCTGTTGGTGTGGTTGGTGTCTATGCACTTACCTTCTTCTCCCCACCCCCGTTCTCTTTAAATACATACTTTGCCCTGGAGAGAGAAGGTGATCTCTCTGCAACTTTTTTACACTGCAGGAATCAATTTGTTGCTGAGCAGAACTCTGTCCTGAGCATTGGGAGAGATTCCCCCCACCCCCCCTTGAGTGAGGTCTTGGAGAATTCAGGAATTCTCAGGAAAGGTGTCTCCCTGGAACTGGATTGGGAAAGGACATTGTTCTCTGTGGCCCACGAGGAGTAACCCTGATTCTGGAGATAGGAATGAGAAGGAACCAAATGTGATTTCACCAGCTGTCGGAATTCCCCAGGACTGGCAAAAACGGCAACACTTACCACTTGAAGAAGTGCCAGGTAGCCTGCACCGACGTTGTCAAAGTTGATCTTCACATTCTTCCACCTGATTTCTGTGTTGTTCCCCTCCATGAGCTTTTCGCACTCAGTTTTATTGTTGACATCTTCAATTTCAAATCGGATTTCAGAGGTCTCATTAAAGCAGTAGTGGTACTTCCCCGCAAACAGGTTAACTCCCATGATGCTGAAAATCAGCCAGAAGATGAGACACACCAGCAGCACATTCATGATGGAGGGGATGGCGCCCACCAAGGCATTCACCACCACCTGCATTGGAAGGGGGAGGTTGCTGAGTGTTGGGAGGAAGTACGGGCAAGCATAGTCTTTTGATTTCCAGGAGGGGAATGATACTGCATGGCTTGTTTTGACTATAAAAACGTTATGCCCCCTTTGGAATTACAGTAGCTGGATGGATCCACAAGTAGGACCAGCATTTTCTAAATCTCTAAAGAATATTTTGAGAAATACTAGTAAATTCCTTAATATTTATTTCATCTAACACGAATTTCCCTGCCCCAGTTGACCTAGGTCTTCTCCCCGCCAGGCTCCAACCTGGGACTGAAAAAATTATTTAGTCTTGTCTCCCTCCTTGCCAGCTCATAAAACATAACCCCCGTGGGGGAAATCTGATTTCAAGCTCACCTGTTGCCTATCAACAGACATTCCCCCCTCTGCAAAACAAGGTAGGATTGTTCAAAATCACAGAGAACTACCCTTTGGGGTTAGCAGGGAATCAGTCAATGGTACACAAAGTCTCTTTTATGCAAGGCCAGTTATCTTATTTCAGGCAATAGCTGAGCATGCATATTTTGCAGGCTCAAGAGAAAAAAAAAAAGCTATATTCCCTCTACCAAACAGAATAAAATAAAATCTGAACAGACGTATTTTTCACTCAAGGTTCATTATTCTTCTTCAGCCTTTTTTTTTTTTTTTCCCCCTCTCTTCTGACTTTGTAGGCTTCTGAATGTAAGAGTTGTCCCCGTTTGGCTAATGCTGACTGATGTCAATCCAGGGCTGGACTCTACTCTTCACAATGTATTAGGAATAGGAATGCCTTATGTTTTCTGGAAAGTTCTGGGTTATATCACTGGTCTTGAAACCCCCAAACCGGCATATTGTTAAAAATCACTGACTGTAGGTAAGCTTGGGAATGGGGAAAAAAAAAAAAAAAAGCAAAGGGAAAAATTCAGGAATCAAACTTTCTGGGTTGTTTTTAATTTCAATTTTGATTCACACTATAGGTGAGAGTAGCTAGATAACACTTCTACTGTGGCGGCGATTTTCCGTAGAGGAGTTCAAAGGGCTTACAAAAATAGCATTTGGGGACGCGGTGGCAGGGTCGGCACAGAAAATGAGGCTGGTGTTCATTCTGCCCTGATCCTCACTTGCTGTTGTCTTAAGTGGGACTGCTAAGGCCCAGAAAGGTAACCCTATAACGTGGGAAGACTGTGTCTTCCTTTCTCTAATATCCTAGGAAAATTAACTTGGAGTTAAAAATAAAAACCATGGGTATAAATGCAGCTTTCTAATGTTTTGTTAGAGGAGGTGAGAAGTATCACCATGCTGCGGCATCAGTTTTTCAGTGCGGAGAAGAGGCAGGACACACACACTGCCAATATGCATAGCGTCAAAAGGGCCCACAGGGCTGTGCTGTGGGACGAACGCCAGGGGGCAGCTCTGGGCTCTGTTTGAGCCCGACTTGGGCTTGCGTTTTCCTTATCTTCTGTTCTGGCCTTACACTGCAATATCACTGGCGGGAAAACGGGGTTGAGAAGAGCTGTTCTGTCCTATATAGAGAAGGCAATGATATTCTGCGAAGGAGTCATTCTTTAGATTAAAATATTAGTTTTGTGTTTCCCCAATTTATATATGAAGGCCTTTAGATTGAGAGGTAGTTATTTCTTAATTCTTAGACCAAGAAATCTCTTCTAGATTTAATAGCTGTCTTCGGTGTAAATGATTATCCTTCAACTGTTCATTACTTTGATAGAGGAAAGCCGGAATACCTGAAATCTGGAAAATCCTCCATGTTATTTTGGAGAATGATTAATTGATTGATTGATTGATTGACTGATGTTACCAAATGTGTCCAGTGATCAGATTTGAATTTTACCTCCTCATTCTACAGTTGCTCACCCTTTGGTGGAGCACCAGAAAGCAATGAAATGTGCAAAAGAACAGGCAAAAGGAGGATGATCCACAAATGGAATAATCATTTCTCTGACAATAAGAGAGTAGATTACCAAGATTCAAAAGATCAAGTCTATGTGACAGTATTTTGCAGCAGAGCTTAGGGGAGAGATCATGACCTTCTATTAGACCATCTAAGTGTGCAATGGGGAAGCAGGCCCCAAAAGATCTGAAACGTAGAAATGTTTCTTTTTATCTCAGTTCAGTTCCTCCTCTGGGAACTCTTCTGATTATTTTAGTCCAGTATAACCTGTCCTGGATAGGGTTACATGTTACAGTTGAATATGGGGTAATATTTATAGCAGGGAAGAATAATTAGCTAATTAACTAAGTGACCTCTTCCTACTTTTATACGTGTAGAGCTGATCGAAAGAATCAATACATGAAAGTATTCACGGGCCTTGTTCTCTGATATGTAGAACATGAAAATCCAATGTCCTTATATGATGTAAATGCACTTCTGATTAATTATAATCAAAGAAAAACTTCTTAGCTTAGCTTTATGAATAGAACAGTAAACAGCTCATGAAATTTACTAATAATTCTTCCTGGCTGTAGATACTAGTTAATAATGTGAAAATTGTGAAACAGTGAAAATTGTTTAACTGTGCTCCATATATAATCATCATTGGGCTGACATTCTCAGCAACCAAAGGGCAAAAAACCGTGCTTTCTTGAACTCTCACACCATAGGTAGTGCAAATGGTAATTCAAGTTTCCACAGGCAATCACTTCATGAATTGGTCCCTAATAACTCTCAAGTTATTCTACATTGCTTTTAGTTATGATAAAATTCATTGTTCAAAATTAGGTATAGAAATATTACTCAAAGCTTGGATCTAGCAATCTACAAAATTATTTTTTTCAATGGACATTTATACTTAATGATTGCTTCAAATCACTTAGCTGATGGAAAAATTCCAATGGATATGAATTCTTAGAGCATTGTCTTCTCATAAGGTCTAGAACACTACTGTTCATTAAATGCTATAAAATCTGTCAAATAGCTTTTAATATCTGGCAGAGGGAACATGGCTTTAATGGACAACTATGTACTGACAATCAACAAAAAGGCATGCATGTTTCATAGCATTATATACCCTCAAAAATTTAAAAGCACAGCGAAATCTTTAAATGAAGATTACTATGGAGGAGAGAAAAGCAAAGAACTACATTAAGTGTTCCTTTGCCAATAATTGCATGAGTGCTTCAATTTTCCAGTGTTTGGTTTGAAGAAGGAGAGGAAGAACGGAAGTCAGTGTCCCAGGACAGGCTAGGGCTGGATGTTCCCTCCCAAACGGAGGTCTGAGCCTACCACTGGAGCAGCACAGTGACAGTCGAGCCTGCCTGCATTGATGGTCTTCAGTTTGTGAAGGGTTCCTAGCTAGTGTTTTTCTAAGGGTAAGTGCTGGGTGTTGGTGTACATAAGAATCCAAACCACAAAATGGAAAACATATGGCCCCGGAGAAAAGTAACCTTGAAATAAAATGTATGTACCTAATGCTGTTTATCGCTGGGAAGCTGACTGTTAGCTCAGGCGGATTCAATCTTTCCTTCCAGCAGCTACGCTTTCAGGGAGGGGCTGGGAAGCGGCTGCACAGGGTCCTTAGCCCTCTCCTCTGCCCAGCCAGGAGCGGTCAGTGCTGTCAGCTGACCAGAGACGACCAAACCAAGGGCCACTCCTCTACCAGACCTTCCCTTCCTGAACACTCATTGTTCCAAATCCTGGCTTTTGGTTCAAACTGGTTTTCCCTTATGTTATTTTTGTTGGAAAAAACCTCGAGGTAGAGGTTTCACTTCCTCATGCTTTTTCAAGGAAAAGTTTATGCCTCTCTGCTCTGATCACCTCTTCTGGGCCTCTGGGTCCCTGAGCTACTTGCAGGTTGGCAACCAGAAGTTTTGGGGAATGGAATTGGTGAGCCCAAGGGAAGGTGGGGAAAGGGGGTAGGGCTGGAGGGAAGAGGTGTGGCCACCCTAAGGGCCCCTGAGTCCAGGGGAGGCAAATAACCCCGGCATGAACAAATCAGCCCCGGCTGGTTACCAAGGACGACTTCTGCCACGGGCAGGGACTGGCAGTAACAAGACTCCCGGTGGAGAAATGTAGAGCAAGTGTCAGCTGGGCGTTTTTTCTTGGGCTTTCTTCAGGTACTACCAGTCTGGCTTTAGGAGGTTTGGGATCACCCCCGAGGGGTGGGGAGGAGCACAGGCTATGGAGGTGGCTACAGTGTGCCCAGTACTGTCTCCACCAGCCTTCTTTTACTCCTCAGCTTCAGTCACCAACATAGGTGATCAATGCTCTAAACAGAAGTGACAGGATTTAGGAAAAAAGTTTCACTACCCCTTTCTGAAAAAGGGAGAGCACGGTAATCCCATGCCTAATGACCGAGAGCGCAGAGTTGTCCGTGGGATACTCTCTCTCCTTCAGTCTAGCTTGTGCCTTACAGTGACCTCCCTGCACTTATTCCAACATCTCTCTGATCTCTGGGAGAAACAGTTAGATTCCCAAGTTTTGCTTTGTTTTTTTAAATTGAAAGCAGTCTGTGCTGCCATGGACCTGACTTTCCTGCAGACGGTTTCACTCGGGTTGCAGAAAGCTGATATGCAGTAAACCGAACCGTGACTGTGCTACAGCAGAGATGCAACTGGTGGCGAAAAGCATTTGTCTCAAGAAACTAACAAAACACAATTCCCAAGGTGCAGTGAAGTTTTCACCTTCCTGTCCAACTGGGGGTTGTTTGTGGAACAGTGCCCAGGGACCACAGATGAGGAATGGATGAAGCAGCACTGTCCTGGTACCTAGTTCCTCCACTCAGTCTTGCTTCCTGGGGGCCACTGTAACCATTTAATTTTCATTCCTACATTCTGATGTTTGCACATTTAAAAACGTATCCTCGGTTTGCTCTCCTGCATGTATTCAACATCTGAATGAAAATGAGTTTTCTTGGTCTCGTTAAGTATAACAGACCTCTCTGTTACCACGGGACAACTATTACCACTAAAAGACAGTTGCCCACTTGATTTTAGGAAATTGACTTTTTATTTAGCATGTGTGTGTGTGCACATGCACATGCACACACATGCACATTTTTTTTTTTTTTTAACCAACAGAGACAGCAAAAGGGCACCAAAAGAGGGAGCCTTGTGTTTCTAAGTTGGCAGGGTGACAGCACCTTGCCCTGTTTGGATCTGGGTGGAGTATCACCAAAGCAGGAATAGCAGGTGTCAGGAAATTTCAGAACTAGTGGAGAAGTCATCTGGCGTCATACCTGATTGTTATTTTGCGGTGTCAGGATAGGGGACCATATAGCGTGGGCAGAGGGGTAGGGGGTGAGGAGGAAAGCTTTGCTATCAGACAGAGGCTGCCAGTCCTTATGGGACTGGGCTGAGAACAACAAGGTGCAATAAGAGGAATCAGAATAGAAAGAAAAGCATTTCTTTTCCCAGGGCCATGCCAAATTCTGCTCCGTTCCCAATTCCAGGCCTGCCGTCATGTCTTCTAGCCCCTTCTCTGCTGCGTTCTCAGTGACGGCACGGCCACAGCCCCCACCTGGCCGATACCCTACCCGGCACTAGCCCTGCCTGCGGTCTCTGCTTTTCAGTGGGGCCGCGGGTTACAATTCCCCTTCTTTGCACCTGGTGATTCTCCCTATTAAATCAACAGCCCAGAAAGCCGCCCCGAGTGCTACAGGTAAGCCAGGCCAAATGAGAATAGCCAGCGTTAACATGTTCTGCGATGGCACGCTGTTGGGGCGGGGCCCATATTAATGTGATGAGGCAGCTTGATGCGATCCCCTCGCACGGGGCAGGTGCGGGGAGAGAGTGGAGGATCAAATCAGCAGCTGCATCACAGATCGTGTCTGAATGATCTTCCCACCGTGTGATCAGTTCTAGCATGCGTAAACAGTTTCCATCGGCATGCAGAAGGATCAGCTGCTCTTAGTATCTTACCCTCATCCCTTCAAATCGTGATAAGGCTCTTAAGGGTCTCAAAGCTCTTAGGGTCCTAAGGGACTTTATGGCACCTAGTTCCGAGTAGCCCAGGGCATTAGCTATAAGGCTGACTAAAGAGACCTACACGGAAACAGAAGAGAAAAACAAAAACAAAAAAGGAAACAAAACAAAACAAAGAAAAACAAGAAAAGAGGTTCCAGAGTGTTAGAATAAAGCCCCTAGCACTGATTACACAGATTGGGCCCCCCAGGGAGAGAGAGAGTGGGTAACACCAGCTGCCTACTTCAACTTGGACTCAAACGACCTGAAAGGAAAGGAGGTTGAGAGGCAGAAGAAAAAACACAAGGGGGAGGAGAAAATCGAGAGGAGGCGGTAGAACATACATAAGGTTGGCAAAGGGAAGAGGCTGAAGGGAGAGGGGGAATGAGGACGTTCCAGTGGAAGGAGAGGAGCCTGAACAGATGACAAAAACCTTACCCTCGCCCTTTACAGCCTCTGCAGCTCCCAGAAGTTGCCATTAAATTAAGCCAGACAAATTTAATGGTACCTATGGAAAAGAATACAGATAAATACACACACTCCACACAAGCCGCCCCCTCCTCAGCTCATTCACCATGGATTTCCAACAGGGACAAGCTCTCTTGCTCCTGGTTGACAAGAAACCATTTGCCGGAGAACGTGATGAGTTACTACGTCAACAAAGGAAATGTATCCAGTAAGCGCCACAGCTGGCTTTGCCATTCCCAAGAAGGCAAGAACCAAAGGAAGCAATTTCTAGACAGTTTTGGCTCCACGAGAACTCCCTTAAGCAAGTCTTCCGTCTCTCACTTTCAACTATAATAATCCTTCCGTCTCTGAACTACAACCAGACGCCTTCATAAGAACTTGGGTGGGCCTGAAAACTGAACCTGTACTTCTCCTTATCAACCCCATTCTTTCTCTCCAGAAACAGCTCAGAATGAACTGGCCTCAGGTCTGTTCTTTCCTGGACCACCTACTCTCATCGTTAGAAAAACAGCTGGAAGGATAAACTTAGAGCGATTTTAAAAATTGTAGTCACAGATAAGGACACTGAGCCCCCTACACAAGACTTTGCCGGGCGTCACACTGGCAGTTCTGGAGCCAGAAATAGAGACCCTGGAAACTCCTGGTTTCCAAGCCAGAGCTCCTTCTTCCACAGAGAGGTCACATCCCCGACTGGCAGGTAAAATGACAATATCCCAAGAGACGGTTATCCGTATCAGAACAATCCGGAGTTGACTGTATCACCCTGCTGGGGAGAAGCCTGAAGGTCTCCAGGCCTGGAGTCATGATGGTTAAATGCCTTCCTGCTCTTCCAGAGCCAAACTCACTTTGTCCTACCAGAGCTCTCAGAGCAGTTCCCATGTGGTCCCTTAACACCGGATGCCAACTATATCTGGGGCTGCCTGGGCCTGACCTGAGAGGCCTGACTGGAGTTCCCACCAAGGGAACTACCTTTAGCCAATCGAATCCTGGTAGTCTGGGCTCTGGGTTTCTTGGAGCAGTCTTTCCCGTGTACTGCACCACAAATTCTGGGATAGGTTAGGATACTCCCATAGGTCATTCTTAAGTTCCCTCTACTAGAAAGTGATGGTTACACATCTGCTTGGCCTACATTGATATTTTAAAGCAAATTTAGAGGAGAAAAATGGAAACAATCTACAACTCAGTTTCATTTGCTGTTTTTTATCTCTAGCTGAGGGCTTTAATTCTTTGAGTCTCTGTCTCAGAACTGTACGAAACATTTAAAAAAATAAGTTCTTTCTTTTTATAATGAAGCAGGAGGACTGGCAGGAGGCAGAAGTGGAATGTCTGTGACCTAGTGAGAGAAAGGGATGAGCATGCTCAAGGATTTCAATTTTTTTTCAAGGATTTCAATTTTTAAAAGGGGTGCATGGACTCAAAATCCATCAGTGAAGATATCTTCCCTAGAGTCCTAGGCAGTCTTCCTAGATCTGGAATTAAAGCCTGCCCGATTTACTCCTGTTCTTTGAGGGGTACATGCTTCAGAGTTCATTTTTTGTCTAAAACAAGGGTCTCAAAAGCTTTCTGTGGAAACAGTAGCACCAACCAATCATTTCCCCTCCATTTATCATTCTCAGTAAGACTCTAGATGGAGGTGTGTTTTGCCTATGATTGCCAAGTGCAGTCAACTCTTAACCCCAAATAATCTACAATTGCCAGATTCTTGGTGAGACCTTAATAGGCATATCTGAAGGTGAGTAGTCCCATCTTCACCAAGTGCCTGAGATCAAATACCCCTGAGTCAAGCTTACCCTGAGAAACTATGCCAGGTAAAGACGGCCAAACACTAAGCTTTGAGGGGCGATGGCATGCACAATAGGCCCCGCACGTGGCAGGGACACTCCAGCTCTTCAGGGCAGTGGGTTAGTCTGATTACAAAGAGGCCTGGGGTGGGAAGAAGGATGAAGGTGCAGATGCTGCTCCCTGGCGTGGCTCTAAATGGTGCTGAGATACCATGCTGCTCAGCTGATCAATCTAGCCAAGATCTCCCAAGACAGGGGCAGCAAGGAGCCTATGTGGGCTAGTCCTTATCAGCTGAGGGTGCTCTGATAATCCTGAGTCCCCATGCTAACCCTTCACCAGAGGTAACCAGCTCATTGCTGAAAGTATACTTCAAGGAAAGAATCAAACCTGGAAAAAAGAAAGGAGTTGAGGGGAAGTAAAAATTCAGGGTATCAATGGCTACAGGAATAGAGAAAAAAGGGAGACACTAGGTGACTTTTTCCAAATGATGTGAACATTTTCAAATGGGGAATGTTTGTCATAGTCTGAATTCAGGATGTGTGGTCTCTGAAAGTTCCCGTCTCTGGAACTGATATGCTGGTTAACCTCTTGATATAAGGGGATAAATTTCCCTGGGGGAAAGTTGACAAAACTCTTCTACAGGACAAGGTCTCCACTGCAGCCAAGGACCTGAGCAAAATCAAACATTGTCTCTGTTTGGGAATTACATGGCTTGTAACCAAAGAGAATTAACCTTGGAGGTTGTCGGGATTATCCACGTGATTGTTAAAAAGTCTTCTTAGCAGCTTTAAGGGATAACACAGAGGAAGGAGAATCCATTAGGGAAACAAACATGGTGACGAATAACAGATTCAGACATCTAGTAACTGGGGAATGAGATAGAAAGAAGAGCTTCTCTCAGAGGTGGAGCTAGAGTGGGACCTAAAATTTACACCCACTGGATGTTCTAGAATGCCAAGGGCACATGACAGCAAAAAAATCGGATGGTTCCAGCTGTGCAGGTGCATGTGAGCCTTCTTCCCCATTCACAACTCAGGAGTGGCTGGCGGTGCAGCCAAGGGACGGACTGGGGCCTCTTCCCCCTTAGCCCATGCTGCTTTATACGGTGACTGTTTGCATACATGTCTCAGCCTTGCCGGCCCTTAGAGAGAAGTGTCCCCGTCTTCTACTCTCTGTATCCCCCACAACTCCTGGCAGGAGCTTGGCACGTTGTGGGTGCTCAGTAAACATCTGATACTAAATGCACTGTTGTGTCCAAGAGAAGCCAGTGAATGGGAGGGTCCCAGGAGAGCCCTGTTCCCAGAATGCTGGAGCCAGGCCCAGCAAGGGTGGAGCCAACTCCAAGGAGTCCTGCAAACTGGTGTGAGTGCCTAAGGAGCTGGGGCCATGCCTGCATGCCCCTCGTGGCTCACTGCAGCTTCGGGGATAGCTCTACACACAGAATGGTGTTTGATTTCTATTTGTTGACTAATAACCGGTACTGAGGAGTTCTGAGGAACCACTGTCAGGACTCATGGCAATGTAAGAATCCAGCAATGCCCTCAAGCTGAGGAGGTTATGGATAAATGCTTGCTCTGTGTCAGTCTCATATTTTTTGTTTCTCTGCCACCTAGTATAAAAGGGAATGAAAATGTTTGCTAAATAAATGCTAATGTGCACAACCCTCAATGCTTTTATCAGCTTATTTGGGTACCAGGGGGTCCTGTTCTGTGAAAGAGAGCAGGCTCAGTGTCCCTTTATTCTCTGGGCCATACCCCAAGCCCACTCCTTCATTCTTAGAGCTCGAGCCGTGCTCGCTTCGGCAGCACATATATCTTAGAGCTCGAGCCTTCCATCTGTGGGAGGTGGAGCCCTTCCATCAGAAGGCACTAGTGGCGGCTGCTGACAGGAGTGCTGAAATCTGCCAGGACGGCCTCCGGTTGCCGCCCTCTGGGGCAGTACCTGTTTGGCTCACTTTAAGGGCAGGGGATGACTTCCTCACCTCATCTGGGCATCTCCCTAAAGGCCGGGTTTCTGAAAAGGGAATGCAAATAGGAGCAGAGTGACATCCCCTGGAAGGAGTCATTAACCGTGGAAGTCAGAAGTCACAGACATTTACAGGAACAGGAATGTGTTCTAGAGCAGAGATCACTGGTGCGGAGTGCTGGGCTCCCATTATCTGACAGAGGCGTCCATGCTGTTCCATTCCGGATCCTAGAGGCATGCTCTAGATGGTTTACTATACGGCTGAGGAAACCTGCATTCTATATGTACCCAACCAGCCTCCAAACACTCCGCTTGCTTGGCACTTAGCGCTCAGCTCAGCAGGAAGTGAATTCTCCACTGGCCCTGGTCCTGAAATTCCCATTCACCCTTTATTTCGAATGCTGATTTGGCTACAAGAAAAGAGCTTTAGTGATTACACAGAATAAGAAGCATTCATCACAGTTAGAAAAGCCAACAAGGAACAAGGGCTTGTGGGGTGAGAAATGATCAGAGAAGATGCAGCTTCCACCCTGAAAAATAAGACAGTAGGTGATGGCTGGCAAGCCTTCGAAATGGTCTTGGTACCTGGAGGAGAAAAGGATTCTCGTGTGATCACCACTGTCGAAATGGCAGTGTGTGGGAAGGGGCGTGGATTTCAGTGTGAACACCACCGCTTCTGGACAGGCGGACTCGTTCGGAGGAGTCTGGTGCGAAGCCTTGAGATGATGGAAGTATCCATAGGAATGGTCAGCAGAGAGAGCTTTACCGAGATCCCTCCCACACCTGTACCCCTCCTCATCCTCACCCCTCCCCTGGCACCAGAAAGAGGGCACCCTGCTGGCACAGGGCAAGAACTGTTTGTTCCCAGCCTAATAACAAGGGGTGTTGGCACCAACAATTCCACTTCCCGCTCCTAATCTCTGACTCTTCCAAGCCAAACCACCAGAGCCCAGAGCTGGTTGGTTAACCCTGGGGCTGATGGAGGGACTTCAGAGTTCCCTCGCCTGAAGTTAAGCTCTGAGTGCTCTGACAGGAGCTTTCCCCCAAACTACACCTAGATCTTGTCCAACATCCTGGGTGCCCAGGCAACTCTGGCCATTAGAGGAAGGAACATCCCTGCTTTTGTTTCCCTACGAGAAGGGGTGGGAAGTAGAAAGCAGGACACGTACAGCCACAATGAGGAAGTCCAGCCAGCACCAGGCGTTGGTGAAGAACTTGACGAAGCCGTAGGCTGTCCACTTGAGCAACATCTCCAGGATGAAGATGTAGGTGAAGACTTTGTCGGCGTATTCCAGGATGGTACGGATGGTCTTTCTCTGCTCGATGTAAATGTCCTCGAAGGCCTGGAAGAGAAGCAGTGGGTGCCCAAGGTGCCTGAAGGGAGGCAAGCAGCTTGGGAAGGCCCCCACCCCTCGGCAGCTCCTCCCCCTGCGGCTGGCCTATGCTGGGCTTCCTGTCTCTCTCATGCCCCCACCCCCCGCCACAAGTGGCTTCTTAAAAAATGTTTTACTGAGATACAATCCACAGCATATGATGCCGCTATTTCAAGTGTACAGTTCGAAAGCTTTCAGTACATTCGGACTTGTATATCCATCACACAATCAAGTTTAGAGTGTCTCCATCCACCCCCAAAAGAAACCCCACACCTTCTAGCTGCCACCCTCTGGCCTCCTTGCGTCCCACGAGTTCCAGGCAACCACCATGCTATTTCCTCTCTTCCAATCTGCCCATTCTGGACATTTCATATAAAGGCAATCAGACGATACGTGGTCCCTGGTGACTGGCTTCTCTCCCTGAGCACAGAGGTTTCCAAGTTCATCCATGCTGCAGCCCGCATCAGTGTTGTGTTTCTCTTGACCGATGAAGAAGACTCCAATGTGGTTGCTGTATGGCAGTCTGTCTACCTTCCTCACTGATGGACACTTGTGTGCCTACTTTCTGGCTATTGTGAATGGCGCTGCTACGGATATTCGTGCATCTGTTTTATGTGGACATGTCTTCCTTTCTCTGGGGTATAATGTCTAGGAGGGGACCGGCCAGCTCACGTGGTGACTGTAGGCTTCAGTTTTTGAGGCCCCGTCAACCAGCGCTCCAGCGTGGTGGCACCCTTCTACATGTCCTCCGGCAGAGTCTGAGGGTTCTAGCTTCTCCGTGCTGACACTCTATATGCTTATATGATAAAATCTTTTCTCCCTGCAGCCCCTGATGCCACAGATATGGGGGAGGGTCACAGGACTGGGAGATGCTCAGGTGAAGAAAATCTTAGTCCAACTTTCTCTCTCTGGAATTCCTGAATGAAGTGACTTCCTAACACGAAGGTAGAACATTCCCATGACTGGGGTGGAGGGCTGTGGAGGGAGAGCAGGGAGTCCTGCAACGTGAGAGAAAACTACAGGGGGATCAAAAGTCCTGTGTCCTACAATGGGAGGTCCTGCTCTGGACTGTTCCAGAAGGAAGGACAGAATCGGGCTGCTGCAGATACACTTCCAACAAGGAGGCACATCACATACTCCAGTTCCATCACTGGGCAGCTGGGAGAGGTCATGGTCCATTGTTCTTCTCAGGGGTCTTTTGTACAAATAACCCCCCCTCTGCTCAGTGAACTACTCAACAGCTTCCATGTCAAGTTTCCCCTTACCTCTCTTTGCAGAGATTCATTCTGTCACCCAATACGTGTGAGATGCCCGACTGAGCTTTCGGTAACTGGCAGCTCTATCCACCACTCCCACCCAAAGTCCCTTCATATCCCCACTCTTGGCTTCTCTCAGACATTTTAGCTGTGGCTTCACTTCGCTTTTTTTTTTTTTTTTTTTTTTTGAAAGAGAGAGCGAGAGCTGAGAGAGGGGGTGAGGGGCAGAAGGAGAGAGAATCTCAGGCAGACTCCTGCTGAGTCCAAAGCGGGGCTTGATCCCACAACACTGAGATTATGACCCGAGCTGAAATCAAGAGTCGGGCGCTTAACTAACTGAGCCAGCCAGGCACCCCTTCACTTTGCTCTTCTTAGGTCTCATGCCTCCTAACTGCACAGGGTCTTCAAGTACCGAGCCAAGTGCCCCATTTTATTCATCTACAATAAAGAGAAACTATCAAAGGTGAGCAGCAAAGAAGGTTCAGAACTTCTGTTTCACTGCTGCTTTTCTGCTTTTCTTTTTTTCTGGCAATGAGAAAGAGAAGAGTCAGAAGATGAGATGTGTTCCTTAATTCTGGGTTTCTGTTTACAAGATTGGAGGAAGAGCGATGATGACAGTCACAAAATATCTTTCTCCTGGCTCTGGCCTGAGTCTGGCCCTCCCTTTTCCCGTGGGCAGAGATCGTCCTGTTATACGGGGGCCTGCACAGCCCCTCAGCCAGCACTGAGGGAGGCCTATGGAGGCAGTAAAGGCCCAGGACAGGCAGGACAGTGTGACTAAACCCTCTCCTCACCCAGATCCAGGCTGCCAAGCCATCTGGCCTCCTGCAATTGTCCTGCCACATGCCTGCATAATCCCCCCACCTCTGGCCCCCCACTCCCCACGGGCTCTTCTTTGCCACCAACTGCCTCCATTTTAGCTTCTCTTCTCTTCTTCTCCTACGGGATCTTTTTTTTTTCTTTTTTAAAGATTTTATTTATTTACTTGACAGAGAGAGATCATAGGTAGGCAGAGAGGCAGACAGAGAGGGGGAAGCAGGCTTGCTGCTGAGGAGAGAGCCCGATGCAGGGCTTGATCCCAGGACCATGAGATCATGACCTGAGCAGGAGGCAGAGGCTTAACCCACTGAGCCACCCAGGCGCCCTTCCTACAGGATCTTTAACACTAAATTTAACATTCTCTTGCTATTTTCTGCACCCAAATTAGGCTTTGCTTCTATCCCTACATGAATGTGCCTGTCTTTTTTGAAAGCATTTCAAAATTCTGCATTTTCAGCTTTCCCTTAACTCAAGCAAGGAGAATATGCCATGTCTCTAAGTGCCTACTATCCTCAAATCTATCCAACTGGGGAACAACTCCCTCACTCCTGACCCTGTCCAGGTCTCCTCAGTTATAAGCCAACTAAAATAAAAGCAAAAGCCCAGATAATGAGCTCCCACAGGGGAGGAGCCTGCGTGTCCAGTGCCCCCTGAGCCTCACCGATCAATGAGAAGCACTTCCAACTCTGTGAATATGAACAGCCTTTACACCAGAGACCTGGCTCTTTAAGTATCTGCTAATGCCATGAGTTCTCCCAACCAGTCAGAGTGTGAGGGGAGATGGGGTAGGGAAAGCCAACCTCTCTCTCATCTGGGGCAAGTGAAAAGTAAAGAACAAGATATTTGGGATACTAGGTGAAGAAGGGAAGATCATTTGAGGAAGTTGCTTAGAACGGGGTAAACTAAGCAGTGAAGATAATTTGTGCTCTCATCCTGATAGAAAGGGGGTCTTAGATGTGAGAGGTGTCATATTGAGTGTAAAGAAGATCAGGATGTGGATAAGTGGATTCTAATCCTAAAAGCTCAAAACATCAGGCCAAAGCACTCTGGCAGATCATCATGCTTGGGGCCACAGCCATCTGTGCTCTCAGAGGCACTGGGCTTGCGCCCCACCTGGACCCTCCTGCAGCTCCTACAAAGCCCTTCCCAGCCCATCCCTCCCCGTCCTCTCCCTGGGACTCACCAGGGCACCACTGCTGAGCAGAATCATGAAAATGATGAAGGTCTCAAACCAGTTGTGCTCCACAATGAGGAAACAGGTCTTCCTCAGGATCCACCAAGACTTGCCAAGCCCTTCTTCGATGTTGACCTGGCAGCACTTGAATCGCTGGACACAACCTGGCACCAGCGGGAGAGGCAGGTCAAAGCAGGAGCGGGCCCCACCCAGACATGACCCTTCCTTGGCCTCCTGACCCCAGCAGCCGCTGTCCCACCACACAGCCAGGAGCACAGGGGCTGAATCAGAAGGCCTGCCTCAGCCACGGAGGGTGCCAGGGCTAGGGCTACGCTGCAACACTACTGGGACAGGGCCCTCTGGAATTGGGAAGATGTCCTCTAAAGAAGCAGTGAGAGGGAGGAGAAAAGGGGAGTTAGGAGGCAGACACAGCCACAGCAAGCCACAACAGGCCTTGCTATCGGAAGTTTTGGGCTGATGCCAAGAGAAAACAGACAAAGAAATGTTTGCAAATAGAAACTCGCTCTAGGTAGGAACCAAACATGCGAAACAATATCAACTGGCTTCTAGAGGAGGAGGTGGGGAACAGAGCTCTTGAGGAAGGCCATGGAGCCCCCACGCGGAGCCAACCACTGGCTCCGGCAGAAATCTGCAAGCAGTGCCAGGGCCATGGCCCCTCCCCTGTCTTTGCCCCTTTGCACCTTCTGTGAAGCAGGCATCTGGGTCCAAGTACTCCTCGGGCTGCTCCACTGGGACTTCTTCTACTTCGGGTTTGATATCAATGGTGCTTCCTTCAGAGGAGCTAGTGTCATCCAGTTTCTAGAGTGGCAAAGAAAAGGGGGTTTAACCAACTCTGCATGACACTTCCCCTCCACGCTCTACCTCGGACACTGATGAAGGACCAGACAGGACTCTCTGCAATTCTTACTACCAGCGCATCACCATCCGCTTGCAGAGGGGCAAACAATGACCAGAGGGCCCTCAAAACTTCTGTCGGGACTGCTCACAGATGAGGGGTCCACCTGAAATGGAAGGTGGCTATTGGTGGGTCTCAGCGCTGCGGCTTAGATGGATTACTGGCAGGGAAGTACTGGAGGGTTTACTCCAGCCTCTGACTGAGATGAGCCGGCAGTGACGGAGACAGATCTAGGAACATCTCAGGAAACTAGGTCACCCAGAGGAGGTCTAGAATGGCAATGGGTCTTAGGGTTGGATCTCAAACCTAGCTGGCTATTCCCCAAGCTCTCTACCCAGCCCACAGCTGAACCAGTCCCGGGAACTGCCAGGGCCACTTGTTCCCACACAGAATCAGGGCTGGGTTCTAGACTGGGACCTTACATCTTTGCTGCCTTCAGGATCCGACTCGCTGCTAACATCCTCTGTGTTGAGGTTCTCAAAATCAGACTCGCCTACAGCAATGGGCACCCGCACGGTCAAGTTGGGATTGTTGATGAAGGACATGTGGTCTTCGTCGATGATATACTTCTCCACGCTGCTGCCAATGCCACTGGTCGTGCCGTTGCCATTCTTCTGGAAGTCACCGTTCCGGTGGATGTCTGCACCAGTGTGGTTGGCGATGCAGTTGGCCTTCTTTTCATAGAGCTCATCCAGCGGCTTCACTTCATCGGCCTCACGCTGCTTAAAGTGGGCCTGCATGAAGGCGTGCACTTTCAGTTTGGCCCAGGCCACCCCCTTCTTGATCCGGATGACCGAGATTTGTAGGTTGTTCATTTCTCCATCGTCGTCCGTGGCTGCCAGATTGTCTGCACTGAAGGAGCTCAGAAGCAAGGCCAGAAACAGGTTCAGCACCTGTACCAGTGGCATTAGGAGAAAGGAGAGTGAATGTAGACAGTATGACATGAAGTCAGCCATTAAACTAGGATTCAAACTGGAAGCCCACAGATTCATGTGACAGGCACAAGAGTTTCTATTGTGTTTGGTTTGACAGTGCTCATGTCACTAAGTGGGCATTAAAAAAATTTTTTTTATTGAAGTATAATTAACATATAATGTTATATTAACTTCAGGTGTACAATACTCAATAATTTTACACATTGCTCAGTTCTCATCACAATAAGCATTCTCTTAATCCTCTTTATCTCTTCCACCCATCTTCCCCCTCTCCTCTGGTACACATCAGTTTGTTCTCCGTATTTAAGAGTCTGAGTTGTTGTTGTTTTGGGGTTTTTTTTGGTCTCTTTTTTTCTTTACTCATTTGTTTGTTTCTTAAAGTCCACATGAGTGGAAACATGGTATTTGTCTTTCTCTGACTTATTTCACTTAGCATTATACCCCCTAGGTCTAGCCATGTTGTTGCCAATGGCAAGATTTCATTCTTTTTTATGGCTGAGTAATATTCCACTGTATACAGATACACCCATCTCTTTATCCATTTGTCTATGGATGGATACTTGGTGTGGTCCATATCCTGGCTAGTATAAACAATGTTGCAATAAACATAGGGGTGCGTATGTCTTTCCTAATCAGTGTTTTTGTTTTCTTTGGGTAAACACCTGGTAACGGAATTACTGGATCATATAGTAGTTCTATTTTTAATTTTGGGGGGAACTTCCATATTGTTTTCTACCAAGTGGGAACGTTGTTTGGTTTTGGTTGTAATATACGGTTAATATGTCTTTTCTTGGTTCTCTTATAGTTTTACAAACATATATATGTACCCCCAAATATATTGCTTTTCTTACAATCAGAAAAAGCAAAAACTGTATCCATTTTGGGAAAAAAATCTTCCCAAACAGAAAATAAAGATGGACACAGCTTATTGGGAGGATTTAAGAAGAAACAGATGCCATGTATTCACGGGCAGGGGAAGTGTTGGAAATCCACATGAAAAAAACAACTGAGCTTGGAGAGCCATGCTTTCCTACAACAAATCAAGAAAGTAGAACTGAAATACAGTTCATGTCATCTTAAGAATTAATTTCCTTTGTTTTCCTAACATTTATAAAATAAAGTAGTTTAACAAGACAGTGATTGTGACTGTTGTGTCCTGTTGTATATCTAAATGTCCAGCCAAGCTTTATTTAAATAAAGCCAGGCTTTATTTATTTATGTTTTAATAGTCTATTTTACCACATTGGACATTAAGATTAATTAATTTATTTTTATTAAGACTTACTTTACAAATTGGGAGAGGTGTTCACTTCTTGATTTACACCTGGCCCTTACTTTGTCACACTTCTGAAGAAGAGCAAGCAATACATTTTAGGTGGAGATCATAGTATGCATAGAGTGGGGGGAATGGAAACAATAAATGCACTATATGTATGCAAATTATTTGGGCCATTTGTAGAATTATAAAGGAGTATGGTTGGTAAAATGAGGGTGAGTTGGAGGGGGCTTTGAAGGCCAGGCTGAGGAATTTGAATTTTATTTAACTGGATTCACTACTGGTCTTTGAGTAGAGGAGTAACAGATGATAGAGATTTGAGAAAATCATTCCTACCAGCTACATACAGTTAGAGCTGTCGCTTGCATGAGTTAATAAGGGTCTGGACTAGGCTACTGTAATCTCAAACCTTAGCATGCCTGAAAATCTGGGGAGAGGTTGCATGAAAAAAATACATATTTCCTTGGCCTCACCTTTAAGGTTCTGATTCAGAAGATCTGGTATAGGGCCTGGGACCGCCTGTTTTAATGAGTGAAAATTGGGTGGCTTACAGAAATACTTACACACTTACAGAAATACTGGATAGGTTACAGGCATGGAAAGGATGGGGAAGATCTTAGAAATACTATTAATTAAGGTGTATGAAAGGCATCAGACTGTTTACTGGGAATGGAGAGAAGAGAGTCAGAAGAGACTTCTAGTCACAGATTCCTAAAGACTAGGTGGGCAGAAGGACTGAGCAAAGGGAAACCTGGAGAGGTGTTACCAGAAGCAGAAGTAATGTCATGTGCTCAGGTATCTGTAGAGTAACGGGGAGAGGATGCAGAGACAAGTGAGAAGAGGAGGATGGAGAACGGATGGGAAGGCCAGGGCTGGGAAATGTGGATGCCACTATGTATCAGGAGGCACAGCTGCATTCACTGAAGAAGTGGGAAGTCTAGCGGGAGTAGGACAAGGGAAGGGTGATCAGAAATGGAGAAAGGAAGGGATTATAGAAACATCACAGTGTCCATTTTTACAGATCATAGGAAAGAATAGGGTGGCACGGCTGGTCCAGAGGCTGGTGAGCAGGAACCCCCTCCTGGCATGCTTCTCTGGCACAAAAAGGAGGAGAACTTCTCTGGATGAGCTGACAGGGGGTCCTCTGGGTTTGCCTTCTTCCAGCCCCCCTTGCTCTAGACTGGCAAGTTGGATTGGGCCTGATCTGAAAGATAAGTACTTCTTAAACTTTAGTGTGCATGTCAATCACCGGGGGTCCAGTTAAAAATGCAGATTCTGATTTAGTAGTTCTGGGGTGAGGCCTAAGGTTCTAACATACTCTAAAGTGATCTCATTGCTGCTAGTCCTCTGACCACACTTTGAGAAACATGACGTCAAAATCTCTGTTGGTGAATATTCTACATACAGAGGCAGAAGACAGCAGGCAGACAGGTCAGAGTACAGCAAAAAAGTGATTTGCCATTTATACAAGTTAGATAAAACCCTCCATCGGTTTTGATCAGTGGTTCTCAATGGAGGGCAATTTTGCCTCCTAGGGGACAGTGGCAATGCCTGGAGACATTTCTGTTATCACAACTTAGGGAAGGTGGGGGGTGGTTACTGGCCAGTAAAAGGTAGAGGTCAGGAAAGCTGCTAAACATCCTACAACACATTTGTAGGACATTTCTACAACAAAAGGATTGTAGGACAATTCTACAACAAAAAATTATCTAACCCAAAGTGCCAACAGTGTTGAAGTTGAGAAATTCTGAATTTAAATGAATTTTTCTGTAGTAGAAAGAGCGTAGATTTTGTAGTACAGGATCTAATACAAGCCCTGACATTTATTAGTTGCCTGACTTCAGGAAGGTCATTTAACTTTGCTGAGGTTTGTTTCCATAGCTATGAAAAAGGGGTGACAGATTGTGGGGCTTAGGACTCAGCAGGCCTCTGTAAAGAGCAGTTTCCTTTCCTTCATTTGTACCTTAGGGTTCTTGAGCCAAGAAAGAATAAAAACTAGCACAGGCATGAACGCTAGTAGGACCAAGACCATTGGGCTTCTGGGTCAAGGGTATGATGTTTTGGGCAAAGAATGAGAAGTTGTACAAGTTAGTACTAACCACCAAGTTGCCAATAACCATGACCATCATGAAGACGATGAGGCACATGGCCTGGCCTGCCACTTCCATGCAGTCCCACATGGTCTCGATCCACTCCCCGCACAATACTCGAAAGACAATGAGGAAGGAATGAAAAAAGTCATTCATGTGCCAGCGAGGGAGCTCACAGTCCTGGTTGATCTTGCAGACACACTCTTTGTAGCTCTTTCCAAAGAGTTGCATCCCCACCACAGCAAAGATGAAGACAATAATGGCCAGCACCAGGGTCAGGTTGCCCAGGGCACCCACTGAATTTCCAATAATCTTGATCAGCATGTTCAGGGTGGGCCAGGATTTGGCCAATTTGAAGACTCGGAGCTAAGGGGGAAAAAATTGAAACAAAAATCAAATGATACTCAATCCATTATCTTCCGCATGGCTAAAATAAAAGCATACAAAATTAGTGAGATGAGCTTAAATTTACTGAGCGACCTTGGGAAATTCCCAGGACTTTCTAACTATCTTAGACTAAAATGGGGGAATGTAAGGCACAGACAGGCAAAATGGATTAATTTCACAGTACATGAAAAACTTAAACTAGGAACCAAGATTATTGCCTCTAGCCCCCTGTATTAGTCTGAGTCAAACTGCTTTTTATGTTTTATTTTTAAATTTTAATTTTTTTTTAAGTAGGCTCCATGCCTAGTGCAAAGCCCAGCAGGGGGTTTGAACTCACGCCCCTGAGATCAAGACCTGACTGAGATCAATAGTTGGACGCTTAACCAACTAAGCCACACTGGCATCCCTCAATCTACTTTTTAAGAACCCATACATGAATATATCCTTTTGCTATTGATTTTTCCTTGACATCTCAAAGAACATATGAAGGAAAATGTTGAGTTGTAGTGAAGCAAAAGATCAGGATGGCAAGGAAAGTGAAAAATAAATCATCTGTCTCTTTAAAAAAATCATGTAAAAATTCTAAGTATCTCTCTTTTTGCTTGCCAGTAAAAAATCAATAGCTGATATGAAACTGTGGAATACGCTTGGCATAATTTGGAGGAAAAGCACAAAGCCCTAGTAGGTGCAGTTCCATGTATATCAAACATCTTACGAGGAGGGCCTATAGTGATATTAATTCAGAGGACAAACTTCTGTTATGAGATTTCTATATTCTGTAATAAATGATTTATAAGGTCTCAGCAAATAGTCTAGAATTATAATGCATATAATTCATTATCTAGAAATAATAATGATGAGGTCATCTTCAGATGTTATAAGTTAATGGCTAACACAGGACATAATAGGAATTTTGGTAGAAGGCAACAGCACAGAGTGGAACATTTTTTTCCTATTAAAATCTCGAGTCTTATCTGAGAGTTTAAGATTTACCAGGTGTTTCTCTGTATGAATATCTGGATCATTCATATTTTTTCCCTTCCTGACCGGTTCTTAAAATTATTAGGAATGCTAGTGCTCAGGCTTCCACCTCTTACTCCTTCATCCCATCTTCCAGATAGTAAGAACGATTTTCAAAAAGTCTACTGTGGCCTGGGTCCTAAGACTAGTAAAGATCCCAAGACTAGTAAACAGAGGTTCCAGAAACTTGCCCGATGGACTGAGGCTGAGTGAGACCACTGTTTTACAAATAATTCCATTTTATTCCAATTCTCTTTTTCAACATGCTGAATATCCTGATGAAAAAAACTAAAATCCTTTCAGTTATAAGTGCTAAGGTATTTTTCCCGATGAGGAGGGAAAAACCTAAGCCAGTTCTGATGCTTTGAGTGGGATATCCCCAAAGTAACTCAGCTTCTCAAGGGACTTAATCAGGACAGAGCTTATGCCTGTGTTTATGGGAAGCTATTTTGAGGGTATCATTAACTGTTTCAAAGTCATTTTAATAATTTTAACATTAGTTTTCTCAGGTACATTATAAAATCCTTCTCAGCTAATGTTATGGGGGAAAAAAGCCAATGTTTAACAGTTAATTTCAATATCATTTTAAAAAATACTGTTTTGTTCCTGTTTTCTGGAAGGGGTCATCATGATGGAAGAAATGAGAGACCTCTTTGAACAAGGAGAAATTCCACTTCAGCTTTACTAGCAAATTCATTATACCTCAAAATAGCCCTTAGGAATCCTTTTTCATCTTTTAGATTAACCATTATTTTCTGAGGAACTTCCTAAAATTGACTTCTGTTTGTTGACTAACATTAAAAACTAACTTCTATATTGGGCATTTAGCAGAAAATTTTTTTCAAAATTTTAGTATCTAAGCCAATAAATTGCCAACAGAAATTGTGAGTAGAATATAGCTAAGGATTTTTTAAATCATCAAATTAACTTGTGCAAAACTTTTTAGTAGCTGCAAGATAGGAAATGTAAAAAGAAATTGGAGAAATATGGAATACCAATCGGAAAGATCGCAGCACCGAAAGCCCCTCCACGTCTGCTAGACCCAGTTCCATTAAACTGAGGGAGACAATAAATCCGTCAAAAATGTTCCAACCTTCTTGGAAATAATAGTAGGGATCCATGGCTATGAGCTTCAGGAACATTTCCGCTGTAAAAATTCCAGTGAAAACCTAAAGAGGGGAAGGCAGGGGGTAAGAAAAAGAAATAAGAGAAAGAGAATGCCTTTATCATTATCTTTGGATAGAATATGTCCAAGAAGCCACAAGAGCTAGCCTTCTTAAACTGTGCATCTGAGGACATCAGCACTTAGATGTCCCATGACTACTCCACATGGGGCTGGAGAGCCTTGTTGCCTCTTGATTCAAGTACTCAGTCCCAATGTTCTCATCTTTGTTGCCAGAAACACCTAATTCACATTGCTCAAGAATGCATTTAACAAGCTATTTTAAGCAATAGGAAGACCACACAGGGGACAGACTCCTTCTAAAGGGTCAGCAGCCATTTTGAATGTTTATGTTTGGGGTGTTCGCCTAAAAAAAACCAAAACCAAAAACCAAAAACACCCTCCATTCAATTGTAATTCTCTTTAAAATATACAGCATTATTCCTGATTTGATATTATGTGTCTTTTTTTTTTTTAGATTTTATTTATTTATTCAATAGAGACAGCAAGAAAGGGAATATACAAGCAGAGGGAGTGGGAGAGGGAGAAGTAGACTCCCCACTGAGCAGGGAGCCCAATGTGGGGCTCGATCCCAGGACCCTGGGATCATGACCTGAGCCAAAGGCAGACACTTAACAACTGAGCCACCCAGGCCTCCCAATGTTATGTGTCTTATCAAAGGCTGACATATGCTGTCGTGTTTCTTATTTTGAGTTGTAAAAGCAACAGAACACTGCTAAAAGTGTGCAAAATACAGGAAAAATGTATAGTCTCATCATCTCATACAACTATCATTTTTTCTATATTCCCTTTCTGGTTTTTTTCAAATGCATATATATTTTGACAGAGTTGTAAAATCTGTACATAATATCTTGGGTCTTTTTACTTATCATAACTCAAGCCATGTTTCTGCATAGTCTTCTGAATTCCCATTTGTATTGCTTATATAAAATTCTACTGAGTATGTCAAGAACTTTCTTTTCTTTTTATTAAAAATATATTTATTTTAGAGAAAGAGAGAGTGTAAGCTGTGGGAGGGAGATAGAGAGAGAGAATTTCAAACAGATTTCCCAGTGAGTGAGGAGTCCATCTGGGTAAGAGAATGACTTCTCCCCAGTGTCATAAGACTCCTAACTTTTCTACCTTTCAGAGCACCCCATGTCTCCCAATGCCTCCTGTATCCCACTGGACTTGGTAACATAATGTACTATAAGAAAGTAAAATCCCACAAATGCCAGGTTTGACAAGACCCTCATCCTAAGCGAACCACATAACATCAGACTCTTACTGAATAACATCAGATTCTTACTAAATATTGTGATTTTAGAGGAAGGCTTCATATGTAACGGGTTTTAAACTCATAATAAAATTATAGCTTGCAACTACCTGGTTACCAAGTTTACAAAGGAAGCAGTTTAAGGAAAACTTTGAAGATATGGTCTGAGGACAGAACTGGAAGTAGTCAAAAATATTTAGATTACAGATGCTGTTGGGAAAGAGACCCAGTTAATGTATAGGAATGATAAAACAGAACAATGTGACAGAAATAAAAATGGATATAAGGGCTGAAAGGTTTTGTGTCTACGTACTTTTCCACAGCCCCCCATTTTCCTAAACTGAAGATGCAGTATTCTAGAACTGAAAGAAAATAATCCCTAGAGAGATCCAATTAAGCAAAATCAAAGTTCACAGTGCCTGCTACGCATCTACAGACGGAACATCACTGTGAGGGCAGCTAAGCAAATCCTGATAGCCATTTTCCCTCAGCATAAACCCAGGGAATGTTTCTCTCTACAGAAATGTCAGCCTGCTTGCTGCACACTAAGTAGAGACTGGATTTGCTGTCCCACTAGTTCTGATGGACACACAGGAAATGCTCAGTCATAAGCACTGGCTAACTGACCATGGAATATTTACACTGTGGGAACTCTGGTTCCTAAAAGAAAATCAACGATGGCAGAGTTACTGTTGCTTTTCAGTGGGATGCATGGCACCCAGATGCCGGATAGAAATGCCTGTGACAGAGGTCAGCAACCATGTTCTTTCATCATACAGTGATTGCCATTTTTGGGTTTGCTGGTATGAAAGAACACTTTTTTTACAAATGAAAAAGTGTAGGTTTAAGGCTATCCCTATGATGCCATTCTAATTTGCGCTGTGGTATGCTTCTTGAGGAGGAGAAAAAATAAGAATGATAAGAATTATAATTATAATCACAGAATTATAAGCAGCATATCAACCAACAGCTGTACATAAAAGTCACTTTTGTGAGTGTCCTCAAATATTCACCTAGGAATTTATGCTCTCATGTAGCATTTCTCAAAGAAATTGGGACTGGGGTGTCAGGGCCTGAGACGTGTGGGAAGAAGATCCACAGGGAGGACACTGGTGTGGATGCTGGGGGTCTAGCATAGGAAGCCAGAGCCTGAAAAGGGCGAGGAGGACAATCACCCAGCAAGAGGTAACAGTGCTTTTTTTTTTTTTTTTTTTTTTTTTAACAGTGCTTTTTGATCAAATAAATAAACTAGAAATAGAGGCAACCAGGTTTCTTTGTCAGAGGAGTTACAACTATAGAAACGGAGATACCAGAATGCACCTGGTAATGTTGGACTAGGATAAACAGCCAGCTTCATACTGAGAGGGCCCAGTCATTAACATTGCTCCAATAGATCTTGACTTCTAATTATTATTTCCACTACAACAACGAGGGCTCCTTAAGAAATGGCTGGTCCAGGCCTGAGATGGGAAAAATATAAAATTAGGCTGGACTATTCTATGATACTGGATAAAAGGTAATGAGGATATGTTGACAGGACCCAGAAACCAGCTTGAAGGAACGCCCAGTGGCCAAATCAGGAATGGTTTAAACATTTAGATGATAATGGATTATAACCTACCAGATAAAACTAAAAGCCATGAGTCTACATTGACATAAATAAATGAATAAATCCAAAGTTTAATGAAGAGAAGTAAATTTAGATAATTTCAAAACATCTTTACAAATACTTACTAATTAAAATGGAATTATAAATGGAAAAGAATAACTTTACAGGAGAGAAGCCTGGCAGACACCTCCTTCATCAACTGACCGAGTCCCATCAATTTGGGACAAATGGAAACCATGCCATCTGGTAGGTGCAAGGAGAAGTCAGCCTCACTTTTGTGACATTCCCACCAAATGTGTAAGCTGAGTCTAGTCAGGAGGAAGCATCAGACAAATTGAACTTGAGGGAATTCTATAAAATAACTGGCCTGCAGTCTCCCCTAGTCTCAAGGTCAAGAAATTGATGTAAGACTGAGAAAGTCCGCCAAGCTGAAGAAGACTAAAAAGACAGGACAACCGAATGCCACAGGAGACTGGAACAGCATCCTTTTGCTACAGAGGACATGACTGGGATTTCTGGCAGAACCTGAAGGGGCCCGAGAACGCAGTGGTTGTGAGGTGTATGGGAATTTCCTGAGTCTGGTGGCCGTAACTGCGGTTTTGCATGAGAACGTACTTGTTCATTAAGCACACGTGCAGAAGGCTCAGAGGCTGTGTCAGCAGCTTACTCTCCAAAACACCATCTTAGACCGTACCTGAAACCTTTCTCCAAGATTGAGATTGCTTAAAACAAAACAAAACAAAACAAAACACCTTTTAAACTCACTATTGTGTTCAAATGGTTGCAAAAAAAGGCAAGAAAAGAATCCTTATATTTATCTCCTGAATAACACAAAAGGTGTAGAAGTCACATAGCCAAACTGGGCTTCCATTTCCTTTATGGAACATGAGGGATGGATAAAATTATCTTTAAGGTTCTTCCTCGTATTAACGTTTTTCCTTGTGGGAGGACTGAGGAGGCAGCAAACTTTACAGCAAACTATTCTCCTCTCCCACCAGAAACCTCCATCTATATATCTATGGACAAACACAGCTCAGGTCACCGTCCCAGCTGTGGGAAGTCCTTAGGTTTCCAGCTGTGAGACAGGCTGTTCCCTATTTCACAAGCTGGTCAATCTCACTCTTTTCCATCTTTTTCTCAGGTTCATTCAAAGACTCGCTCTAGATGTCCAAGCCTTTGGGAGCTCTTCTCTGCTTGTTAGATGGGTTGCTGCTGGTTCATGAATCATTTAATAAAGCCCGTTAGATTTTTTAAAAAAAATGTCCAAGCTACTGAATTACACTAATACGGTTCCTGTGATTTGTAGAGTGCTTTTTTACTATTCCAAAAACTTCTCTATAGGTTCTCATTTTGTCCTCCCAAATACTGATGACATGGTATTACCCTTGTTTTATAAATGCAAACATTTGTGGTTAGAAATGAGTAGCGTATTTTAAGTTAGTATGTTCAAAACAGAACTCTTGATTTTAAACCTCAAACCTATTCCTTCTTTAGTCATCCTTTTTCCCTCTTAGCTACCAAACTTCCAAATCTAGGTACCATTCTTCATTTCTTTCCCTTCACGCTCACCTCGAATCTACTGGCCAGTCCAAAGTGTCCTGAAGCATTCACTGTTTTCCATCCCCACTACTAATTCTATGCTTTCTTTATAATCACTTGAAAATTCTTGCCCCCAAAGTGTTTTCCCATTTTAGAACTCGGTTTTGGTTGACTTGCTTCAAAAAGTCCCTGAATATTATTAGTTGCTGACCTTCCCTTCTCTCCTCTTTCTTCTTGATGATTCTGAGCAAAGTCTTCTGAATGTTCAGAACTCTAATTTAGCTGTGACCCTAAGTCACTACAGATTTTTAAGAAAGGGAAAAATGGTGTTATCTGCTGGTCTGGTCTGAGGGCTATTCTGCTGGTGGTAGGTAAAAAGACCTCTCAAATTCCCTTCAAAATCAAGGACTGGATTTGCAAAAAGCAAGTAAAAGTAAAGACTTTGAGAAAAACAAAACATCTCAGGGAAAATACCACCACCACCACCATGAACAACAACAAAATTATCAAGCTATATTTTTCATTACTTAAGTCTTGGCTAATAAGATAAAGCTCATATCTGTATCATCTTGTTGATTCTTTCAAAATGTTGCTCGGTGGCCAAGTTTCTGGTCTGCGAGTGACACAGCCCACTATCAGGTACCCTTCAGAGTCAGCAGATTTCCTGGACAGCCTACAAGAGTGTCCCATTTCAAGATGACCCATATTTCATCGGGTGGCACACGAGCATTTATATCAAAGCAGTGAGCCTGAAGCATGTCACTAACTCCAACGTGCAGAGTAGAAAGACCACAGAATTATCTCGGATGTGTACCAGGGAACGTGATAGGCTACAAGAACTAACCAGATAAATGATCTCTCCTTTGCCATGTGTGTTTTCATAATCAAAACTCAAAATGATATTATAACACTCTAATAGTATGTTAGGGCTTAATGTAAATACTCTTTGTGTCAGACACACGTGTGTGTGTGTGTGTGTGTGTGTGTGTGTGTGTGTATGCGTGTGTGGGTGTATACAGAGAGAGGGAGGGAGGGAGAGGGAGAACATCAGGCAGGGATCATACTCAAAAGGTAACAAACCACTAGATTTGACTTGCTCATTGTGAAACTCCCAAGGAATAATGAAGCACAGATGACCCAGAAGATTCTTTCCAACTAGATCTTTCCCATCTACCAAAATTCAATCAACTCCTGATTTTTGGACTAATGAAATAAAACAGATCACAAATCACAACTATTTGACTTCAGAATACACTGTGCCATCTATTAAAAACAAAACAAAGCACCTCATTCTTATCTTCTAAATAATATAATAAGTTAAATATATGACTTCAGCTAACATTAAAATAAATTTGGCACAGATCAACTAACGGTAGAAACTGGATGAGAGCCCAGAAGTTGGATGGGAGGGGGAAGCCAGCCTAGAATTAAGTTTCCCACAGATAGGCCCCATATGGATAATTAAGATATGACAGTGCAGGCAAATTTATAGTTCTGTTTAATGCACTAAAAGAGCTCCCCTATTTTGTGGTGGTTGTTACTGAAGGTGAAAGGGGAAGTGATGCTGGAGTAATGCAGGAATCAATGTGAGAAACAGAATGAGAAAGAAAATCCAGAAGTCCTTGGCTCAGGTTGCTGAAAGCAACCCACTGCACCATGCCTCCCATTCTGTCACCATGGCTGGTTTTCTGCCAATAGCTCCTAAATGACGTCTTCAAAGTTCTGCAGAAAGAGGGAACAGCCAAGGGATCACAACAGTGAGCAGAAGCGGCTGGGGCTACGCCATATGTGGAAGCATTTGTCTTCCAATTAACTCTTACTTTCTTTGCAACTAAACTCCAGCTTCCAGTATCGGAAAAAAGATGTCCTACAGGAAAACATGTTCGGATCATAAAATCCGGAGACAGTGTTCCATCTTACCAGATTTCCTACAGCCAAGACATGCTCAAACTGTGGTGTCATGGGATGGTGCTCCATGGCCATAAACAGGGTATTCAGGACAATGCAGATGGTGATGGCCAAGTCCACAAAAGGGTCCATAACGATCAAATTCACAATCTCTTTCAGTTTTATCCAGTAGGGGTGACACTCCCAGATGAGGAAAGTATTGGCAAATTTATACCAGCATGGCGGGCACTTTCTTTGAGACTCTTCCAGCTCTGTAGTGAGTAAAGAACAAACATGGTGAGAAAACAAAGGGGGCTGCTCTTCACCCTCTGCTGGGTCATTATCACTTCCATTCAGCACAAGAAGAAAGTGCTGACCTTCCTGAGTGTGTAGTCACCGCCCCCCACCCTGTTTTCTTTCTCACGAAGGGAAAGAGGAAGCAGGGGCAGTCGCAGGTCAGCTCCCTATTAACAATGATCTGGTTAGGGCGCCTGGGTGGCTCAGGGGGTTAAAGCCTCTGCCTTCGGCTCAGGTCATGATCTCAGGGTCCTGGGATCGAGGCCGGCATCAGGCTCTCTGCTCAGCAGGAAGCCTACTTCCTCCTCTCTCTGCCTGCCTCTCTGCCTACTTGTGATCTCTATCTGTCAAATAAATAAATAAAAATCTTAAAAACAACAACAACAACAACAAAAAACAATGATCTGGTTATAAACTGGGGTTTGATATGTCTGTTTTGGGAGCCCAGCGTCATGGTTAGGAGCTTGGCCTCTGGAGTCTGACTTCCCGGTCTGACTGGGTTCAGCACTCACAACTGTGTGATCTCAGGCAAGTTGCTGGATCCTCTATGCTTCTTTGTGTCATCTGAAATGACACTTCCTTTACAGGCTGGAGGGCTAAACGAGTCCTGTAATCCTCATGCACTGACTGAGGAGTTAGCGAGGTGGTGAACGTAAAGCAGCCCAGACAGCGCCTGACACGCGGAAGGTCCTTGGTAAATGGTAGGTCTTAGATTATACATCGTATCCCTAAATCATTATCAAAGAAGCAGCTGCAAGCACAGACTCTGAAGCCAGACGTACCTGGCCGCTCAGACATTGCTGGGCAGGGAAACCCGGGCACCGTTCTTCAGTCAGAGAGAACTGAATGCGCTAAGACAGAAAGCACCTCAGAGCACCCTGGCCTACAGTAAAGGTCACAGAAGCGTCTGCTCTTAGCATTCATTCTCTGGGCAGCCCAGGCAGCGTGGGTGGCCGGCTACCCTGTGCAGGGCGTCTCTTCCGGTCCCAAAGAAGTGCAAGTCAGTGAGCTCACAACTCACAGCTGAGATGGGCACGGGACTCCCACTCCTCTCCCTACCCCTCCTCTTTCTCATCTCCCCTCTCTTCCCTTCTTGAGACATTTTCATCCTTCCTCCCTTCCATCCCTTGGTCTTTCTCTTCTTTCCTTTTTCTTATCTTCTTTCAGTCTGGCTCTCTTGCTTTTAGAAACAGAACTAGTTAGTTTCCAACAAGATCTTACGTGATCCCCAACACACTAAACAGATAAGCCAGGAACTGCTATAGTAGAGGCAGGAAGAGGAGCCCAGTCTGGCGGACTTCCTTTTTCCCTGAGGCACTTCCCTAGAATCCTGGACATAGACTGAATATCACTGGACCAAGATGATCTCAGGGTCACTCACAAAACAAAGATGAAAAAGGACCCTTAGACACTAAAGGCAGAGAACCATTTAGCCGGCAAACATAACAGCCCAGGCACTAGACCACAGGCAACAAAGCCCTCCTCAAGTAAAGTATGAGTTATAATAGCCTGAATTACAAAAGTCCAAGGTCCTTGATCTCCAAGGATGTTCTTTAAGAGATGGAGATTTGAAAACCTGTCAGCATGATAATCCTTAGAGGAAAGGTCTTGGTTCCATGGGGTTGAATATAACTGCATCTATCCCACACCCCAACCCAATTCTGCTGACAAAATCCAATCATTCAAGGAATTAAAAAAAAGTTTCCCAGCGTTTCACCAAGAACAAGATGGCTGCCTTAAATTAGTCTACTTTCCCTTTTTCCAACCAGCTGGATGGTGCCCATGGTGATGGCTTTAATTTAGATGGGGTGCTTTGGTTGGGCTTTTGATTGGCTCCCTGGTTGCTAAGAAAATGGTTGCCTTGGTTTTTCAGATTTAAGGGCCACAGTAAGCGCCACGTGGGAGTCTGCGTGGGAAAGGAAGTCTGTGAAGAAAATTTGCTTTGGCTTCTTCCTCATAGAACTCCCTCCCTTCCCAAGGTAAATTTAGTTTTCTAACCAAAAAAAAGAAAATGAAAAGGTTCTCTTATTTCCATAAATTCTTACAGTACATATTTGGAAATTTGGTTCCGTTCCTTTTTTTAATCTCCTCCCTTCTCCAAATGTCTATTCACTGGCACGTGGAGGTTAAAGCAGCGACTGTTCACGTCTCTGACAGTAGACACAATTGCAGTGTTGTATGGTGCACTAGGTTCTAAGTCTCTGCCAGATATTGAAGAGGGGTTTCCCTACCCTATGGGGCACCAAGAAGGTTCCTACAGGGATACTGGGGATCTTACCCACATTTTCTCAGGTAAGATCTCAGGATAATCTTTCGGGTTCCACAAACAATAAGACAACATGGAACTTTAGGAGCTAAAAAGGATCAGTTAGGTGACAACAGATATTTATAAAGTGACTCACAACTTGATATAAACTGTTATTGACCCCACATGCCTGAAGCAGCTAAGAATTTTGTCTGAGGAAAAATATTTCCAAAGAAATATCCAAAGGTTAATGGGGTTCCCCTTACTTTGCTCCTGGACATTCTCAGAGAGGTTACTGTAGTCTCAATCTCAGGGGTGCTGGGGATTCTTTTCAGAGAGGGCCTCACAGTTCCGCCAAGATGGTGGTGTTAGTTAGACCATGAGGTTCTGAAGGCAGGGCTTCTCTCAGTTCAATTCAACTGCTTTGAAACAACTACAGTGTGAGAGGTCCTGGGAACATGCTGATGAACAAAGTCCCCACCCTCACAGAGCTTACAGCCACACCACAAGAGATACACAGCAGGTAAGTAATGGTGCTGACTGACACTTGGGGCTGGTCAGTTGAACACAAGAGTGAGTCAACAAATTGTGGCAGCCAACAGCTCTGGCCAGTCATCTCTCTGAGGCAGTTTTTGAACCTGTTTTACTTGAGAACCATCACTTCTTCATTCTTACTTTACCAACTCCCTCCTCTTCTCCCATAGCTTCACTGCTCAGAGAAGTGAGACTATAGTAGTCTGCTTACACCCTACCCCCAGTCCTCTGAACTAGCCCCAAGCTGATGGCTCTGCTGACTGAATTCTGCTGAGTTCATTGGATCCAGGTGATCATGTCTGCAATGGGATGGGGGGGACACACTACGGGCAGTATTTTCTCCTTATTTACACGCTTCTGGAATTCTCCACTGTGCTCTCTAAGAGATCAGGTAAGTAGAAGCCTGCTTCTTTGGTTTGGTAATCCAAAGATTAAAATTATGTCAGAGTTTCCTAACAGAAGGTCTGAGAAGCAGGAACAATTATTTATTCAATGCTGGCTTTTCATGTTGTAGCAATCACTGAATACAGGGACCAGCAGTTAAATAGGAAAGGATCTTTCTTAATGTCCTTTAATTCCCTCTCACATTATTCAGCTCCAGCCATTCGTTGTTCTTTGCTTACAGCAGTTCTGTCTCATCAGCTTTAACAAAGGGAGTGGAATACTAGGGGAGGGGATAGGGGAATGTCTGCGCAGTGAAAGGCTATGTGAACATTAGGACTTAGAAAAGGGAGAAAAAACAGGAATGGCTTCCTACTCAGGAACACAACTATGACTGTCTCTCTCTCCCCTGAGCTGCCCCTATGTCTGTTTTTTTATCATATATGCGCTGGTGGGTGGAGGGTAGAGAATGAGGAGGGCAGAACAGAAGAGAAAGAAGGGCACAGGGAGAAGAGGAAGGGAGAAGAAAAAGACCAAGCTACCCCTCCATTGGTTTCTACCCAGCTCAGTAGAGGAATGGAAGCACCAAGGCCTTCAAAGGGAAGCCCGCAGCATGGACGCCCCCACCATTCCAAGCATGGCAAGGGTCAGTCTGAAAGACTCCTCCCCTAGAAGATAGATAGGATAACTAACCGCTTGTTTGCTTTTCTGTAAACCGCTGGCTTTTAGGTATAGACCAGGTTATTAATTAGGTTATTAATTGCTTATTAATCACTCTTTTGCCCTTCTGTAACCGCTTGGCTTATAGAAATAATAGAGACGCCATGATGGCATTCCTACCTTCCCCCTTCTTGTTCCCCTTTCCCGCCTCTCTCCTCCTGCGCGCGGGCCCTCAGAACCAATCAGCTTGTTCCCCCTTCCCGCCTCTCTCTTCCCGCGCGTGGGTCCTTAGAGCCAATCAGCAAACTCCACGTATGCCTTTTTCAAAAGTTCTAACTGTCAACCAATCAGTTGCGCCCCACCCAAAACTTGTTTGTACCTGTTTATAAAAACCCGGCACCACCCCAGCCGGGTGTGCTCAGCTAGCAGGAGCTGCTGACCACCCGCAGGCGCGCGCTGACCACCCGCAGGCGCCTGCGTAACAATAAAGAACCTCTTGCTGATTGCATCCAGTGGCAGTGTTGGATTCTTGGGTAAGGGGATCCGCGGGTCTTTCAAGTCTAACAAACATTTCTGGTGCATTTACTTTTACTATACCCTGTGCTGGGCCCCTTTAGTAATCAACTGAGTTAACTGTGGTATTGCGTCAACAGTTCATCCATTCTGATGTCAGTGCCAGTCATAAAATATGCCTGTTGGAGGTGCAACTTTCTCTTTCTTTTGTCTTTCTCAACTTCCACAGATATCCAGAGAAATCCTGTTCTTGTCTCCAAGTGAAGAATAAAATTAGCCAAGGTTCTTAAGCTAGTGCTTCTCAGCTTGAAATTCTTATGCTCTGCAGTTATCTCAAAGTATAAACTAAAAAGCTTAGAGATATTTTCTCAGACGATGACCTTGATGAAAATTAGAGGAAAACAGGAATAAATGTTCAGGCAGCTGAAACAGTTAACTCAAATTCTTCCTACTTGATACATTCTTAAGATTAGTCTAGGTATAGTCTAAAACACTGCTCACAGGTGGTAATGTAAATGATCTAGGGGACTCCTTTCTGAGGATTCTCCCTTTATCACAGACAACCCCATTGAATGAATGAACACACACTCTCTCTCACCTTCTCTCTCTCTCAGAGTAGAAGTGGTATTGGGCTCAAATGACTTAAAAAATAACTTGTCCCAAAGACATCAGGATAGTTTTGAATCTCCTTAGCTCAGGAACTCAATAACTCAGGTTATTGCTGGGTTAGCCCGGGGGCTCTGAACTCTGAAGAAAAGCAATCCGAGGTCTTGAGAATATTCTGGGACAACCTGGCTAAACCGGTGTGAATCAAAACAAGGAGATTCATGCAGAATCAAACAGCACCTCGTGAGAGAAAACCCAGTCACTGAATCTACCTCAAGAGACAGCAAGAGGAGCCTGCGGTACAGACCACAGGTGGACAGACAGCTGATACTTGCTGGGGGACTGTGGTGTCGTGGAAAACCCTGATGCTGCACAGCGTGCCAGGCTGTGTCGTGCAGGGGGGCACCCAACACCAAGCACCAGCATCGACAGCAACACTGCTGCAGGTGCACTGTGATTGCACAGTGGCTGTTCTCCCGTGGCACAGAGCGCTGAAATAAGAGGGGCTTCGGCTTACCTCTCACACATCAAATGTATTTATGGATATGTGGGGGTGTTTGATGAGAGGCAGAACTAGGTGCCTTCTAAATGCACAGTACATTAGTCCTTCAGGGAAAACCAAGAGGGTCCCAGGTAGCTAACCAGGAAAAGAGGAAGGTGTGTTGTTGGGCAGAGGGCATGGAGGGATGCCATCATTTCTTTTTCTTTTATTTTTTTAAAAAGATTTTATTTATTTATTTGACAGAGAGAGATCACAAGTAGGCAGAGAGGCAGGCAGAGAGGCAGGCAGAGAGAGAGAGAGGAGGAAGCAGGCTCCCCACTGAGCAGAGAACCCCATGCGGGGCTCGATCCCAGGATCCCGAGATCATGACCTGAGCCGAAGGCAAAGGCTTCAATCCACTGAGCCACCCAGGTGCCCCGATACCATCATTTCTTATCGTCACAGCTCCTCAGTCTACAGCCTTTATGCCTCCCCTCACCCCACTGGCTCCTCATGACCATTATGGTGTTCTTGAGATCTTCTAGCTTACTCATGACTGTCATTTCCTTCGCAATTCTTACTTATCTGTGTATAATGCTGGTAGAAGCTCTGAAGTCCTTATTTGATTATCTGCATGCAGATTTGGGATGTTTGTTCCTAAAGCCCGTAGACTCTATTCCTAAGGTTCAGAGTTAATTTTTGCAAAACTCAGGCCAATGGACAGGGATTATATTTATCACACACACTACATTTGAGATTTTGGCGGCTTAGACTGACATCAAGGGCACATACCTTCTACTAGTGTATTTGTAACGACACTCAGTATACTGTTGATTCTGTCCTTCCGCCCATAGGAGGCCAGTTGGTCCATGGAAACTAAGAGAGATCCAGGGCCTTTCTTCTTAATTTCCACCTCAGTTGTAGCCTGGAAAAAAATAGTGAATCGGGTGAGTAAAGTCTTACAAACATTAAAGCTGGGCCTTACTGGACAGACGGTCCAGAGTGTGAGCAGAAACAGATGCTCTTCCTGATACCTTTTACTCTGCTCCTACACTCCTATTCACCTCAAAAAGTAGGAGAAAACATGACTATGGATCATCCTAGCTCTAAAAATGACAAGACCAGGTGAAGTCTGTACAAATCTACAATGAACCAAAGAATCTGGTTAGGACCCAAGCACCTCATCTGGTTAATTCATAGCATGGAACAGAAAGACAGATCTCCAGGGCCAACAACATCCAAAGCAGAACCTGAATTCTCCTGTCTCAGTCTCGTATCCATAGCATCTGGCTAGAATTGGACTACACAGTAAAATAAGTAGAATTTACCTCCATTCGACATTTCATTAAGGGCCAAGTCCCTGATCACACTGAGACACCATTGCTCTCTCAAACTGTTGCTTCCAAATATCAGACCTGGGCCCAACTGAATGTTAGCAAGCTGAAGTTCTACCCTAATTCTCCTCCAAGGCACTATAAAGAAGTATGGTAAGGGTCTCACTATTTTATATCTATATTTATTTTGTCCTGATAAAACTTTACTTTATAAGTTAACCTGAGATATTCAAATTCCCACACAAAAAGGGCAGAAAACACCATCAGACTGTTACACAAAATATTTGTTACATGCTCTACCGTGGGAGATTACAGCACTGTGTTTCTTACTGACCCTTGCTTGTGCTCTTTGTGCCAACCTGAATATACTACGTTAGATTAACCTTCAGGCAGTGGCTTAAAAGCTAGCTTTCCAGTTACCACACCAATCACTGTTAACATGTCATCCATGTAATGCTGGCTGTCCCTTCCACTGTGAAGATAAGAGGGCAGAGACAGTCACCATCTCTCAGAGCACAGGGAAGATACATGCCTGTAGGAAGCTAGAGAAGTAGGTCTGATCAGTATTAGAATGACTCTAGCTGTTTTGAAAAGTCTCTAGAGAGCTCCATCAGAAAGGCTTTCTGCCCTTAGGTATGACTAGATTTTAAGAACTTTACAGAAGAAAGTTTCTGGCGGATTATAATTTATCTTATTACAGTGTTTCATCAAACTGTTTCACTGATTCCGACATTTGGTTTACCTTAGGGTTTGGTTTTGTTTTGTCTGGCAGAGCTACAGAAGAAATGGAAAAGAAAAAGAACTGAACTGATTTCCTTGGGAATTCCTGGCTGTATTACTATACAAACACCTGAATATGTAACAATGATGAAATAACCTGTTCCTCAAGTCCAATAAGATCTATTTCTTTGATATCAAAGCCACTTTTTGGTGCAATTGCCAGCCTGGTATTCATAACACCTAATAAATCAGATTAGACGACTCCATTTTAACAATGACAATCATCTAAAAATGAAGGCAGAAAGGTTTCACAGAGTAGATACTCTTGTTTCTGGCATTTATTCCTTCTAGATTCTTACTGAGCTGCTCTTTGTAATACATGGTAGATAATTTTCATAATGCTGACTCCCAGGTACTGTAAGATCTGATGGACTGGTTGATTCATCAAGAAAAGATGAAACTTCATTTAAAACTGCTTGGGATCTAAGTATATCTTATCGTTTTCTGGACTTGCTGGATGTGACAAGATGTGAATTCTTCAGACTTCAATAACATTAACCTTAAAGTTAATAAAAATGTTGTCTCAAGGACATAGTAAATCATTAGATTAATATTTAGTGGTATCTATATGAGAGCTATAATAATTTTTAAGTTGGATTTAAAAACTCCACATAAAGAAAAGTTTATTCCCAAACTTAATATTAAGATGGAAGAATTATTACTTATATCTTTCTATATAAAATTAAAATAAACTGTAACAGGGATATGTGGAGACAACTTCTATAATGTTAAAATTGTTCCAGAGTAAGGCATGTTACAGAACATACCTTCAGTTTCAGAAAAGAAAGAAATGAAAGAAGACACCAAGAAAAAGAAATTTCAAAGACCATACTTAAGGAACTTCAGAGGGTAAAAAGAGAAAGTCATTATGTCACCTTTTTACATAGGCAAGAGCATTTACCACAGATCCAAATAACTGATTCCACTGAAAAATCTTATGATAATAATAAGATACTCAGAAAAATTCCCTTAAATTTGTAAATTAAACAACAGACTTCTAAAAATCCATGGATCAAAAATGAAATCACAACGGAAATTAGAAAATACTTTGGGGATAATGGAAATAATACAATTTATGGGATCCAGCTAACACAGTGGTTTGAGAAAATTTTACAGTGCTATATGCTTATATTAGAATATAAAAAGATATACAATCAGTGCTCTGAGCTTTCACCTTGAGAAATTAGAGAAAGATCAACTTAAAGTGCAGTTAAGTAGATGAAAGGAAATAATAAAAATAAGAATGGAGATTAATTAGTAAATGCACAAACCACAGACAATCAAAAAGGGCAAATGTTTTTTAAAAACAGATTATTTAAATTGATACTTCCCTAGCAAGACTGATCAAGAAAAAAAGAGAGAAAACGTAAATGATAATTTTCAGGAAAAGGAATGGGAACATTATTACAAATCCTGCAGGCATTATTAGGATAATAAGAATATACTGTAATTTTAAGTCGAACCATTGTAAGATGGAAATCTTCTGTGCAATATTTATATCAAAGTATAAGATAAATATGATAATAAATAAACCCCCAAATCTAAGTGGTTTAAACTAAAAAAAACACAAACCCAACTTCATGTCATTTCACCTTGTATGAAATGTACAAACTTACCAAAACACCACTTATCAAAACTGATAGAAGAAATAGAAAATCTAAATAGCTCACATTAGAAACTGCAATTGAAAAAACCTTACAATAAAGAGAAATATAGGGCCACCAGGGTAGCTCAATGGGTTAAGCCTCTGCCTCTAGCTCAGGTCATGATCTTGGGGTCCTGGGACTGAGCCCCGCATCAGGCTCTCTGCTCAGCAGGGAGCCTGCTTCCCCCTCTCTCTCTCTCTCTGCCTTCCTCTCTGCCTACTTGTGATTTCTCTCTTTGTCAAATAAATAAATAAAATCTTTTAAAAAAAAAAAAAAGAGAGAGAGAGAGAGAGAGATAGGTGCAGATGGCTCTACCAGTGAATTCTATCAAGCATATACAGAAGAAATAATACCAACACCAATATTAACATCAATTCCTTCAGAAAATAGAGGAGATGGCCTACTTCTCAACCTGTTTTATAAAGTTAACACGACCTGATATTAAACCTGCCAAAAACACCACATGAAAAGACAATTAGTGGCCCATATCCCTCATGAACAATGATGTGAAATCCTTAAGAAAACATAAGCAAATATTTACAAAGATAATACATCATGACCAACAGAGTTTATATCAGGAAAGATAGTTGCACATTAGGAAAAAAGTCAGTATCATTCATCTCTTTAACAGAATAAAGGAAAAAAGTGATCTGATTATCTCACAGATGCAGAAAAAGAACATTTAATAAAATTAAACACCTCTGCATAATAAAATTTTTTAGTAAGCCAGGAATAGAATGCAGCAGCTTCAATCTGATAAAGAATATCTATGAAAATCTAAAGCTAACATTATTCTTCTTGATGAAACATTAAATCTTATTCCTCTAATAATGGAAACAAGGAAGTATGTCTGCTTTTATCATTTCTATGCAATTTTGTATTTCAAGTGCTAGCTAGTACAATAAAGCAAGAAAAATAAATAAAAGGCATAAAGGTGCAGTTGCTGTTATACACAGAAAGTATTATTGTACATGTAGAAAACCTTATGGAATCAGAAAAAAAAGACATAATAGAATCAATATGTTAATTCATCAGGATAATGAGATACAAAAAAAATCTGATTCACAAAAAACAACTGCATTCCTATATTCCGGCAACAAAAAATAGTTGAAAATAAAAAATTTTAAAATCATACCTTTTTAGAACAGTATCAAAAAACACAAATACCAAGGAATAAAACTAATGAAAGATGGGTAAGATGTTCACTACAAAGTATACAACTTTGCTGAGAGAAACTTGAGAAGACTTTAATAAATGAGAACTATACCACATTCACAGATTGAAAGACTCAATATAAGATGTCCATTATTTCCAAGCTGACCCATAGATTCAGTGCAATCACTATAAGAATTCTAGGCTTTTCTGAAAAAAAAAAAAAAAAAAAAAAAAAAGAAAACTGACAGAAAATGCTTCTAAAATTCATAAGGACACACAAAGGATCTAGAAAAGGTAAATAATCTTTTCAAAAACATTTGATAGCAAATTAATCTCTTAAGAAATTATTTGACAATCTTTAAAATATCTTTTTGTTTGGAGGGCTTATGCTATCTCATTTCAAGACTATAAAGTTACAGTAATTAAACAAGTGTAGTATTGGTATAAGCACAAAGAGACCAAAGGAACAGAAAGGAACAAAGGAACAGAAGAGAATCCAGAAACAGACCCACACATGAACATCAATTGACTTTTGACCAAGGTGCTAAGTCAATTTAATGGAGAGAGGAAAGTCTTTTTAACAAACGGTACTGAAAAACTAGATATTCATCCAAGTCAACTCCTATCTAATTTCATACACACAAATTGAGTTGAATCAGAGATCTGAATATAAAACCCAGAACTGTAAAATTTACAAAAGGAAAATAACTTCACAATTTTGGGTACTGACAAAGATTACTTGGACAGGATGCAAAAAACAACAAAAAATGAAAAATTTGATACACTGGATTCCATCAAAATTAAAAATTTATGTTTCTGATAAGAAACTTATATAAAAAATAAATCAATAATGGGCAAAAGATTTTTTTCTTTTTTAAGATTTTATTTATTTATTTGACAGAGAGAAATCACAAGTAGGCAGAGAGGCAGGCAGAGAGAGAGGGAAGCAGGCTCCCTGCTGAGCAGAGAGCCCGATGCGGGACTTGATCCCAGGACCCTGAGATCATGACCTGAGCCGAAGGCAGCGGCTTAACCCACTGAGCCACCCAGGCGCCCCTGGGCAAAAGATTTAATTAAGTGACTAATAAAAGATCTGTGAAAAGCCAATAAACACACAAAAAGATGCTTATCATCATTAATCAGCAGGGAAATGCAAATTCAAAGCACAGTAAGATACAGTTAATGCCCACTAAGATGCTAAAATCAGACTAACATCACCAAATGTTGCCTAGGATGTGGAGCAACTGGAACTTTAATACACTGTTGCTTGGAGTATTAAAAAAAATGGTATAAGTACTTTGGAGAGCTATGTGGCAGTTTCTTATAAAGTTGAACATACCTTTACCGTATGACCCAGGAATTTCTTTCTGAGATAACTACCCAATATTGGGAAGAACCTGAATGTCCCTCAGTAGGAAAGTAGACTAACATATGAGAGTGTATTTATGCAATGAAGTACTCATCAATACTCATCAATAACAAGGAATGAACTATTGAAAGAACATCTCAAACGTGTATCAGATGTGTACACACCTCAGATGTGCATCTCAAATACATCTTGTTGAGTGAAAGAAGCCGCATAAGAAATATATATTGTATGAGTGCTTGAAAATGAAAGAAAACAAATCTATGGTGTCACATGTCAGAAGACGTTGCTCAGAGAGGTGAGGGTGTTGAGTAGGAAAGGGTATTTTCTGGGAGTCTTGTTGTACAAAGGGGTGTCGGAGACAATTCTCGGCAGGTGGGACGGCTCGTGCTCCACCGTCCTTGTACCCATATCTTTGGTAACTCTTTGGTGATGGTTACCTAAGGTTTTACTGCAATACTGATTATGCAGAATTCCTTTGAAACAGAATATGGAATACAGAGTGTGTATATAATACAAAAAAGATGTTATCTGTGGTATGGAAATAAATGAAGATCTGTCAAATGGGAAAAGCAATTTATTCTGAGCTGGATGTACGGAGTTAGACACCATCAAAGGCAGGCGGAGTGGGAAAGCTTTAGAATGGAATAAGGGAGACTTCAGGTGTGCCTTGATTTCAAGCTGGCTTGCACAGGGAAGCTGTAGGTGGGCATCCTAGGTGATTGATTAGGGATGCCTATTTGGCTTTCTCTGGTGGTCCTAAGTTGAAAGCAAAAACAAAGCTTTAGAAGTCTCTTAGCAATCAAGTCCTGACCGTTTGGGGCTGACTGTTAAAGAAGTTACTGTTTAACTTACTGGACTGTCGCTAGAGACAGCAATCTGGCTTCCTGCAAGCGTGACTGATAGCTGGCTGGCTGCCTGGCTTGTTTATCATTGATAAGGGGGTTGGTTTCTTGGGCAGGTTGTGGGGGAAAGTCCTGTTTTCATATAAGGTCTGCTCATTGTCAGTATTCATCGGATCTGAGCAATTCATGGAGAGACAGGGAGCAAACATACATTCCTCACTGTTAACCGCCTAGGATGATATAAACTAAAATTGCCTATGAAGAACATTACTTAAAAGTGGTAAACACTAACTGAGGACTAAGATAGCAATATCCAGAGAAAAATAAATCTGTCCTAAAAAAGTCTAGTCTGTTAAATCCAGGGTGTACAGGAATCCAAGACGGATGTAGTTCCTGAAATCTTTCTTCCGTAGGTGAAGTTGTGGAAGCTGGCTCTGAAAGCCCAGGCTATTGTTTCTTTCTTTTCAATTTTTACAACACTGAGATGAAATGCACATAACATTTAAAATTCCCATTTCAAAGTGTGCAATTCAGTGGCTTGTAGTATATTTACAGCGTATTCCAGGATATTTCCATCATACCAAAGAAAAACACAGTACCGGTTAGCAGCCCATCCTTACTCCCACCTCTACCCAGCCCCTTGCAACCAACAATCTGTTTTCTGTCTTTACAGATTTCCCTCTCTATGTGTTTCATAGAAATGGAATCAGATATTATGTGGCCTTTTGTGCCTGGCTTCTCTTGCTGGGCATCATGCTTTCAAGATTTATTCATGCTGTAGCACATATCAATACCTCATTCCCTTTTATGGCTGAATAATATCACATAAGAGGGATGTGTCACATTTTATTTATCCATCCCTCAGTTGATGGGCATTTGGGTTGTTTCCATTTCTTGGCTCTCATGAATAATGATCGTATGAATATTCATGTACAAGTTTTTATGTGAACACCTGTTTTCAGTTCTACCTAGGAGTAGAATTGCTGGATCATATGGTAACTCTGTGTTTAATTTTCTGAGCAACTGCTACTGTTCTTCAAAGTGGCTGTCCCTTTTTGCATTCCCCTTCCGGGTGGTTGGTTGTTGCTTTTTTACCATGGATTCTAGCTAACTGGAGGGAAGGAATGCTGGAGTAAACAATCCCATGTCCAGCAGCTGCAGAGGCGGATTTCCAGAATCCGCTTGGGAGGTGTGTCTCTGCTCTTGGCTCAACTACTTACCACCTGGGAGGGAGGGACGCTGAGACCCAAGAGCCAGAGGGAAGCTCATATCCTCTTTCCCTTCCCTCTTCAGGTCATTTTCTAATTCCTGTAAGTGGAGGTGTTTATTTCTTTTGTTTGTTTTGTTTTACTTTGTTGGGGAGGAAAGAGAAGAATTAACAACGTTTTAAAGGCAGGAGTTTCTGCCTTCTTAGAATTCCGGCCCTAAGGAGATTTCATGTAAAACTATCAGTAACAGGGGAAGCCACAGAGAACCTTAATTGCACTCTTTTAAAGTTAAACTCAGTGCAAATTTGTTCCGTTTCTCTCAACCCAAATGCAAAGTTTATTAGGACATTTAGCCCCTGACTTCCAGCTTCCTGAATTGTAGCTGTCCTTCTCAGAGAGGTGTCCTACGACACCTGTAGATGGAAGATTTTGCCCACATTTCTATAGATCTGCCCACGGAAGGCAACTAAATTGCTTTCCAATGGAGATGCATGAATGGAAATTTATCAGGCAGGCACCTTTCTTGGAACTAAAATTTAGAGCATTTTAGAAGTAGCTTTAGAACCTAGCCATTTATCTCCTGTTTAAGCCTTCCTCAAATTTTTGTAGTAATCTGCTTTAAAACAATTGCCCAATAATTGCTTCTTCTCAAAGGTTCTTTAGGATTTTAGAGGAATGCAACCCTTGTCAAGTCAAGCAATTCAGGAGAAATCCTAATGTCTACTTCTCAGGGCTAAGAAGGCCAAAAAAGTATAGGGAAATAAATGGAAACTGGCCTTCTGAACACCAAGAGTGGGCCAAATAACATGCTCCACAGTTTATAAATGTTATTACATTTCATCTTTGCAACAGCCCTATAGCACAGGTCCTTTTGTTTCTTTTTTGCAGATAAGGAAATGGGCTTAGAGTGGTGATGTTAATTTCCCAGGATCACATCAGTAAATAAACCTGGGCTTCAGAGTTGGTGTGGGGCACTGGTTACTGGCCAGGGCTCTGGAGTCAGACCGCCTGTGTTCAAGCCCTGAGCCTACCACATACTGTGTGATGTTGGACAAGTCATTTTATTTCTCTAAGCCTTGGTTTCCTCCTCAGTGAAATGTACACAAGAGTAGGCTCTATCGGCTGTGAGCATTAGATGAGATAGTGCATGTGTATTTGCAAGCTAGCACAACATGATTTCTGAGTTACTTGGGATTTCTGGATTTGTCAGCAGCACCTGCTTTCTCTATGAGTGATGAGATTCTCACCTGCTTTTCCAGCTTAGGGATGAAGAGATGGGAATGTTCCCCTCACCCTCTGCTTCAGCAAAAAGCAAAAGTGAAAATTCCCAAACTACTGAAAAATAATCACCAATCATAACTGAATAATTAATAAACAGGTGAAATCATTTCTGATGAAACTCTAATGAGTGAACCCAGATATCTTTTTTCCCACAGAGAATATTATATATATTTTTTCTTTCTTTCTTTTTTTTTAAGATTCATTTATTTGAGAGAGAGAGAGCATGTATGCACAAGCAGAGAGAGGGGCAGAGGGAGTGGGAGAGAAGCAGAGTCCCTGCTGAGCGTGGAGCCCAATGTGGGTCTCGATCTCAGGACCCTTCAATCATGACCTGAACCGAAATCAAGAGTCAGATGCTTAATCGACTGAGCCACTCAGGCGTCCTGAGAATATTACATTCCTTAACTTGAGTGTGAGGAAAAAATACAGATGTGGCATAGCCTAAGCATCAGTCCTGAGTGAGACCAGCTTGAGGGCCTCAGCAGCTCCTACGCAACCCCACAAAGCATGAGCATACCATGGAAGCACTCTAGTGGTTCAGGTAAAGGCAAGTTAATCCACTGGGGACTCATCCCAAATGCCTGGACAGTGAGAACCGCTCCATCCTGACCTATAGTGGTATTCGCCGCTCCTCTGGCCTGGGCTGCATATAACAGGAATCTATTGCCTCCCTCTAAGATAAATGATACAAATTTTTCCCATTTCCCAAAGAAGCTAATATTCAAGCAGTCAGGAAGTTCTCTTTGACAGTGGGAAGACCTTGGTTCAAGCTCCATTTCCACAAGTCACTAAGGCTCTGAACCTCACCTGTTAATAGGATAAAACCACCTACTGAACACAATGGTTATAAGAAATTAAATGCATATAAAGTGCTGAGCGTAACTATAGCAAGAACCCAATATATGGTGGCTATAATTATTATGCCCATTGTAGAAAACTGAAAACAGAAAAGTGTGAGGAAGAGAAAAAGTCACCTATAATGTCCCCTCCCAAAGGCAACTACTGTCAACTTCAAGTCAGTCATCCTTTCTCTGTAGGCGGTCTTTCCATAGATCTGATATCATACCAAACCCTATACACAAGCTCTATGCAGTCTTCTTTGTTTTGTTTTGTCTTTTTGGCCTATTACTATAACTTATGTAGACTGTCACACCATTAGTAGCTAAGAAGTGCTTCTTTATGGCTTCTAATGAAATAGCTTTTCCTAGTTATGCATGCTTTGGGAATGAAACAGTCCTGCCTACCTCATTTCCTGCCACTCTGTGATCTGCTCTCCTGGCCTTGGGAATCCTCAAATCTGTCACCACCATCGCTTGGGACCACTGGAATGAATCCCCTACGTCTTTATAGGGTGTCGAGTGTGCAGGCCCCCCAAAACCCAAAGACAGCACTCCTCAGGCTACAGTGTGAGGCGGTGCAGACAGCCATCTGCTCAACTGCCTCTCAAATTTTCCCCCCACACATTATAACAGAAGCTGCAAAAAAACCCAAAACAAAACCAATGAGCAAACGTGCTCATCTGCCTTTAGCTGAAGTTCAATCTCTTCCTTTCTGGATACCTTTTCTAATACCTTCTTTTCAAAGAAAAAGCAAGATGTATTATTTGGCCGAAGTATTTAAAAAGGTGGCCAGAATATCAAATTTTAATTTGGTTCTTAATATTTGAGTTGCCCAAACTGTACTGTCCATGCTGACCCATCCCTCATTCTCTACTGATAAAATTTCTTGCTTTTTCAGAGAATATTAACTAATTAAGGAGCCTAAAGATTTACCTCTAGATATAGAATTAGGGACTATCCAAAATTATATTTAAAGGAAAGATAATCATCTGTAACATCTATTTTGGCCAACTATCTGGTTTTGGGGGGGATTCTGGAGCTACTGTTTGTTGTTATTATTATTGTTCCTATTATATTAAAGAAACAGTTTTCCAGAAGAAAAATGGCCACATGACTAAACAAAGAAGGCATTAAAATTCACTGAAAAAGAGAAGACTGATTTTTCCCTAAGACTCTGGCTCTATCAACAATGAGCTGTGGGGGCCTCAAGGAGCCCAAATCCTCTGAGCCCTACTTCCCCATCTAGAAACAGGAATAATGCCCTCCACTTGGTCAGCCTTACAGAAAATTTTGATTCAGAGCAAATTAAATAACGAACGTAGAAGTAATTTGTAGCTTGTAAAGAGCTAAACAAACGTGTGTGTGTGAGAGGGGGGGTATTTTGCTATTAAATAAAAAGGCAGGAGAGAAAAGACCATGTCAAACACATCCTAAGTGCCTTTGAGTTTGTATCTGTCAACAACTGTCCTGAAATGTTACAAACAGATCACTGGGAGTAATTCCAGCCTTGACTGTCCAGTTCTCCTCCACGCATGCATCATGCTAATTAGAGGATAGGCTGTCTCCGTGCTGTGTTAGAGGAAACTGAAGTGTTAGAACAAAACGGACTGGCATGCTGTCTCAAGGAGCTTATGCCAGCTAAGGAAGGACTGAAGGAAGTTAGGGAGTTAGAGGTACGGAGGATTAGGATCACTGAGGTTATAAGAATTTGAAATTAGAAAAAAAAAGGTATAAACAGCTTAGAATTTAAAGAAATGTGAAGAGATGGCTTTTCCCAAAGAGGGGAGCCATTAGCCAACCCCCTAGACAAGTGATTTTATGAAGCTATTATATGCAGCTCCTCCAGAGCCTGACATTTGATTACATTTAAAATTCATCTTTCGCTTCCCTTTTCCTTCCTCCCCCATACACCATGTGTTCTTGCCCCAACCTCCCACTTTTCCCTCCTTGGATTTATTTCCATTTCAATCCCTTTTGAACGTCTAGCTCCAGTTCTGCACTGGCTTCCCTAACCTCTCCTTCCCTGGCTTTCCCTGATGCACACCTCCCGCTCGCCACACCAGGCATCCACCTTCCTCTTTGGATAAATCACACCTCCTTCTTACAGAGGAGACTTGGAAAATTATTCTGAGCTATATTGTTGTTGTTGTTTTTTAACAGAAAGATCAGAGCTTTAAATTCCAGGCTGTTTCCCTATGGGGACAGGAGTGGGAGGGAGAGAAGCAATGGTAGTTCCAAACCGGCTCAGACTTGTCATTGGTGGTGGCAATTCTCATTCCATCATGGCAGGATCCGCTGGCCAGAGGCATTCAGTGAGAGCAGGTGAGGAGAGGGAAACAGTAGGCTGCTAAAGACTTGCAAAGATGGGGAGAAAGAAAAGGAGGTAAAAGAAAGCAAGGAGCTGATGGGGTAGGGCAACAGAAACGAGGGAGAAGGAGGCGGGGGTGGACAGAGCAGGGATTAAAGTGAATGGGAAAAGGAGGGGCGGAAGAGAGAAACAGAATCAGAGCAGGAGGGAGAGGACAGAAGCGGGCGGCACTGGTGGGGACAGAGACTTGAGAGTGGGGGAGGGAGCGTGGGAGCCAGAGGCCGGCGGGAGAGAAGAGAGGAGGGCGCGGGAGAGACTGCCATGCCTAGCCTCGGTCTATGCGTTTACTTCCTTACACTGTCGTCGGTAGCTGCCTTATCTATTTTCACCTCTGGCAGGAGCCGCCCGCCGATGTGCGAGCCGGGGCCACCGATGAGGGACACCACGCCGTTGCAGTCGACGGTGCTGTTGCGCTTGACGCTGCGCCGCAGGCTGGGGAAGATGCGCGACGAGCGGCTGCCCTGGCTGTAGCCGCTGTAACCGCTGTAGCTGCTGCGGCGCTCGCGGGCCCGGATCGGGATGAAGAGCGAGTCCCGGCGGCCTTCGCTCTCCTCCACCGTGCTGTGCTCGTCGTCCGCGAACTCGTTCTCCGAGCCCGGGTCGCGGAAGCGCCCGGGCCCCCTGAAGCTGAAGATGCTGCTTTTGCTGTTGTGCCGGGAGAGGAACGGGGAGCCCGGGATGCTGAGCAGGGACTGCAGGGCAGGGAGACAGAAAAAAACACAGAGACAGGCGTGAGACGGGAAGCGCACCCCGCACAGGCTGAGCCGAGGCTGTTGGCCTCCCCAACCTGCCTCAGCCTTGCTTTCCTGCTATCAGAACACAAGTGTTCCCACAAAGCACTTCTGGATGTTTCGTTCCTAGTACGACTCAACACCCGTAAGCGCTCGCTTCTTGCCCCATTGCCTTGTGATGCGTAGGTCTTCCAACAGCTAACCATACAAAATTTTTACTCACTGTTCACCCATGCATTGCAACGATGCTTTTATCTCGAGCTCCATGTAGAGTCTAATGCACCAGGAAACACATGCTGTGTCTACTTCCCATTACTATGAGCTCGTTTACTCAAGAGAGCCTCCATGCCACACTTGGCAAAAAGGAGAGAATGTGAAAGTGCTCAATCACTCACTATTCTCTCAATGAGTACATGCCCTGACCGTAAGTCCTAGGCCAACGGAGGCCTTGGAGTATTTTTTTGTTCAGTTGACTATTATGTATGTTCCCTCTGACTCCATTTTAAAGTCAACATTTTTTTCATCAAAAGTTAATTAAAAAAAAAAAAAGACAACTTTGAGAGAGAGAGTGCAGAGCAAGAGAGGGGGGGGGAGCATGATGGAAGGGGGGTTGAAGGAGAGGGTAAAGCAGACTCCCCAGTGAGCAGGGAGCCCAGTGTGGGCTCCATCCTAGGACCTGGGATAATGACCTGAGCCAAAGGCTGATGCTTAATGGACAAAACCACCCAGGTGCCCCCATCAAAAGTTTAATTATTTTTAAATTATAAAATTCCCAGCACTATTTATTTATGTACATTTCACAAGCAGTGTGGAGCCCAACTCGGGGCTTGAACTCACAACCCTGAGATCAAGATGTGAGCTGAGATCAAGAGTCGGTGCTTAATCAACTGAGACACCCAGGTTCTCCCTACACTGACATTTTATTTATTTTTTAATTATTATTATTATAAGAGAGAGGGTGAGAGAGCACAAGCAGGATGAGAAGAGAACACGGAGCCTGATGTGGGGCTTGATCTCAATCCCTGGACTCCAGGATCATGACTTGAACAGAAGGTAGATGCTCAAATGACCGAGCCACCCAGGGGCCCCTGCACTAACATTTTAAAATAAAACTTTTATTTATCACTCACAAATTTCTCCCCATTTCTTTTACTCTTTCAACCCATACTTCCAATTCCACATTCTCTAGAGAATTGTATGCTAATGTATATTTTTATGCTTTACTATATTTTATTGATCACCTTTGATCAACAATTTTCTTCAACAAAAAGTTATAAATAAACAGTACTTAAAATTAAAAAAAAAAATTTCTGTGACCATGAGTCTCTTAGAATTTTTTAAAAAATTCTCTCGGATTTATTTTTTAATTATAATTCTTATTAATATAATTGATCAAGATATATATAGATGTTATACATTTTATAAGTAATTACTAAGCTTAAAAGAAAATTTTATTAAAATGTGTCTCTTAATGAGTTCTTTTCCAATTGGTGTTTTTGGTGATGAAATATTTGTAGACAGTAATATTATTAGAATCAAAAATGGCTCAACATCAGTTCTCCCTTCTCTATCTAATATAGATTTTAAGTGCTGAGAAATTCTATTCACATAAATAGTATCTTGGAACAGAAGAATTTGGTTATAGTAATGTCACTCAGTTCTTCAATCTCCTTTCAAATGATATACCAGATTCACATAATAAGCTATCAGCAAAATTTATCCTAATGATCTACTGGCTGACAATCATATTGGGTAGTCTTTCAAATTTATTGAAAGCAAAGAACTGCAAACCACCCAATCTGCCAAATGATTTGTTACCTATTTGTTAGAAGTATTCCATTTCTTGATTTCTGAGGATGCCAAAAAGGCTTCATTTTTATTTACTAAAAAAATATGGGTTAGTCTTAAAGAGGTTATTCTTTTACTTAGAGGAACCTTATTTAACCCAAAAGAAATGGTTGGAATAATCAAAATATCATTCATTTTAATACATCACTGCCACTGTAAATTTTTTTCCAACATTAATTTTTTAATAAAATAATTTTATCTTACTACATGCTTTAAAGATATTTTCACCAAAACCTTAAAGCTAAAGATTCGGCTCATTTTATTTACAAAAATGTCTACCATATGATACAGGTTAGCAAAGCCAGTTCTCATTGTCAAAGCAATTGGCCAAATCAGACTTCTTTTAATTGAGAAATTATGAACTTATTTTTCTTTTTTAATAAATATACTAATACGTATCCAAGTGACATCTACCCCACTCCTGATTTTAAAATCCCCAAAGGCCCTAATTATAAGAGAGGTAAATTTGGAAAGCCTTACAATGGATTTAAATTTCCTGGGTTTAAGAAAACTTAAAGACACTAATGTTTTCTTTTTTTTTTTTTTTTTTAAGATTTTATTTATTTATTTGACAGAGAGAGAGAGATCACAAGTAGGCAGAAAGGCAGGCAGAGGGAGACAGGGAAGTAGGCTCCCTGCTGAGCAGAGAGCCCGATATGGGGCTCAAACCCAGCCCCCTGAGATCATGACCTGAACTAAAGGCAGAGGCTTAACCCACTGAGCAACCCAGGTGCCCCGACACTAATGTTTCCAATTGTCCCTTGACTGGCATCCCCTAAATTTTTATACCTCAGGGCAATGTGCTATGCCAAAGGCAAAACCCTGCTATTGTACCTATTTTGTTCTAATGAGAAATGGTAAGGTGATCGACACAGAGACAGCTACCTTTGGAAGAGTTTATTACTTATAGCTCTCAAAAGAAGGTGGCATGCCATGCCATGCCAGGCAGGGCCTCATGGGGAGGTACTAGGGTTAGGAGGCAAAAGGAGTAGGGAAAAAGCATCGTTCAGAGCCTGCATGATGGTTTCCTCAGAAGGAATGGCTGAGGCAGAGTAGGCATATCTGACAAGTTTAGGATCAGGTGGTTTGAGTAATTTCAGCAGGCTCTGGTCTATAGAAGTGGTCCTAGCTGTCCAATACCTGACCCTCAGAGTGACTGAGGGCAGAGGAAACACTGGTTTTGTGTGTCTTTTTTTTTTTTTTTTTTTGGGTGACAACTTAATTAATTAATTAATTAATTTTTAAAAAGATTTTATTTATGTATTTGACAGACAGAGATCACAAATAGACAGAGAGGCAGGCAGAGAGAGAGAGGAAGGGAAGCAGACTCCCTGCTGAGCAGAGAGCCCAATGTGGGGCTCGATCCCAGGACCCTGAGACCATGACCTGAGCCGAAGGCAGAGGCTTAACCCACTGAGCCACCCAGGTGCCCCATGGTTTTGCGTGTCTTGATGTGTGTGCATTAAATAAAGCTGGGGCTGAGGGTTTGGATTGGTTGATTTGTATATGAAAGGAACACTTTCAGACAAGTTGTTCACTGTCTAAGAATTAAGTTTGCACTGGGAGGAGCAGTCTCTCCCTAGTTAGCAAGGCTCCTAAAATGTCAAAGCATCATAATACACAGAAAATTAAAACAATGATTAAGACAATAAGATCCCTTGGGGCACCTGGGTGGCTCAGGTCATGATCTCCAGGTCCTGTGACTGAGCCCCAAGTCAGGCTCCCAGCTCAGCGAGGAGTCTGCTTCTCCCTCTCCCTCTGCCTCTACCCCATTCGTGCTCTTTCTGTCTCTCTCTCTTACAAATGAATAAATAAAATCTTTAAAAAAAATACAGTAAGATCCCAAGATTTGATGGCGGGGTAGGGGGATAGGAAATATCTTTGAGCTTCTACCCATGTGTTCAGTTCAGTGTAAGGTTCTGAGGTTCTGTGTTAGATGTTAGTAACAGTGCCTTGGGCTTTTGTATCTCCCTTGCAGGGCTCACTAGGGAGAAATATGGTCAGGACAAGACAAGACTCAGGAACTCTTGGGTGCCTTTGCTAAATTCCATGAGCACACTTAATATCATCAATCATTGTCCTAAAAATGTCCTTCAAAATCCTCCTAGCTTTGACTGTAACTAACTTCTTCCATTTTATCTTTCACTCTTTCCCTACAGAGACCCAATCACTGAGCCACACTGCCTGCGGGTCTGTATGCTCTGCACTTCCCGCTGTGGAACTCCTCACCACTGTCCATGGTCCAGCTCTTCAGCATCTTCCTCTGTAAACCTCCTCTACCCTTCCACAGCCCCAGCCTCTGTTTCAGAGTCCCTGCACTCTACTTTTAACTACAGTTCTTTATATACTTGCTTTTAGCTCCCTTTTTAAACCAACTACAGGCTCTTTAAGGACACACTGTCTGATTCATCTTTTTATCTCCTGGAGGGCTTTGTATATCGTAGGTGCAGTGTTCAATTTCATGAACATGTATTTAGATTATATGCTGTAAACTGGCCACCCACACCTGGGCATTACTCCACACCTGCACTAGGTCACTGCCTCACTTTTCATAGTTCACTTCCCTGGATTTTGCATTAAGCCAATGCTGGCTGCTGACACTACACAGTACATTAGGTCTCCACATTAGGAAAGAGGTTTCATTTACTTGACAAATGATCATTAAATACCTAGTGTGTACTAAGTGATGTAGACAGGGTCATAAAGAAGATATACAGCACGGTTCCCGCCTTCTTGCATCTTGCAGCCTAGTCAGAAATATATACTATATGAGATCTATTCCTAACTGATAGGAAAGTGATAAGTAAGATAATGATCAATTCAGTGACCTACAAATGCATAGAAATCAGGATCCTGAGACAATAATGCTAAAAGAAAATAATCTATTATTCTTTAATCCCCTGTTCCATTCTTGGCGAAAGGGTTGCCTGTGATAAGTGTGGGCGGGGAAAAAAGAATTTGTTGCACCTCTCCTTGGACCCAGCATTCAATCCTGCTCTAGTCTATTCTCCAAGGAAATACATCCTGAAGTTAGCCACCCCAGCCTCTCCTCAGTCTCACCGTGCCTGGGCTGGAGGGTTTCAGTGATGACTCAGGACCCTGGGCTCTACTAGCTCCTGGGATCTAGGCTATAAATGCATGGACCTTAGCCATTCACCCATCAGGAGCTTCTGGTCCTTTTCTTTTTCTTTTTTTTTTTTTTTTTAAGATTTTTATTTATTTATTTATTTTATTATTTTTTCAAAGATTTTATTTGTTTATTTGACAGACAGAGATTATAAGTAGACAGAGAGGCAGGCAGAGAGAGAGAGAGAGGGGAGCAGGCTCCCTGCTGAGCAGAGAGCCCGATTCGGGACTTGATCCCAGGACCCTGGGATCATGACCTGAGCCGAAGGCAGCAGCTTAACCCACTGAGCCACCCAGGTGCACCAGCTTCTGGTCCTTTTCAAGCAGGCACATCACAGCTCACTAAATATACTACCCAAGGTCCAGGCATTTGCTTGGGAGAATAGCTCGGGGGTGTTCTTGATTTGAGGAGGTGGCCCTCCTATTTTCCCACTGAAAAACTAACTGAGGATTTTAGGGCACCCATGTCAGCCATCTGTTGGGACAAGGCTTAACAGTGACTGGGATGATTAGGATGCAATAAATTAGTGATTTAAATGTTCCCTGTCATGTCATATTTCACTTTTTCTTCACTTCACTTTTTCTTCCCCAAACAGCAGTTATTCTCTGAGTGTGGTCTAGGGACTCCTGGGGGTCCTGTGATCCTTTTAAGGGGGCAAAAGGTCAAAACTATTTCACAATAATACTAAAATGATATCTGCCTTTCTCACTTTAATTTTCTCATAAGTATAGAGTGGACTCTGAGAGCCTGACAGTTTCACAGTATTTAGACTCTCTGATGAGCTGGTCATGATAATAATTTATGCAATTTTTTAATATGGTGTGTCAGTACTTGGAAGATCTATGTAACTCAGTGAACCAGTATTTCCCAGATGATCAATGCAGGATACTACAAATCATTCATGAGTTAAAGATCTATGGTGCTAACACAGCAAAGGATTTTTATTTATTTATTTTTAAAAGATTGATTCCTTTTAGAGAGAGTGAATAAGCAAGAAAATATAAGGGGGAGGCAGAGAGGGGGAGCGAGCAAGAGAGAGAGTCTTGAGTAGACTTCGTGCTGAACTGGACACAGGGCTCGAGCCCATGACCCCGAGATCACAACCTGAGGTGAAACCAAACTTTGGACAGTCAATCGACCACACCACCCAGGTGCCCCAAGGTCCTCAATTTTTGAGGATAGCAAGGGGTCCTAAGATCAAAAAACTTGAGAAATGCTGCAGTGGAAAAATTAAAATACTATGAAAAACTGAAAATACTTACTTTTCATGAACTGTCCTAAGCCCTAAAACCATAGTAGTAATTTTATGGAGAACTGAATAGGAAATGGGGGAGGCAGATGACTTAAGGGGCTCTCTGAGGATATGGACATAAAGGAAATGGACATACACTTGAACAGGCCATGGGAAATGGAAGCCACGTTCGCTGGTGAGCCAACAAGAGATAGTCATGTATGTGTGGAGGTGATTGGGGAGGGGTGTACATGTGGAGGTGACTGGGGAGGGGTGTACGTGTGGAGGTGAGTGGGGAGGGGTGTATGTGTGGAGGTGAGTGGGGAGGGGTGGCTACAAACTATAGTGTTCAGGAGTACAAGCTCTACGTTCTAAAGGACCTCGTTCAAATCCGGATTCTAACATCTACTAGCCACACGACCTTAGATGAGTTAGTTAATCTCTCTGGGCCTCAGTTTCCTCATTCTTCCAGATAAAACCAGAGAAATGGCAGAAGAGTCCTGGGACAAAGAATATGACTTCCATGTGGGGTTTCTCAGCAAGTCTTGGCAGACAGCCATGGCCTCTAGGAATCTACAGATTTTTTCAGATGGAGAAATGAGAGGAAGTGAACATTTTCATGCAAAGCAGGACATTTCAGAGGCCCAGTTTTATTTTTTGAGCTAGGGAGCAATCAGTGCAACTCTGTGCTAAAGCCTATAGATTAATCAGAGACCATTCAATAACTGCACTAAGGTATTCATTAACTAGCTCAGTGATGGCTCTCAAGACAAGGGTTGGATGACAACAAAGCTGAATCACACTTTTCCCCAAAAGAGGCTGAATTATGAGAAAGGTGAGGTGAAGGTGAGACGGAGTACTGGTTCTAGGCCACAAAGAAGTCCCAGAAGGGGTGAAATCAGATTTATAAAACTCCCCCCTTCATTTGTCCAACAAATATCTGAATGCTAGCCATATGCAGGCCCTGCCTTGAGCACTTTGTCTAAGAGAGGAAGAATGCGAGTCTAAGCAGAGTAAAGAGCAACATATAAGGTATGTATAAAACATAATGGAAAGATAAAATGGTAATGTCCAACGAAGTGTGGAATGGGGGAGACTGGGAAGGTTTTCTGAGAGAAGGATGTGAAGAGTGAATATGGTGGTTTGGTGTGGACATTGAGAGAGAGAGAAAAGTAGGGCAACTTAGAGAGGGGCTTTCTGGAGCAAAACTGAGGGTAGGAAACAAACCTCGTATATGAGAAGCATCTAGCAGTTCATTCTGGTGTAAGTGCAGGGTGCCCGACAGGGCGCGGTGACTGGGTCTGAGGAGGCCAGGAGAGGCTGGTCCTTCATCAGTAGACAGAGTGAATCTGATTAGGTAATTCCCTCTCCCATTCTTCGTGATAACTATTCTACACTGTCAATATTTTCTTTAAACCTCCTACTCAATCTCTCACTCCCTTCCCGTATTACTGTACACTAGATCCTGTCCAGTGTCATCTTCCTCAAATTCCTACCTCCTACCTACAAACTTATCCACACCCACCCTCCCCTATAATCCTGACATCTGGGGACGAGGGGCCCCTTTCCTGTTAAAGACTACATCTATTTTTACATCTGCTAAGCCTGTGCTCCATTTCTTTTCTGTACTACTCCATTTTCTACCTCTACTTCCCCTTTCTGGGCTCCCCACCTAGATTATAAAAATAATTTCCCCCATATTCTTTAAAGAAGTCTGTATGAGAAGTCTACACTCACTGTCTTCACTTCCCATTCCACTTCCATATGGTATCCATCCTTCTCCTGGACTGAAATGTGTCTCTAAAGTTCTCAAGGACTTATATTGCCAAATCGAGCGCATATTTCCAATTCTGAGCTCATGACGCATTTCTGTTAAATTTCAATCCACCGATCACTCCCCTGCTTTTCCAACCTTTGTGCTCTCTGGGCTTCACTGAACTGGTTCTCAGCACTTCTAATGACCTCTAATGACCATTCATTTGGTTTCTGGCAGTAGCTTCATTTCCAGTGCCCATGGATGTCCGTGGTTGTGCCCCTAGCCCACCATTCCTTTCTTTGCCTCCTACAACCTCTTTGAGTATCTCATCAAGTCTAACAGTTCCAACCACCATCTCTCACCTCAGGACCTCTTACAGAAGCCATCATTTGCCTATGTGTGTGTCTAAAAGACCACTCTACGTGTGATTCGAGCTTGGGGTGTCCACACTGGAAGTTACTTTCTTCCAAATCTGGAATGTCTTTCTTCTGTCCTCCTGCTCCCTCACCAACACACGCATATATTACCTGACTAATTCCCATTTAGTTGTGTTAGATCTGTGCTCTCTAAAATACTCCAGCCTAGTGCAATTATGGAACAATATGGAACCATCGATGCTATTACAGAAATAAATTTCAGTGGCCACTCCACTACAGCGATGGTGTTTGAACCCCCATGAATCTCTAGGACCCGTCACAATCCCCAGTGCATGGCAGGCACTCCATGAGTTCTTGGGGGTAAATAATGAGAGCTCTGTCAACGGTATAAAAAACATGAAGGAGAAGGAGAAAGATCAGAAGAAACAAACATGCAGTGGCTAACTGCAGTAGAATGAAAAATACAAAGGTCTCAACTAAGATAGGAATAATAGGATAGAAGGAAGGGGATTACACGAGAGATTCTGCTGTGATAAAGTGAACAGGACTAGCAGAGAATGAACTGGGAAGTGAGAGATACCAGGGAGAGGCACAACGAAGCATCTCTTGGAAATAAGAAGAGACACTGGGTACACTACCATAAAACTGGTAACTGTAATCTACTCTATACCTTACAAACTTTCTAGCATTTCCTTAAAATGGGGAATTAAATGGACTAAGAACTGGATTTCGGTGGTGTTCTTTGAAATCCAAAAATAGGTGTTATGTGGTGATATTTATAGTAACAGAATGCTCAGTAATTATCCATAAGTCCTCTCCTCTCTCTTCCTCTTGGTTTCCCCATTTATCAAAGTTGGCTACAACTGGAGGCTTTAATCCACCATACGCTAATTTATCAGCATGACACCATATACCTAGAATAATTAATTACTAGAATTTGCCACACTCAAATAAGGTGACCTAAAGAGTTTCAGGACTCTTTTTTTTAAACCTACAATTATATGCAGTTCTTTTTTTTTGCTTTTTTTTTTTTTAATATGCAGTTCTTAAGCGGAGATGTTTGAAAGCTAAATTCTGCTGTTCTGAGCTTTAAGGAGAAAGGTGCTTCCTGAAGTTTTAGAATGGAAGGCCCACTGGAGTGACATGGATCTTCTGGCTGAAATAAGTCCGCCAAAGGCAATCACGTGGTCCAAGGGCCAGACTTGGGGGGGGGGCAGCCTTGGAGCGAGGACCATCCTAACACGCCTGTAACACCTACCTCTATGGAGAGATAGGCCAGAGGATGCAGGGAAGGGGCTCGAAAATGAAGAGCCAATGGTGAATATGAGAATCAAGTGAGATTAGAAAAAGCAGAATTTCTTAGGCTTATTTGATCCCGTGCAAAGAGTTTACCTGATTCATGATGGAAAATTTCCTCCCTATTCTGTTGTCTGGCAGCCGAAAGCCTTTCCTCCTCATACCATCTTCTGACTCTGACTTAAACACCTTCTCAGGATCCCCCTTTTCCTCTCCTTCAGAGAGTTCCTTCTGCTTCCTCTTCTTCCTCCTGTTACGCCTTTCTTTGGCACTCTTGGAACTGAGTTTTGATATTTCAGAGGAGCTGCGAGGAGAGCCTGCCCCTTCTTCACCTTCTTCCTCGATGGCATCTTCTGAGACAGTGCCTGCAGAGGTGGCCATGGCAGCGGCCTAGGGGAGGAGCCACAGTGACAGGCCAGTCAGAAGCAGTTCACTGGAGCCTCCCACCCCCACCCCAAGCCAAGCAACTAGTGCAGATCATTTCCTTTCCCACAGATGGGGGAAACAGAGGGAAGGAGGAAGGCAAAGCAGCCTGCAGAGGAGACTACGGCCAGGATCTGCTGTCTCCATTTTCTCACTAATCTCTGTTGTGGCACGTGGTCTTAGGCAATCAGAGCAGAAACCAGTGATGAGAACTCTGGGATTTATTCTCTTGAGTTTCTCACACAAGAATTTAGCTGCATTCTTGGTACTACAAGATTTCTTCTGGGCAACTCTGAAGATGAATGCTGTGAAACTATATTATACATTACAGGCCCAACAGTATAAAAACACTTGTATATCTGGATAAGGATCAGACAGCAAAGTGTTAGGGTGGTGGGATCACTAGTCTGTTTTTCAAATCTTACGTTACTATTTTACGTGTGTCTTCTTTTCAAGTACAACCAATACTTTCATGACTGCAGAGAATCTCTGAAGGAGATACTAATGATTTCCTCAACAAAAAGGCTGTGCTTACATGAGACACTATATACCCTGCTCTGACCACTTGTCGTCCCCCAGCCACCAGAGCAGTGAACACTAGAGATCATATTAACAAACAATTGGGCCACTAAGACAAATGGAGTAACTGGACCAACCATCTGCAAGTTGTTACTTGGGTTATTTTAATCAGATTAATGACTTCTATTTGACCATGTGCCTAAAAAAGATCAACTAGAATGACAGTCAGATGGAGCCTTAGTCACCGTGATCTGGCAGGAAGTTACTGTAGCAAAGAACTGATCCCCAACCTGTGCCTCTTCCTGTTGCTTCTTAAGTTGCTCCAACATTGCTTTGAATTCAGCCTCTTTCTGCTCTGCCTCCTCCAGTGTTGCCTGATTTTGCTCTTCATAAGCCATGGCCACCACAGCCAAGATCAAGTTCACGAGATAGAAAGAACCCACAAAAATGACCAAGACGAAGAATATCATGTATGTTTTCCCAGCTGCTCGTAAGGTCTGTAAAGACAGAAACAATTTTCTGAGTCATGTGCATCCAGTGAAGCAGGCTGAAAACCACTCATGGGATAATATAATGATCCTCTGCAGGGGCACCGTTGCGTTTTGAGAACAGTCCTTTACTGCGTGGTGCGCCTTCATGCTGCAGAGCACTTAGCGTCCCAATGGCCAAATGGCTTTGTCTGTCCTCAACTCAGAGTAAATGTCACTAGTACCTCCCATTCATTGTGACAGAAAATATTATCTTCATTTCCAAATACTCCAAATATACTCCTTTCATGGAAAAATACTTGATTCCTTTTTTTTAAAGGAAAAAATGCTCTGAGCTAAGAATTATATTTGACTTTGTTAGTTGGTTCTAAAACAAGTATAAAGAAAAGAATACAGGACTTCAGCTCATTTATCTACGGGTCCTCAAAGAGCTTTTATAGACAAATTCTATAGAAAATCTAGACATGATTCTTAGGAATCATGTCCAAGTCACAAAAAGTCCCATCTTGAGTGACATCCTTCCTTATCCTTCTGTAATAGGGTGGATTTTTAAAGAGGCATAAAGAACAGTAGAGAAAAAGAAGATCCTAGGACTATCCCCTTCACTAGTAGTGAGCAAACAGACATCAAAGAACACTTGGGTTTCAGGTTATGTATACATGACACACTATTACTTAGTTTTCAGTGTTATTCTTTTAATCAAAATATTTAATGGAACTTAGCATCGACCACAAATATTTCAAGAGAAAGACTGGAACCTAAGAGCTCAAGGCTATCCAACAGAAAGCAAGGATTCCTTATGGGTTCTGAAAATTAGAAGCTTCCCTTCAAGAGGTCCTTCATGCCTAAGCAAGACATGTTTCTCATTCTCAAACTGGCATCACCAAAAGACAGAGTCAAATAGAAAACAATGAATTATCATGGAATTTCTAAGCTGGATGACCCTTGGCAATCACCTAGACTTACTTCTCCATCACCAATAGCAAATTTAAATAACTTGCTACAATCACCAAGATAGCCCAACAGAATGGTAGACCTTTCTTTTTTTTAATCTGTTACAACCTACCTGAACTAGTTCAGATGTGTTACAGATCTCACAAATGTTGATACATTGAGATCCTTGTGGATAGAAATCTCATCTTTATTATGTCTAGTATAGTGCCTTGTACAGTATGTTTAATTGATATTCCTTAAAAAGATGCCCTCAGCCAAAAATCTGAGAAGAAAAATACTGCAGGTGGTCTGTTGGAACAATAGGAAGTAAACAGAGATAGCAGATTCCCAGACCAGGCAAAAGGCTGTCAAGGCTGTGAACCTCTATGGCCATATGTGACTGGTTACTCAAGAAACCGGGATAGGAGCTGGGAGAATTCACATAATTTTGTAAACCGGCTGACTCTGAGAAATGACATCCTGCCATCCTATATAATATCTTCACTGAAGGTCTCTTACACAGAATGTCTCCAAACCCACAAACCCTCATGTGAATTCCGTCACCAAAGAAATAAAAGGCAGCACTCAAAAGAAGAGTTGTTTACTACTTACCAACTGATACAAGTTTTCCCAGTAGTCCTGGGTCATAAGGCGAAATAATGCTAAGAAGGCCCAGCTGAAAGTGTCAAAGCTTGTGTAACCGTAGTTGGGGTTCCTTCCTGCTTTCATACACTGGTATCCCTCTGGGCATTGCCTGAGAAAAGAAAGGACGTTCAGGGCTTTTCAATATAATTCCACCCAATCATCAAATTTAAGTCATCTCCAGCACTGTGGAGATAATAAGTAACCATCTAGAAAGTCAGAGAAGGAAGGAAGGAAGGAAATGGAAGGGAAGGAAGGAAAAGAAAAAAAAAGAAAGAAAAAAGGTCAACTTTTTTATTTTTATTTTTTTAAAGATTTTATTTATTTTCCAGAGGGAGAGAGAGAGAGCACAAGCAGGGGGAGTGACAGGGAGAGTGAGAGCAGGCTCCCTACCAAGCAAGGAGCCGGATGCTGGACTTGATCCCATGACCCCGAGATCAAGACCTGAGCCAAAGGCAGACACTCAGCTGCATAAGCCACTGAGGCATTCCTAGTCAGGTCAATTTAAAAAAAAAAAAAAAAAGACGTTCTGAAAAGACCCTAGGATCAGAATCACTGGGCATGCCTCCTAAAAATGCTGATTCCTATGCCCTACTCAGACCCAGGAATAAAAGCTCTGGACATGGAAGTCACGAATCTGCATTTTAAAGAGGCATGCCAGGTGATGTTTATGCATGACAAAATTTGAGAATCACTGTCCTTCATGCACATCAATGTGCAATTCAACCAAATTCATCTTAGCTAAGACCTCAAATGACAGGAACTTCTGGCCAGCTAGAAGTTCCTCTTAATCATATCTGTTTTCTTAATAGTCAACCTTAATGACAACCTAAGTTATACTGGGGGCTTCAGTGACTTTGGTTTTATCAGTTCTCCTGTTTTTAGACTCACCTGGTATTTATTTTAATGTAATTTCTAGTCTCTACTTTGATAGAGAAATTAAACAGAATTCTAGTTGTCGTACTCATCTTAAAACACTAATTCCTACAGGGGGACCTGGGTGGCTCAGTGGGTTAAAGCCTCTGTCTTCGGCTCAGATCATGATTTCAGGGTCCTGGGATCAAGCCCTGCATTGGGCTCTCTGCTCAGCGGGGAGCCTGCTTCCTCCTCTCTCTCTGCCTGCCTCTCTGCCTACTTGTGATCTAACCACTAATTCCTAGAGGACCAATATACTCTGGATAAAGTGACACCCTTACATTCATATAATTTTCTGTTCACAAAGCACTTTCATGTATGCTATCTAATTGGATCATTACAATAACCCTTTGAGGAAGTGAGAACAAGACATATTAAATCCATTTTATAGATGAAGAAACTGAGGCTCACCTAAGTTGAAAGGCTTCCCAAAAGTCTCAGAGCTAAAGGTAGCAGAATCAAGAGTCACATTATGTTGCTATAAACTTGTGTTCATAGCAGCATTATTCACAATAACTAAGATAAGGCAGTAACATGAGTGTCTGTTGACAGATGAATAGATAAACAAATGTGGCATATACAGACAATGGAATGTCATTCTGCCTTAAAAGAAAGGAAATTCTGATATATGCTGTCACATGGTAAACCATGAGGACATCATGCGAAGTGGAAGAGGCCAGTCACAAAAAGACGATTCCTGCATGATCCACTTACAAGACACACTTAGAGCAATCAAAATCAGAGACAGAAACTGGAATGGAGGTCACTAGGGGACTGCGAGGGGAAGGGAAAATGGGAAGTTAGCGTTTAATGGGTACAGTGCCAGTTTGGGAAGATGGAAAGTGCTGTGGATGGATGGTGGTGACGGTTCTACAACATTGAACAGGACACTTAAAAATGGTTGTAAGACTAAATTTTATGCTCTACATATTTTATCACAATTTCTTAAAAATGGGGAAAAAAAGAGACACCTGGGTGTCTCAGTTGTTTAAGCGGCTGCCTTCAGCTCAGGTCATGACCCCAGGGTCTGGGGATCTAGCCCCACTTCTGGTCTATGCTCAGCGGGGAGCCTGCTTCATCCCCCTCCCCCTGCTCGTGGGCACACACACTCTGTCTCACAATCAAATAAATAAATAAATAAATAAATAAATAAATAAATAAAATCTTTTTTAAAAATGGAAAAATACATTATGTTGCTATTCTGTCCCCTTCCCATGCCATCAGGCCTGGTATGTTTTGGGTCCTCCTTGCTACTAATCCATCATGAAGACAGTTTCCGTACTTCATATTTTATTAATCATGTTATAATCAGAATGAGGGGAGTCTACAAGAGACAAGCAAGGTATCTGGTGTTATAGACTCTATCCTCAGCCTTTCACATTTTCTATTTTGGCTTGAAACTATAGGCACATTCACCTACTTGAGAAATGCCAAATTTGGATGGACAAATATGAAACAAGAAGAAAATCTGAGCCAACCAATATGTCAGACCCAGTTAGGATCTACTACATGAGCACAAAGAAAAGTGAAAATACTCCCCATTTTCATCTGACACATTATTTTAAAGGAGAAGAATATAATTAGGCGAGCTACTTACCCAGCATCAGAACTGTTCCCACAGAGCAAAGGTTCCAGCATGCCAGGAACTGTGTAAAAATTTGCTAGAAAAGTTTGAAGAGCAAGAAATAAATAAGGCAGATTTAACTGAATGAGAGAATAAGGTTACACTGTTCCTAACTAGCCCCGGCAGAAACAGTCATTGATTTTAGCTCATATAAATCTTTCCTGACAGAGTAAGACCTGTTAAGAATTCTTTCCCATTAATTATTTTCTTATATATACTTACAAATGAAAAATGCTCCCACACAGCTGTAATGCAATGTCTTTTCACAGACCCTTGACCTCCACTCGTATTTCAAATCTATATGCTAGTTTCTGGTACTTCAGTCTAAGGGATCTGAAAGGGAGTTTTCTGAACACTTTACTCCTCTATACAACCTTAGCCTTCTATCCCTAAAACTTCTCTTTACCAAAGATAAGCTAAAACCCTCACTGACCACATTACATTGTCCTGTATTAATTAGAAGGCACGTTTCCTTTTCCTATATGTGTTCCTGAAATTACCTTTGCAACACTTTCCTATGGCTACTTAACTGCCTTCAGTTCCTCCAGGGTGATGAGTAGTGATATTGTTAACTCTTCCCCATTATTCTTTGGAAGTACTACCATACCAAACGCTCCTTACTGCAGACTCAAGTGCTGTGGTTCCTGAAATGAAATTATTAAAACTCCTTCAATATAAGGGGCTCAAATGGTTACTTAGAGATTACCTGACGTCCCACACCGGACTGACTGCTAAGGTCTTACTAATATGAAGAGAGATTATGAGGCATATTCTGAACCATCTGAGGTAACCCAACTACAAGGTATTTTTATCAAACTCCTAAGCAAAAGGTATTTTTATCAAACTCCTAAGCCTGATTTTGAAAACAAAAGTTTAGGTGCCTGTGAAAAAGTTACAAAGTTCCATGTTGTGTTTTAAAGGAAGAGAAAAAGCCCAGAGAGCGCTTCTGAATGCAATCCTACCCCAAGAACAGGGAATAACTTCCTCAGGCTGCTTCAGTAGCCCTGGATTCCTTTCTGGCCCCAACGACTTTTCAAAGCCCAGTGATAGCTTCAGACCATGTAAATTAGAGACAGACTTGTCTTTCGCCCCTTGCAGAGAAGGGGCCACCTACTTTTATTGTTGATATATTCTTCCCAATCAAAGCCTTTGGTGCCATTTTCCAGATAGCTCTCGTTGAAGTTTATGGGCCACACAACACACTTGTTTCGCAGATTGCCCATGAACAGCTGCAGTCCAATCAAAGCAAAAACACTCAGGCAGAACACTGTCAGAATCATCACATCTGACAGCTTCTTCACTGACTGGATTAGGGCACCCACAATGGTCTTCAGGCCTGAGAAGATAGAAGCCCCAGAATCAGAGTCACCTCAGAACCCTCCCCACCTCCCCCAGCCTCCCTCTTAGCTACTGGCTTCTACTCCTCCCTATAGCACCACCCTTGAGCCATGGCCACTCTCTCTCTTATGCCATGGGAATAACAATGGGTCAGCAATATTATAATTTTTTTCCAGAAATATTAATTCTTAGTCAATAATTTCTAAGAAGAAAAAGAAATTCCTTTTCCAGTGTGTGGCTCTTTTCCTCTGGCAAGTACCCTCCTGAGCCTGACTGCTGCTTAGCTCCTCAAAGGAGACAAGCTCTTACTTGCCTCTGAGGGTTCAGACATGCTCTTCCCTTTGCCTGGAATGCTTCCTTCCATTCCCCTGTCCTACCTGTCTATCTCTTCCTCATTCTTCAGGCTCAGCTGAATAATATAGGAATTCCCTCAGAAAGCCTTTCCTGACTTTCAATTCTTCTCCCTCCCCCATTATTATTAATAATTTAATAGCAGCTTACACTTCCCTCTACAGCATTTGTCATGCTTATAATTAATAATTTATGTCTGTCTCATTCACAACTGTTATCTAGACTGTCTAACTCATGGCAGGTACTCAGTAAATATTCACTGAATAAACAAACGGGAAGATCACGGTGAGGAAATTTCTTGGTTGGGCAGAGAACTACTGGAAAGCTTAAAAGCCAAGTTGTGAGAAAATACAATAAATATTTTCCCAGGAGTTCTGGAAATACCAATGTGTTGAAAAGGTTAATTATTATCAACCCAGTATTTACAGTTTGTCTTTCCATTTATAAATACACCTTCTCTGGACCACATGTATGTCCTGTTCTCTACTACTGGCCTTTTTCCATCCTAGATTGAAAGCAAAATCAAAAAACTATCTAACCTACTTGAATTTGAGACTTAAGTATGAGCCACCAGTTAAAATTTGAACCTGTGTGTAGCTTTCTTAATTGCAATGGCGGCATCAGTGATAGGAGACACAGGAAAACACAGTGGTGGGTTCATGATGTTTGGGTCAAAACAGATTCTGTGTGAAGCTCTCCTGGGCCTGTCCAGACATCAGGCTGTCCACAGGAAAAAGGCAACAAAGCACTCCAGGGAGGACCGTGTACCAGGATAGATGGGAGGCAGACACGGTGCCCTGACACACAAACCTCAAGAGTGATCTCAACCCTTAGCTACCTCTGAAGGGAGGAATATTTGACTAAAATTCAAGAGAAATCCTAATCTTGGCTCTGAAGTGTGAAGTCAGCTGTATAATTACTACTCTTAACTAAGTTAGACTACTTACTAGTATGACCAAAACAATATACCTAACCTCTTGGAATCTTTAAAATGGGAATAATTATAGTTGAATAGCATAACCTGATTCTTTTCTCCTTGTAAGACTGTGCAGGGGCACCTGGGTGGCTCAGTCGGCTCAGGTCATGATCTCAGGGTCCTGAGATTGAGCCCCATGGCAGGCATCCCTACTCAGCAGGGAGTCTGCTTCTCCCTCTCCTTGTACCCCTCCCCACTGATCATGGTCTTTTTCTCTCTTTCTTAAAATAAAATTGTAAAGAAAAGGGGTGGGGGGAAAGACTGTTCAAAAAGAGCACCAGACAGGAAATCAGAAAGTAGGAATTCTGGTCCTGGCTCAGTCACCAGATATGATCCATGGTATATCAGAACAAATTCAAGGTCCCACCTCATTTTCTTATATACAGAATGTAGACAAACACAGGAGTATGTGGCAGTGGGCAGTAGCGGAAACGATGAAGAATCCTCTTTAAAAGTCTTTCAAAACAGGGCAAAGATATTTATTTCTTCAAGATTAAGCAGCTAAAATTTCAATCTTATTCCGAAGGCCTGAGAGCTGTATCACAGTCACACAGATAAGTAAGAAGATACTGGTGGGGGTGCCTGGGTGGCTCAAAGTGGATTAAGCCGCTGTCTTCAGCTCAGGTCATGTTATCAGGGTCCTGGGATTGAGTCCCGCATAGGGCTCTCTGCTCAGTAGGGAGCCTGTTTCCCTCTCTCTGCCTGCCTCTCTGCCTACTTGTGATCTCTCTCTCTGTCAAATAAATAAATAAAATCTTAAAAAAAAAAAAAGAAGAAGATACTGGTGGTATGAAACAGAAAGCAACTAAAAAGAAGTACATGTTGTTCCAGTATTATGGGCCTTACTTTTATAAGTTGCTAAGGAATAGAAAAGTCCTTCATTGTATTTGGTTTGGTTGAGGTGGCTCTATACTAGGTCAATAATTCAATTCTAGGTTCCTAAAATTACACAGCTCTGTTTTCAAAGCCAAAGCATGATTAAAAAAAAAAAAAAAAAAAAAAAAAAAAAAAGTTGAATATGTCACTAAAGAATGGTTGTAGTTTCTTTTCCTGTATTTCTTTAAGGAGAGCTTATATCTCCCCTGAAGGGTTCAGACAATCACTGATCTGAACACTTGATGATTGTTCAAGGCCATTTCCATTTCCATTTTAAATGAATGGAAAAAGGAGCTGTAAGCTGTCGTTTGTATTAGCAACAAGAGTGTAATACTACAAAACAGTCAAACCAATGCATTTGTGATATCAATCAATCAAATTTTTAAAAAAACATACAATTTTAGCATGAGTCTCATCTGATTTTCCTGCACTGGGAACTCTCTAGACAGTTCAAAGACCATGTATGTAACAGGAAATTCCAGGCCATGAGGCTCAAATTATCCCTTTTTACAAAGCTGGGACCCTAGCAGCCTTACTTGCAGGAAGTGACCATCTGTTAGTAGGTTCCAGATGTCAGGGTGGACATCTGACCTAAATCCTCATCCTTTTCCTCCGGGAACTTAGAACGGGACAAAAGATAGTCCAGTAGTCTTTACAAGTGGAAGGAGTGATAACATGTAAATTTGGGAAATAAGTGGTAGCCCTATTCTATCATTATATTAGGATGTCTGAGAAGTAAAGCCAGTTAGTAAGCTAAGAGACAGAAAAAGGAAATCGATACATGGAGACAGAAAACATGAAGAAAAAATACTTCCTGGTATCTGGAGCTTTCCGGTTCTGCATTCTGGTTTCCCTGGCTTCCAGAAGCCTAAAAACATTCCAGCCCTTCATGTATCCTTTCACTTGCCACCAAAGATGATCGACTAATGCACCAACCATACATGGCACTCATCATTTTCCTGGGGATAAACCTTAATGCTCTCAATCAGCGGGTTTAAAATCTTTTCTCCATAAACCAGAAGATATTGCTGAAGAAATCTGTAAACATGAGTCAAGAAGGCTAAAAAAAAACAAAAACAAAAACCCAAACAAACAAACAAAAAACCCAAAACACTTGAAGCGTTTTCTTCTGAAGTCTGAGGTTTAGATCAACGTGTTGGTGAAAGCTTTTCAACTCTAAGAAGTTTAAGGTAAAAACTCAAGTTGGAAATGGTATTCAGCTGCTTTTACTTCACAGGGGCTCAGAGAAACATATCTTAACTAAGCAAGAATAACCACTAAATAATACTAACTATGGCCATCTAAAAATTTACTCTCCAAGACTTTCATCCAGGTCCCACAGGAAGAAAGGTGGTGTGGCATAATGTTAGCATGCCGAGGTAGACACACAATTACACAGCAATGTTAAATGTAAATGGTCACTGGGTCATCTGGCCTTCACCAAGACTCTTCTTCCTTCCATTAGGGTTGATGATTGTCAAGGACCATATCTGCAGATATCAACACCAGGTTATGGAGATGGGGCTATCAGTGCATTTCTTTCTCCCCCTCCCCACAGTTTTATTGAGAAATAATTGATATACATCACTGTAGACGTTTATGGCATACATCATAATTGTTTGACTTACATATACTGTGAAATGATTATCACCATAGGGTTAACTAACATCCACCTTCTCAAATAGATACAATAAAAAGAGGACAAAAAGAAAAAAAATATTTCCTTATGATAAGAACTCTTAGGAATTACTCTGTTTACAACTTTCCCATGTATCATGCAGTGATGTTAGCTATCGTTATCATGTTGTCCACTATATCCCCAGCACTTTCTTATACCTGGAAGTCTGGTAACTTTAGACCAACTTCCTTCAACTCCTCCCCCCCCAACTCTGCCTCGGGGATCCACAAGTCTGATCCTTTTTCTATGAGTTTGTTTGTTTTTAGATTCCATATTTCAATGAGATCATATAGAATTTATTTGTCTTTCTCTGTCCAACTCATTTTACTGAGCACAGCGCCTTCAAGGTCCATCCATGTTATCAAAAATGGTAGGACTTCCTCATTTTTTTCGTACCTGAACAATATTCCATTGTGTATCTCTCTCACAATTTTGTCTGTTCATCCATCAATGGACACCTAGATTGCTTCCATGTCTTGGCTATTGTAAATAATGCTGTTATGAACATGGGGTGCAGATATCTTTTCTGAGTTAGTGTTTTCTTTTCCTTTGGATATATTCCCAGAAGTAGAATTGCTGGATCATATGGTAGTTCTAATTTTAATTTCTGAGGTTCCTTCATACTGCTTCCCATAGTGGCTGCACCAATTTACTAAACCTGACAGCGTGCAAGGGCTCCATTTTCTCCGCATCCATGCCAGCGTTTGCTGTTGCGTCTCTTTGATGATGGCCATTCTAACTTATGTGAGCTGATATCTCATTATGGTTTTAATTACCATTTCTCTAATGACTAGGAATGTTGAGCATCTTTTCATGTACCTGATGGTCTTTCATATAATGCCTTTCTTGAGCTCAGCCTCTATAGTCTTGCCAGCAGTGACTGACACGCACTAGTAAATGTAGCCAGGCAAAAGTGCTCCCTGTTAGCACCAACACAGGTCAATAAAGTGCGAAGCTGCTGGTGGAATTCCTGACCTGATGTGTACAAGAATGGAAAATGCCACTGTTCTGGCTGTGAGGAGAAGTTGCCTTGCTTCTTCTACTGGCTCACACCACCACACACCAGAATAAGCAAGATACTGACTGGAAGCTGATTATCCCAAACAGAGCAGAATGCTCCTTCAAACAACTCCTACACAACAGAGTGTGCAACAGAAGCCACATGGGGGCAAATTGGACAGCAAGAACTCTTGGAAAAGGCTAACATTAACTAGCATGGGATGAGTCTGAGCAGAAGCAGTTAATACATTTACTACAGATCAAGAAAAGACAGCTGGACCCAACGTACAGAAATGTCAGCTACCAGAGAGGAAGTCGGGACACTTGAGGAATTTTGAGAAGCAGTGAAGCTGCTACATCTAAACGCATCTGAACCCCTGTCCCCTTTCACGACATCCAACCCCTTGGACAAATAAACAAAGCCTGCTTATGTGCCAAGTCCGGAGAAATCAGCCATGCATCCCGGGATCACAATCTTCCACAGCGGTAATGCCAGATCATAAATAAAGTAAATTTATATTTCCTAGCTTGTGGCTCAGGTTGAGAAATCTGTCTGGTTTGAAGCCACATGAGCTAATTCTACAAAATTAACATTGGAATGGGTCTCAAGAGCAGTAACAAGCAGTTCTCACCCCAGGGGGAAAAAGTTCCCCAATTTCCAAAGTCTGGCTTCGTCCAGACAAGCCCTAGGGTAAAGTTGTGCCAGGTCAATTTTCCTGCTGCAGGTTCAAGCCTCACAATGATATTCTTGAGGGTTCTTTAGATCAAGAATAATTTGGGAGAGATCTGGAGGCAGTAGATTTATTTCCAAGACCAAATTTGCATCACAAAGTCTGAACAAAATTTAAACTAGCTCCCAAAGGTGGGTCGGTGGGAGCCTGTGAGACTCCAGTGTTTTCCCATTTAGGACCATTGTGTTCAACTTCAGTTATCTTCTCTGAGAAGCAATGGGAAAAGGAGAAATACAAGAAGCACTGGATTAATAACTAGAATATTATAAAGGAAACAAGGAGTCTAAATATAGTATGAAAACACTTTTTTATCCCCCTTCACTGTGCAGCAGAAATTGCCATCTTCATAATGCATGTGTCTAAAGAAAATGCTTCCTTTGTGAATACCAGGGTGGGAAGAAGAAGGACCCAACCTTTTTCCTGCTTCTTACCTGATACCACAGGTAAGGAGAGAAAGTAACAGAAATGAAAGCACAGAAATTTAAAAAAAATAATAATAATAAAGAAAATAAATAAAATAAATAATAAAATAAATAAAAAAGAAAAATAATAAAAAATTATAACTCTAAAAAAAGCAAAATGATATTAAACTAGTGTTGGCAAATAGAAATGCAGTGCTTTTGGGGAGTCACTGAAACGATGATAGAAATGAGAAGCAATTGGCAAGTAAGGCTGTTCCAACTGGTTTTATTTACACCACTAAATGCTACTCAATAGGAAAAACTCAAGATTCCTGCTTTGAGATTTCCATGCTTTCTCTGGGTATGTCAGTCCTGTGGCACACGATTAAAACACGTAGAAGATCAAACTTCTGACAAAGTCACTCAGAAGCTCATTTTTATGCCCAGGCCCCAAATGAATATAAAGCAAAAACAAAGTTTTGTTTATTTGCTTGTTTGAAGATTTTATTTATTTATTTGAGAGAGAGGGAGAGAGAGAGAGAGAGACGGCGGTGGGGGGAGATGAACAAAGGGAGAGGGACAAGCAGACTCCGTGCTGAACACAGAGCCTGATGCAGGGCTCGATTCCCACTGCCCAGAGACCATGACCTGAGCTGAAACCAAGAGTTGGACCATGAACCGACTGAGCCATCTAGGCGCCCTGAAAACAAAGTTTTAAGACATGAATTTTGACACAGAATACTTCAATGTCGAGTTGAATCCAGCAAATTCTGGACCAAAGAAAATGTAGAAAGGGTCTTTTCCTGTAACTACAGTTTGCATGCACAGTTCTTCAAGCCAAGGCCTCGGAAGCAAAAAGGACACCATGTGTGATATGTATCTAGGTCTCCACTCAGCAAATAAAAAGGGTCAGAATGTGGGTTTGGTCTTTTCTCAGGTACTAGAAAGCTCTAAATCAAAGCAGCCCTTATCCAAAAGGCTGGAGCTAACCAGTGCACTGCATTACCCCACCTTCTAGGAGTCCTGACCTCACTGACACATTTAGACTATCTACCAAAAGTTCTAAGAGGGACGGCAGGTGAGTGGGTGAGCTATCCAGGAAGGCAGAACTCTCGTGAAGGGAGCTAAAGGCTTTGTGGGATCTTGCAGACCTCATGTCAGTTATGTGGTTGCCTTTGCTTCTGTTCCTGGCAGCTTTCGCAAAAGCCTACAATCAAACTGGGGACAAGAAAAGGTAAAGAGAGCCCCAGTCCCACTGAACTGACCCATGAGAAAACTTGGCATGCACAACAATGGCTTTCACTAAGAGGGGACTAAGGCCTGGCTCTACAGTAGAGTCAGAATGACTGAGATTTCCAGTCAAGGGATGGCACCAGGTCTAGTGACTCATGCAATGGTGCTCCCATCTTGAAAGGAGAGCTGGTTAACAGGCAGGTAGGAACAGGGCCACAGTCTTCTATAAGTAGAATGGGGAGGGAAAGGACTTGGCATGAAAAGTCACACTTTAATTCAAATACCAATTACACCACTCACAGACAGATCTATTACTGGCTTTATTAGCCATTAGAGTTATTTTGCATCCCAGCTAATTTCGCAAAGCCAGCTCGAGTGGGGGTGCTTCTAGAAACAGGAATCTGGAATCTATTTCAAATTGTGAAGTGGAGGTCTAAGGCTTGATACAAACCTTTTCTTTGGGTTTTGCTTTCTTCTTTATAATAATAATTGCTACACAAAAATCACTGATAGAGCACCACTCTGTGTTTACAAATAGATTTTGCAGATAGACAGATAGACAGGTTAATAATAAGGATAAGTAGTCTGATCCCGGTCAAGAGTTACCTTGCAGAAGTGCTGTGGTCAGAAGCTATCCGTATAGCAGAGACAGAAGCTAAAAGCTAGACCAGAGATAGCATCTGCTGCCCTAGTTAGTGAACAGAACGCAGCTTTCCAATTTAATTCTGGAAGAGAAGTTTTCAGATCACAAGAACATAAAGAGACAGATGCCTTGCAGAGTACATTGGGGGAAGTGAGCAGAAAACATGGGATCATATTTAAAAGAGGCCAGAGAAGAAAGAGAGCCGAGAGAAGATGAAAATACAGATTTGGTGCTCCAGATGCCTGAAGAAATAAGATAAGTCCTGCCTAAGGGTTAAACCACCATCAGTGAGCTGTGTGACGCTGCCTGGAGAATGAGCTTCATTTTTTTGTCAAACGGATTTAAAATGGCTAGGAACTGAACCTTGGTAATTCAGGGTTGTAGTTTTTTTGCCAAGAATGTACTCCAGCTGATGCCCAGCCTTTAGCTGACAGGGAGAAAGCTCCCACTACTAACTAGAAAAGAACTCATTTTTAGTAGGGCCTGAATTTACTGGCCCACTTCATGCCTAGATTTGTAAATGGAGAAACTGAGGTTTACCTTTCTTGAGGTTCTCAGAAAGCCACATTCCAAGCCAGTTCTCTCCAGGACTCTATCTTTAGGCTTCCCTCTCTCTGTCTCTGATATTTAGATAAAATTGAAAAGGGGGAAAGAGGAATATTTCTGAGTCGGCCACCAGAGAAGCCATGTGATGCCAGGAACAGGATGCCTCTGCTCTTCATGTCCCTGTTTCTATAAGAGTGCAGTGGGAGGCTTGGTCCCTTGGGTGTCTTCCCTGAATGCCCCTGAATGGAACCAGAGACCAGCCAGCAACTGCACACTCTTGATTTCTGCCATGTTACTGCCTGTGTATCTCAGGCTAGCAAGACTAGCTCAAATATCTTCCCTTCCAAATTTCAAGACCAGCCTTTGGAAAAAATAGTTAAGTACTACCTGGTAGTAAGGATTTAAATTAAATTAAGGATCTTAATGTGGGATCCCTGGGTGGGGTTCAGTAGAGTCTGGGAACTTTCCCCTGCTTCTCGAAAGGACTTAAAACTTTCAAAAGGTTAAGAAGCACTTGGCTAGTTCAACCAGGACCAAAAAGAAAAAGGCAAAAATTATGAAACCACTGTCAGTTAACTACTTCACAGCCACCCACTGATTGATTCCTTTTCCTTCTCAAGTTTCTGTCCTTGTTGTTTGCCCATACATTCAGATGTATGTATGTTATCTTACCTTTCACTGTTTTTAACAGCATCTGCACAAGCTTTCATTGGGATTTGTGTTTGAGAATGGCCTCTGAATACATACATAGTAGATGTCTACTGGTTCTTACTCCAGTGAAACAGACAGCAATAGGATGTGATAGTGATTACTAAAGTTGTTCACTAACTCCAAGGCTCTTCAATTTGGCTCTAAAACTGGACTAGTTAACAGGGTAGGTGTCTTCTGTGGTTAAATAAGTCCATTAACACAGTTATAATGAAAGTATATAGTTCATTGAATAACATCCCATCAGCAAACCATGCGACAGGAAGCCTAGAAACCACAAGCAATGGGATGATGGTGAATGTTAAATATACTGTAATTCCATGAGGCCAGGAAGCAAATGATCAATGTTTAAAGAGACAGCTAGCTCTGTGACAATTTTTTCAGATACTGGAGGATCCAAGTGATTTTTCAGCACGTGCTTTCTCAAAGCATGGATGGAATGGGGGCTGCATGCCTGGCCAGCGCTGCCATCGCAAGGGCCTGAGGACCAAAGGGCCATTCCAGAGAACGTCTCCCAGGAAGAACATGCGGAATGCAAGGCCATATCAAGTGTGCTGACACCAGTTTAGAATGTGGTGGACACAATGAATGGAGGGCAAAGAGGCGATGAGGCAGTCCATTGTGTGTGTAAATTTTCTCACCTGGAATTACAGAGATAGTTTTCAAAGCTCGGAGAACCCTGAATGTTCTCAGCGCTGAGACATTGCCCAGGTCCACAAACTCTGTCACATATCTGTAGTAAGGGAGGTCACACACAGACACAAATGACAAACACAGACACGAACACAAACACCGAAGGAAAAAAAAACAAAACCACAACAAAACAAAAAGTACAATACGTCACGTCAGGGCCCTAACCCAACACCTAACACCAACCCCGGGCCATCTTACCTGGGATTACCGAAATAGTTTTCAAAGCCCTCAGTACCCTGAAAGTGCGTAGAGCTGAAACATTGCCTAGGTTTACAAACTCTGTTATATACCTGCAGAATCAAACCAAAGTTAACTTGTAATGGTACCACTGGGCGAGGGTTTGACAATGGGGGGGAAGAAAGGGTCTTATACACAAGCTATGATTTCATTCTTTTTGTTGTTGAAAAAGAAAATTTCCAAATATAAACACTTAAAGAACACATTTCTTTTTTCAGTTGGGCAAGGAGAATTCAAAAGAATATTTGAAAGAACTGACACAACCAGGAGGTTCTGAGGGCTTACTCTCTTAATCAGCATCGTGCTGTGTGGATCCCAATCAGAATGACTATTCTTGGTCCATTCATTATTTTTAGCAAAAAGGCAGGCCAGGATGTATCAAAGGCTATGTCCCCAAGCTTTGTGAATAATTTCTTAGGAAAAAGGAGGCAAATTTCTGTAGCTGAAGCCCCAGAAAAACAAATTTACATCAAGTAGCTCCCTATTGACTATGGCAAAAGTGCCATAATGTCTACATATATGACTTATCGAAGAGTTGCATGCATATCTTTGCAGTCACACCCTCAGATGAAGTGCCTGTGACATACAAGAGCAGGGCTCAGGATCATGGGATCAAAGAAAATAGTGTGTTAAGTGCCCATTTTATCACCAGCTCTGTGCCCAGCAAGGACACTTAAATTTTAAATGAACACCAGTGTGCATTCATAATGTTGGAAAGCTGGAAATTGCCTTAATATAACAGAAAGTCAAAGTTTCAGTTTCAAATATTCAATGCATAGCATTCACTCATTCACATTTTACAGCTGAAACCCATCTTTCTGACACTCAGACCTGTATATATACAGATGCACTCACTCTCTTACACATCTGCGTGCACACACATAATCTATGCAACGCCCTTACTCCCCACCATACCACAGAGTGCTTCCACACCTGAAAATACAAATAGTTAAATCTTCTCTAACTCTTCAACCATCAGTTACATTTCCCAAGGAGATCCAGGTATACAAACATGCAGCTAGCACACTAAGGTGGGGTCATACTGCCCTCTCAGAATAATTTGAACTTCTGGTCAGTACTTACTTCCTTAGGAAGGGACCAGTTTGGATATCTTGGCTCATGTTTTTAATTTTAAAATGTGCTCTCAAGTCTGCAACATCTGGACCAGCCTCATGAAATTACATGCGATATAACCTATCCAAGAAACTGATTTTCAGGTTAAGGTTAACACCTAAAAAATTTCAAATCTTCACCAAGGCCCCATGGTGATAAGCAGGCAAACCTTGATTAGTGTTATAAGGGGGAAGAAAATATGAGAGCATGTCAATGGAAAATCACTTGCTACTTTCTGTCCTTGCTGTAAAACCTTGGCTTTCCTTCTCCCATGGAAACATGCTGTCATTGTCCTCACAAGCAAGAATCACAGGCATAAAGCCTGCTTGGCCTTAAATGGTTGTCCATTAGTTCCTCTTATAACTGGCCATAAACACACTTACAGACACAACCAGGAATACAGCCACACATACACAATCACACCCAGAAATGCAGTAAAGTAAGCAGACAACTTACGCCATCATGATGACACTGAAATCCAACCAGTTCCATGGATCCCGTAAAAAGGTAAAGCCATCTATGCAGAAACCTCTTGCAATGATTTTCACTAGTGATTCAAATGTATAAATCCCTGTGAATGTGTACCTGTCAAAGAAATGGAGAGTTTGAGGTAATTTCCAAACAGACAGAAACTTTAAATGAATCCTTGAAGGTAACGGTGCCTGAAATGTGGCTTCAACTAGTAGAGACAAAACGGAACGGGCACAGCCAATGCAGCAGAAAGGAAGGAAGGAAGAGAAAGGGATGCTTTGAAGGAAACTTAAGAAACACAAAACCAAGAACTCTGGAATGCTGTACTGGGTGCCATCTAGTAGGATCATTTTGAACCAGGTGAGGAGGCCCCAGAGCTATTTTTAACTTAAGACAAGTTAAAAAAAAAAAAAAAAGGAAACCTCATGTTGGAGAGGCAGTGTCATGAGGGACTAACTGAGGGCACAAGATGGCGCTGGGGCAGCCAAGTCAAAGGCATTGGCCAGCACAGGTAAGGGTGGAGGTGAAGGGCAGTAACTTCCAGAATGCACTTTCTCTTTCTAGAGTTGACTTCTAAGGATATTTCCTAAATTCCACATGGATCCTCACCCTTCTCTGTGAAGTAAAGAGTGGGGGGAAAAAACAATTTTTTTCCTTGATGGATAAACTGTGCAAAGCAAGATTTGGTGTGTAAAAATCTTTAAAACAAGCAAGCAGACAAATAAATAAATGAGCTACTTACTCCACATTCTTCGACCATTCAGGAGGGTTACTAAAAGTCATGAATACACAGTTGGTCAAAATAGTGCACATAATGATCATGCTAAATACTGTAGAAAAGAGTCAAGGGAGAATATACAAAATCTGGCCTATTTTCTTCCTCAGAAAGCAAACACATTTCACATTGGGTATCATGAGAATTAAGTCAGTAACCTGAAAGGAGACAAAGCACAGAGGACAAGGAAACGGCGAGGTGATAATGAAAGCCACCATGAATACAGAATGCCGCCATATGTATCCACACCTGACCAGAGAACTGTGGGTGGACACAGCAGGAGAGCCACTCTCTTTCTTTCAAAAGGGCTGTCACTGCTCTACTGCTTTTGGATAAATCATCTCCCCCCACCCCTTTCCTCTTCAGCCTCAGCTATGGAATAAGCCTCTAAATCCCAGTGTACAAAGTAACCAGAAATCTACCGGTCTACCAGATGCCCAAATCATCAGGTGAAAAAAACACATTAAATTGAATCTATATTATTCAGTACTCATTTACTGTTAAGTTAATTATCTTGTCTTGCATAACTAGTTATTTGGAAACCTACATGCAATTAATGGTTAACTTTTTTTTTTTTTAATTGAAGTATAGTTGGCACACACTGTTATGTTGGTTTCAGGGGTAGAACACAATGGTTCGCTTTTGCTCCTAGGTCCCCAAAGGGCTGAGCTGTCCTTAGAGGGCAAGGCAACAGCCGCTAGGTGTGGCATCTGAACAGTTTGGGAAACCAGTCACGACCTGTTGGGTGAGGATTTCAAGGACATATGCAGCACCATACTAAGAATTAGATAATGGGGAAGATGCGTCTGATCATGCTGAAGGTGCTCAGGAATGTTTATGGAGAGCAAACCATTTTGTTGCTTTTTCCATTCCATCCAAGATTTTTCTCAACCCTTTCTGTTTCTGTCTACTGAGAAAAAAATAAACTCCTTTAGGTCAGTATGTGAGTTACTCAAACTCAAAAAACTGTCACTTTAACAAGCACAGAAACCATATCCCATTTGTTGCTAACTCTCTCTCTGCTAACAGCTTCCACCATCCTCTACTAATGGAGTTTTTAAAAGAAAAAATACTTCTTACAGCTGGATTTTTTCTTCATTACAGCTCAACTTTTCTTCCAGGAATAACACAATCCAGTTAGAAGAGAAAAAGATGCTGCCTTCTGATCCAACAAAAGGGGAATAAGTCCACTGTGAATTATTTATTCCTTGTAAACCTTTAAGTTTCAGAACTATGTTTCTTGTAAACCACAGATTTCGGAACTGGGTTGCTAAGTTCTTAGAGTCAATAAAATGCGCCAACAGCTTGGCCAACCAATTTACTAAGTTCCAATCGCCACTTTCCTCATCCCAATTGGAGAATACAATATCCTTCAGAGCATGGGACTAAGTACTGACAAACTAAATTTCAACCATTAAATATAAAGTCACTATGCAAAGTTGCTAAACTCATCACATAATTTTTCATCTGTCATATACTCTTCTATATTAATAAGATATAAAAGTCAGGCCACATGAGAAAATGAGCATTTTCTGCTGAAGAGGGGGAAAATGTGAGTAGAGACTCATATTAGGCTTGCAATCTGGATCTAAACCTCTATACGAAGGGGCCATTTAATGTGAGAAACTGTCTCTGGCACTTTCCATACTCACTGCTCAAGAAATCAGAAATATTCAAGGCAGATTTCTAAAGCATTCATTGAACTCTTTATACTCAAGAAGTGGCCTTCCAAAAAATTCTAGCATTGAACTTGTGTTAAAGAACTGAATCGGGGCACCTGGGTGGCTTAGTGGGTTAAAGCTTCTGCCTTCGGCTCAGGTCATGATCCCAGGGTCCTGGGATCGAGCCCCACATCGGGCTCTCTGCTCCTTCTCTCTCTCTCTGCCTGTCTCTCTGCCTAATTGTGATCTCTGTCAAATAAATAAATAAAATCTTAAAAAAAAAAAAGTAACTGAATCGTTTGCCTCAGGATGAAATGACTGAACTCTGAGCACTTTAAAGAGTAAGATTTCAGTTACAGGTTAGTGTCTTGATTTGCCTCTTCTCGTGATACCAACAAAATTCCGGACTCCCGTGATATCATTCTAGGAAAAGAGAGTTGGCTGAAGCTTAGTCCAGGATCTGGCAGAAGGTCACACAAACTGCTGGCTCCGACACTACTGTCAACGACACTACTGATAAGATACTTAATATACAATTCAATTGTCAAAGCTCAGAAACATATTCTATATACGGGCGACCATGCAAATGCTGCACTCAGCCCACATTTGTAGAAAAGGATATGAATGTATCAAAATTTTAATAGCTATTCTTCTTATCAGGTTAAAAGGACTTAAAATGTACAAGGCAGGCGTGGCACTAAATCTGAAGAGAGTTTTCCCTCTGTTTAATACTACAAAGGTCTGTGGAGAAAGAAAAAGAGAAATTATTAAAGCATGGGAATTAGTCACCACACACAATAACATTTTTCTAGGCAAGAAATAAATAAACTTAAATGTATTTATAATTTTGATTTCCCAAGCTGGTTTCTAAGGCAAGAAACCTTAAGACACTGTGTCTTTCTTTCCCTCCCATCCCTCCCCTGACCTGCTCCCAGATTATAGACATAACACATAATGTGTACTATCTTAGCAATTTTATGTACTTCTATAAATTTCTTTCTTTCTTTCAGAAACATATTTGAATTATACTTAAGCTGTACTCTGCCAGTTCTGGACAAGATATTGAAGTTCATTAACTTGGGATTCATTCACCCAGCAACTGTTTTCTACATCCCTACTGTGTTCCAGGCAATGTTCTAGGTGCTTGAAAAACAGCAGTGAACAAGGCTACCATGGTGCAGGAAGCTTATATTCTAATGGGGAAGAAAGACAACAGATTAAAAAAAAATAACAAATAAGTAAATGATATACAATGTGGTAAGAGCTATGGAAAAAGAGGAAGATGAGGGAAGGGGAGACAGAGAATACTTGGGTCAGGGGACATGTGAATAGAGAGGTGACTCATTCTGAAGGAGGTTGTCCATGGAGCAAAGACTCGAAGTAAGTGAGAAGAGCTCTCCATTCCACTGGTGCTTACCTACGGAGTCCACTCTCTCTGGATCTCAAAAGCCTCCATGACCAAACAGCCTTGACGAAATCATTCAACTGTATTTCCCAGCGTGAATCTTCCTGTCTTGCCATGTTATAACTGGCCTTTGCTCACATGAGCAATGTGAGCCTTTAAAGGCCAGTTATGACTACCCACAATGCCACTACCCACAATGCCTTTTCTTGTCTCATGAATTCAATTCAAAGTACTTCTGAGCATCGATTCTGTGCTAAACTCTGGGTTACAAAATTGGATAAAACTGTACATTTAGGAAAGGCATATATGTAAACTAGTAATTATGATGCAGGGTAAATACAAAGTTCAGTACGAAAAATATGCGTACTGTATGAGAGGCAGCAGGAGGGGGAGTTTTTTCTCCCCTTGGGTAAAGAATGGAAGGGAGGAGAGTGAGTTAGAAGATATTCATGAAGGAAGGGAACTGATATTTGGAAGGGATTTCAAAGATATAAAGGGAAGGGCTGGCAGGGAAAGGGAAGAGAATAGAATATAGAGAAGCCCAGTAGCACATAACTGTGGGCCATTCTCAGGGAACTGATAGGTAATTTGGTGTTGATGGAAAAGAAACAGAGAAGGGGTGCAGCAGACTACGAAGCTGGAGAGGCAGGGGCCTTATGAGACTGAGCTACTAAGGAGACAAGGCCAGTGGCAAGTACACAGCACTGGCAACTCATTGTGTGGATGAAAGAGCAAATTGTCAAACGTTAGCCATTCTAAGTAGGCTTTAAAAAATAGGGCACCTGGGTGGCTCAGTGGGTTAAGCCTCTGCCTTTGGTTCAGGTCATGATCTCAGGGTCCTGGGATGGAGCCCCGTATTGGGCTCTCTGCTCAGTGGGGAGCCTGCTTCCCCCCACCCCTCTGCCTGCCTCTGCCTATTTGTGACCTATTTATTTGTCAAATAAATAAATAAATAAAATCTTTAAAGAAAAAAAATATATATACCAAGCAATACATGCTTGTAATTTTATATAAGGCACAGAAGACTTAAGTTCTATCTCATTACCCAAAGATAACCTTTGCTGTTATATCTTTTTTTGTACATCTTTTCTGAACTTTTCTGTGTAAATACAAGCATACAGATACAGCCTTAAAAAGACTTACTTTCTCTCTCAGATGGGATTGTACTATAAATAATCTTCTGCACCTTGCATTAAAAAATGAAACCCCACAAAGAAAAGCCCAGGACCAGATGGCTTCACTGATGAATTCTACCAAATGTTTAAAGAATTAACACCAATCCTTTGCAAATTCTTCCAAGAAACAGAAGAGGACACACTGCCCAACTCATTCTGTAAGGTTGGTATTGACTTGATACAAAATCAGACAAAGACATCACAAAAAAAATCAAAACTGTAATATCCCTTTTGAATACAGACACAAAAGTCTCAACAAAATACCAGCAAACTGAATCCAGCAGCATATAAAAAGGATTATACACCATGATCAAGAAATACAAAGATGGTTTAATATGTAAAAATCAATCAATATAATGCAACATACTAATAAAATTAAGACAATAACCACTAGACCACCTCAACAGATGCAGAAAAAGCATTCAACAAAGTCCAATACTCTTTTATAATAAAAACACCCAACAAACTAGAAAGAGAAGGGAACTTCCTTAACCTGATGAAGAGCATATAACTAATATCACATTTAATGATAAAACTGAAAGTTTTCCCTCTAAAATTAGGAATAAGACAAGGATGTCCCTCTCACTACTTCTATTCAACACTGTACTGAATGTTCCAGGCAAGGCAAATAAGCAAGTAAAACTATTTCTGTGTGCAGATGAAATGATCCTGTATATGGAAAACTCTATGGAATACACACTCACAAAACTATTAGAGCCCATAAACAAGTTCAGCACAGTTTCAAGATACAAGATCAATATATAAAAATCAGTAGTATTTCTATACACTAGCAATAAGCAATTCAAAAATTAGGAAATTAAGAGAACAACTCCATTTACAAGAGCATCCAAAAGCACAAAATACCTAGGAATAAATGTAAGAAACGAAGTATAAAACTTGTACACTGAAAACTACAAAACATCATCAACAGAAATCAAAGAAGACCTAAACCAGTGAAAACCATCTCATGCTCAGGTATTAGAAGATGTAATGTTGTTAAGATGGCAATACTCCCCAAACAAATCCACAAATTCAAGGCAATGTCAATCAAAATCTCAACTGCTTTTGGGGGCAGAAATTAACAAGTTGAGAAATTATGCTCAAATCATACAGAAATGCAAGGCAACCAAAAGAACAAAACAATTTTGAAAATGAAGAATAAATTTGAGGACTCACACTTCGTGTTTCAAAGCTTACTAGAAAGCTATAGTAATCAAGACTGTGGTACTAGCATAAAGATAGCCATATCTATCAATAGAACAGAATTGAGAATTCAGAAATAAGCCCATACAACTACACAAATTGATTTTTGACAGAAGTGCCAAGACAATTCAAAGGGGGAAAGAGTAGCCTAGCCTTCAATCATTGGTGCTGGGAAAACTGGACAACCACATCTAAAAGAATGAATATGGACCTCTATCTCACACCTTATACAAAAATTAACTCAAAATGGATCAAAGATCTAAATGTAAGAGCTAAAATGATAAAACACTTTGACAAAAAACATAAGCGTAAATCTTCACATCTTTGGATTTGGCAGTGGTGTCATACTTGTGACACCTAAAGCACAAACAACCAAATTAAAAAGAGATAAATTAGACTTCATCAAAATTCAAAATTTTGTGCAACAAATGACACTATCAAGAAAGTTATTCCCCCACATAATGGGGAAAATATTTGCAAATTGTGAATCTAAGAATGGTCTAGCTGCCAGACTAGAAAAGCATTCTCAGAACTCAACAGTAAAAAGACAAATAATTCAATTTTAAAGTAGACATTTCTACAAAGCAGCCAGACAAATTAGTGGCACATGAAAAGATGTCCAACATCATTTGTCATTAAGGAAATGCAAATAAAACCACAATGAGACAGTACTTCACACCTACCAGGATGATCGTAATGGAAAAAAAAAAAAAAAGAACATGGAAAAGAACAAGTGCTGGCAATGATGTAGAGAAGCTGGAACACTCACATATTACTGGCAGACGTAAAATGGTGCAGCCAGTTTGGAAAACAGTTTGGCAGTTCTTCAAAAGTTAAGCACAGAGTCACCATATGACCCAGCAATTCCACTCCCAGGTATGTACATACCCAGGAGAACTGAAAACAGGTATTCACACAAAAACTCATACACAAAGGTTTATTAAAGCATTATTCAAAATGGTACAAAAGCAGAAATGACCTGAAATGTCCATTGGTGATGGGTGAATAAACAAAATGTGGTCTATCCATATCATGGGATATTATTCAGTCTTTAAAAGGAATGAGATTCATTTATATGTTACAACACAGATGAACCTTCAAGGCATCATGGTAAGTGAAATAAGACAGACACAAAGGGACCGATATAAAGTTCTACTTCTATGAGGAACCTGGAATAGGCAGATTCATAGAGATGGAAAGTAGAATGGAGTTTACCAAGTGTTGGAGGAGGAGATATGGAAAGACTGTCTGATGCATATAAGTTTCCCTTTGGGAAGATGAAAAAGCTCTGGAAATGGATAATAGTGATGGTTGTACAAGATGATGGATATATTTAGTATCACTGAATTATACACTTAAAAATGGTTAAAATGGTAAATTTTATGTTACATATATTTTGCCACAATAAAAATATAAACATTATTATCTGAAGAGTGCTCAGTAAGGTGTTATTGACAAATTTATAAAAATCAGCTTTATTCCAAGTCAAATAATAGAATTAAGAAAAGTAATAGCCAAAGGTGGTTTCCTAACCCATTTTGAACTTCAAAATGATTGGAGGAACTTTTTGAAAACTAAAGACATCTGGCCCTAGAAAAAAAGGAAAGAAAGAAAGAAAATGATGGATTATTCATGTCACAACATGGGTGAACCATGAAAATCTTGAAAAGAATTCATACACAAAAGGACTCTATTTACATGAAATGTCCAGAATAGGCAGATCTATGGCGGAAAGCTGGTTAGATGTTGCGTAGGGCTGGATGGGGAAGGGAATGGGGAGTCACTGTTAAGGGGCATCTCTAGGGAGACAAGAATGTTCCAGAATTAGATAGTGGTGACGACTGAACAACATGTGAACAAAACACCAATGAACTGCACACTTTGAAATGGTGAACTAACTTGTGAATGATACCTCAGTAAAAAACAAACACCACAGCAACAGAACAAAAAAATAAACTGTTTAAGCAGTATAAGACATATAGAAAGGCCTAGAGAACAATACCACCAACATCCATGTACCCATCAGTAGCTGAAGAGACTAAGGCCTTACCAATGTTGCTCCTTCCTTCACGCTCTCCAAACACATCCCTCCTTCCCACAGAGGAAGCATGATTTTGAAACTGGTCTTGAGGTCCCACTTTTTAATGAAATATTCTCAATTACTCTGAGCTCTCCCTTTTCTGAACTCCTATTTATAGTTGGACTTCTTTTACCTTTCATTCCATTCTAAATCTTTTTATTTAACCCTCCCACTGCCCCAACCAGTTACCCCAAAACTACGTTTTATACTCTCAGAGGGTAGGAGTCAATCTCACATTTCTTCCCACAGTTCCAATAACCCAAACCCATGCCACGCACTTCCAATAAACAGCTGCCAAAAATCCTTTCCTCTCATCGTCTAGTCTTTCCTAATCTGGCAGTCACGCCTTTCTCTCCCAGTAGGAAAGCAGTGTTGGTGTTATGCCATATATATTCTGGAAATGCTCAATTCACCATCCCTAGTGTTCGAGACTGCACTGTGACAATGTTCTTCCTGTTACCAGAGGATACTGGCTCTGGTGGGACATGCTGAAGGAAAGCCGAATCCTAAAAGCAAAGGGAAGCAGTAGACCTAGGGTTAAGCTGAAGCAGGTCAGAGGCCAGGTCTTCCATACTTTGGTTACCCAAAGAAACAAAGACACCGGGACTTTCCAGAAACTCCCTCTCTGAAGTACTTGTACGCCTCTGGGTTTCTATAGCAACTCCCTCTATGAAAATGCCAAGCCTTTTAAATAACCTCCTCATTCAGCCTCCTAATATTCCCATGAAGTATGGGTAGGGGAGGGATTACTCTCCTGTATGCATTTTACAAAAGCTCAGGAGAGGGACACCACCTAGCAAAGGTCACGCAGCAAAGGTCACGCAGCAAAGAGCAGTATATTATGCCAAGTTTAGAGCCTCTTTACAGCTTCTCCTGTGCCAGATTGAGAGGCTGATTAGTGGCAATGTGGCAGAGAATGAGACTGGTATGGGGGATGGATTCCCTGGTGAATGAGAAATTTGAGCCCCTGGGGCACACATCATAAAAGCCTAAGCAGCAATGAAAGAAGCACTGGCCCATGTCCCAGGATCTAAAAACTACCAGGCCAGGTCTTTACAAAATCACCCACCTGCTTTAGAGGAAGACAGGGAACAGGACTTTTAAAAGTAGCGTACTCTACACCCTCCATTTCTCTGATCTTTGAGTTTCATCATGGAAAAATCATGGAAAGATGGGTCTAGAGGTCCACTGAGGGTACCTCCTACCGCGGAGTCAGCATCTGCACATGAACAACTATCTGCTAACTGCTTAATGAACAAATGCTTGTGTGTCTGAGTTGAGGGACTAAGAGAAGAGGCAAAAGAAAAAGAAGACATGAAGGAACGGAAACTGTTAGTCTTGGTTGAAGAAAAGCCAGGAGGCAGCTAGGATTCTGAATTAGTAAGTGAGGAGTTGGCAAGGAAAGTAGGGATTTTGGTGAATTTTAAAACTATGGTTTCATAGGTATAAAGGCTTTATTAAGAATATTTTATATGTGGGGCACCGGGGTGGCTCAGTGGGTTAAAGCCTCTGCCTTCAGCTCAGGTCCTGGTCTCAGGGTCCTGGGATCAAGCCCCGCATCGGGTTCTCTGCTCAGCGGGGAGCTTGCTTCCTCCTCTCTCTGTGCCTGCCTCTCTGACTACTTGTGATCTCTATTAAATAAATAAATAAAATCTTAAAAAAAAACCCAAAAAACAATATTTTATGTGGGGCATGTAGGTGGCACCGGTTAAGCAGCTGCCTTTGGCCCAGGGGCCCTTGGATCAAGTCCTGCATCAGGCTCCCTGCTCAGTGGGGAGCCTGCTTCTCCCTTTCCCTCTGTTGCTCCCCCTACTTGTGCTCTCTCTCTGTCAAAAAGTAAGTAAATTTTAAAAGAAGGAAAAAAAGGAATGTTTTACGTTTTATGTGTGAAGTAGAAATTTCATAATTAATTTAGGTATTAAATACTGTGCATAAAGTAAAAATAGTTTATCAGCACTCTTTCTAAATACTTCCATCCTAGGTCTTCATCAAGTATAAAAAGAAGATATCTTTTTTCCACTCAAAGAGAAACAAACACATGGTCCACACAAAACCACCTCCAGTGAAGATGAATCCTCCATACTTCTAGTAGCCAGCTGTATTACGATAAAACATACTTTATTGTTAAAATAACTAGTACATATGCTTAATGTATATGCAGTTTTAAACAAATGCATCTTTTTAAAAAAATATTTTAGTTATTTATTTGTGGGTGGGTAGCATGAGAAGGCGGGGAGCAGAGGGAGAAGCAGGCTCCCCACTGGGCAGGGAGCCCAATGCAGGACTCAACTCCAGGACCCCGGGATCATGACCTGAGCCAAATGCAAACGTTTAACAGACTGAGCCACCCAGGTGCCCCCTTTCATAACTGCATCTTTAGCATAAAACAAGGTGGTGTGTAGACTAAGACAACTATTCAAAGCTTAGGAATCTCCCTTTCAACACTGGCATTTGCAGTGCTCATGTGACAAACAGCCTCATGTATATCAGGAGAGAGCAAATCTCTTTAATAAAGAGCCACACAGTAAACATTGCAGGGGCTGCACAGTCAACTCAAGCCTGCCACTGTGGGGCAAGGTAACCACAGACAACATATAAACAAGTAAGAGTGTCTGTGTTCCAATAAACTTTATTTATGGACAAGGAAATTGAAGTTTCATGTAATTTTCACACATCACAAAATATTATTCTTCCTTTGACATTTCCGTAGCCATTTAAAAGTGTAAAAACCCTTTGAACCCATGGGCCATACAACAACAAATAGCAGAGATGATCCGACCCACGGGGCACAGCTGGGTGAACCCTGTCACACACTAACACCAGTTCTGGACCTAGGCCCAACTGGCTACATAGGAGTTAATCACAGCAAAGAAGAAGTAAAACTCTCACTCTTTGTGGAAAATACGATACTTTATGTGGAAAACCCAAAAGACTCCACCCAAAAATTGCTAGAACTCATATAGGAATTCAGTAAAGTGTCAGGATATAAAATTAATGCAAAGAAATCAGTTGCATTTCTATACACCAACAGCAAGACAGAAGAAAGAGAAATTAAGGAGCTGATCCCATTTACAACTGCACCCAAAACAATAAGATACCTAGAAAGAAAACTAACCAAAGAGACAAAGACTCTATACTCAGAAAACTATAAAGTACTCATGAAAGAAATTAAGGAAGACACAAAGAAATGGAAAAACATTCCACACTCATGGACTGGAAGAAAAAATATTGTGAAAATGTCTATGCTACCTAAAGTAATCTACACATTTAACACAATCCCTATCAAAATACCATCAATTTTTTTTTCAAAGAAATGGAACAAATAATCCTAAAATTTATATGGAACCAGAAAAGACCCCCTAATAGCCAGAGGAATGTTGAAAAAGAAAACCAAAGTTGTCGGCATCTCAATTCCAGACTTCAAGCTCTATTACAAAGCTGTAATCATCAAGACAGTATGGTATTGGCACAAAAACAGACATATAGATTGAAGGAACAGAATAGAGAGCCCAGAAATGGACTCTCAACTCTAGGGTCCACTAATCTTTGACAAAGTGGGAAAGAATATCCAATGGAAAAAAGACAGTTCTTCAACAAATGGTGTTGGAAAAATTGGACAGCCACATGCAGAAGAATGAAACTGGACCATTTCCTTATACCACACACAAAAATAGACTCAAAAATGGATGAAAGACCTCAATGTGAGACAGGAATCCACCAAAATCCTTGAGGAGAACACAGGCAGCAACCTCTTCGACCTCAGCTGCAGCAACTTCTTCCTAGAAACATCGCCAAAGGCAAGGGAAGCAAGGGCAAAAATGAACTATTGGGACTTTATCAAGATCAAAATCTTCTGCACAACAAAGGAAACAGTCAACAAAACCAAAAGACAACTGACAGAATGGGAGAAGATATTTGCAGAGGACATATCAGATGAAGAGCTAGTATCCAAAATCTATAAAGAACTTATCAAACTCAACACCCAAAGAACAAATAATCCAATGAAGAAATGGGCAGAGGACATGAACAGACATTTCTGCAAAGAAGACATCCAGATGGCCAACAGACACATGAAAAAGTGCTCCACATCACTCAGCATCAGGGAAACACAAATCAAAACCACAGTGAGATACCACCTCACACCAGTCAGAATGGCTAAAATTAACAAGTCAGGAAATGACAGATGCTGGCAAGGATGTGGAGAAAGGGGAACCCTCCTACACTGTAGGTGGGAATGCAAGTTGGTGCAGCCACTCTGGAAAACCGTATGGAAGTTTCTCAAAAAGTTGAAAATAGAGCTACCCTATGACCCTATCACATACTGGGTATTTACCCTAAAGATACAAACCTAGTGATCTGACGTGGCATGTGCACCCAAGTGTTTACAGCAGCAATGTCCACAATAGCCAAACTATGGAAAGAACCTCGATGTCCATCAACAAATGAATGGGTAAAGAAGATGTGATACACACACACACACACACACACACAATGGAATACTATGCAGCCATCAAAAGAAATGAAATCTTGCCATTTGCAACAACATGGATGGAGCTAGAGGGTATTAAGCTAAGTGAAATAAGTCAATCAGGAAAAGATAGTTACCATATGATCTTTCTAATATAAGGAATTTGAGAAGCAGGGCGGGGGGTCGTAGGGGGCAGGGAGAGAAAAAATGAAACAAAATGGGATTGGGAGGGAGAAAAACCATAAGAGACTCTTAATCTCACAAAACAAACTGAGGAGGACCCGGGGGGAGGGGGATAGGGAAAGGGTGGTAGGGTTATGGACATTGGGGAGGGTATGTGCTATGATGAGTGCTGTGAATTGTGTAAGCCTGATGATTCACAGACCTGTACCCCAGGGGCAAATAATACATTATATGTTAATTAAAAAAAAAAAAAAAAGGAAATGCAGATTCACAAGGCCCACCACAGAGGTTTGGGATTCAATAAGCTGCAGAGGAATCTTGCTCACCAGGATCTGGGAACCACCAAGTCATCTTCCAGGTCAATAAAAGGAGGGGTGGCTCCAAAACACCTGTCTTCAAACACTTAGGTTCTCCTGCTTTACCGGCCTCTACCTAGCTGTACACCTTGGGTGAGTCCCCGCTTCTCTCTGGATCTGATTTTCCTCATCTGTAAAATGATGGCATGCCCAGGCCTTTTCCTGCTCTGAGATCTGTGATTCTGTGACTTGGAGAATATGCAGAAGTATCTAAGAGGAAGTGCAACAAAGCAGCAAGCCATACTTTTGAGGAGAAAGTCTATTATTATTTATTCTTTCACATTACATGTTGGTAGAACTCTCCTGAATTTTGCTCTTTCATGCGATACTCTGTCAAAGCCCAGGGTCAAGAGCTGTGATACTACCCTGAAAACTATACTTATATGTGGGCGGGGGGCAGCACGGAGCAGTCCCAGGGCAACCCCACCTCCACGCCCCATTCTTGGCAGACCAGTGAATAGGAGAGAGAAAACAAATTGAGATGACTGGTGATGGGCTGACTTTAAAAATATATATATTTAAAGCATTTTAAGGCCATATGCACAACTAATAAAATCTTAGTAATCATCATTAAACTGCTGATAAGAATCTAGAAAAGGAGTTTAGTTCCTTGTTCAACATTGGATTCTTCAAAGTTCAAGAAGAATCAATGGGAAGGACAGCAAGCTTTGGATTCTTACAAGAATACTTCTTAAGCAATAATCACTTGGTGTCCATGAAGTCCAATAATATTTTACCTAATCTGTCTTAAATTAGATCTTTGCAAAGTAAATGAGTTAAAAGGGAAACTGAAATTGAATTGTGGTTTACTGTCCAAGGGGAAATATCAGTTTATAATAACAGCCACTGAATGCATTTGCGCATAAGGCCCATTAAGAGCAGTGGAATAGCCCTTAACGAGTTATGGCACGGAGTATTAATAAATATGTCATGCCGGCATAAAATGAACCTTCTGAAAAGCACAGGCTTTTCATTTCTAATTAGCAGTGTGGGGCTTGGAGCCCAAGATGGAGGAGCTTTGCCACTGCTAATTCAGAGTAAGATGTATTCTGTTCCGGGTCTACCAAGACGGGGAGGGACGTTGTGCACAGCCAGGGACAAGCACATTCGCACACACACCGAACAAATCCTAGCATACTGCAAATGCAGTCCAGAAATGCACGCTCATACCCAAGTACTATAGTGCGGCCAGGATCATGGCATTTTGTTACCCTCAGCCCACCCTAGGATCAGAGTAATTTTTTTAATCCTACAAAGAGTACAGATTAAAATAATTAAGCGTTCACAAATATGAAAGGATGTTACAGCGAAAAGTACTCAGTGCAGGGGTGGAATATATCACAGACCAGAAAGCCTCTCAGAGAAGGGTGCAGTCCCCAGCCCCTGGTTTACTGTGGGACACACGGCCCAGGAGAGTGGCTCTCCCCTCCACTGAGTTCTCCCTCCCCTGTGAGGTCATCAGCTCCCTCAGGGCAAAGGTAACCTGCAGGTAACCGATGACTTCTGGCTACAATGCACAGCCAGGGGCCCAGGGATTGCACCGATCTACAACAGGGCAGCTGGGAACCAATGTCCTTTGAGTCTAGCTAGCTACAGCTGTTACTGACACTGACATATGACTACTTCCCCAGGTATGCTTCCTGGATCTTAACTGTTTCAATCTCTAGAGAGGACTGACCCTCTCGTTTTTAGCTGAATTGTCTAGCCTTAAGTTCTTGTCTGCCTCAACCTTATATATATACCTTCTTTTCCCAGACCTATGTATCTCTTCTGAGCCAGGCAACTGGCCAATTGGACTTGTAATAGTTCTTAGCTCCTTCCTGCCTAACTATAAATTGTGAGTTCTGGTGACTACTACTGGGGCAAATCATCTCTGCTTCTTGTTTCAGAGTGTGCGTGCACAGGCTTCCACCCAATAATGATCTGAGAACAGCTGACGTGAGGGCAGCTACCGCAGAGACAGCAGCAGCAGCCCACAGTCCACTTACCAACAGCAATCTGGCGCTCACTCCCAAGGAACTAGCCATAAAGCCAACGGAGCAGGCAACAAATCAAGGTCCCTTCAAAGTTCCCCTCTTTAGTAAAGCAAAATCTAATGTCAAATCTACTTTGGACTAGGAAGCTGTTGGGAAATAAATGACCTGTGCTGTTGAAATGACTCCACCATGCTGAAAAGGGCCCAGACACCTTTCTTAATGTGCATCTGCTTAGTGGGTCCCTCGGGTGAAATCACGATTATAGTCCCATGTGCTTCTGGAAAGGCTCCAGCAAAGGCACAACTGGCCTGAATTTCTTCAGTACATGTGTCCTGGTACTAAGCTGCCTTTTTAAGAATACTGATCTAAAGCAGGACATGAAATATGGACAATTTTTTTTCCCTTTAGGCTATATTTGCATTTGAACTATGAATATTTTATTTTATTTTAAAAAATTGTTTTGAAGATTTTATTTATTTGACAGAAACACAGAGAGAGAGGGAACACAAGCAGAGGGACTGGGAGAGGAAGAAGCTTCCTGCCGAGCAGGGAGCCCAATGTGGGGCTTGATCCCAGTACTCTGAGATCATGACCTGAGCCGAAGACAGAGGCTTAATGACCTAGCCACCCAGACACCCCTTTATTTTAATTTTAATTTTTTTAAGTAGGCTCCACAAACATGGGACTTGAACTCATAACCCTGAGATCAAGACCTGAGCCAAGATCAAGAGTTGGACGCTTAATCGCCTGAGCCACCCAAGTAGCTCAAACTAAGAATATTTAGAGCCATCATCCTCCAACTGTCTATTCCACTACACTGAGGATGGAGCAAGAGAGACCTCTAAATCCCATGTTTATGTTTTTATTGCTTTTGGTCATTGACAATTGTACCTGTGAGCCTATCTGAGGAATAATAATGAACATTAAGTACTTACTCTGCAGCAGGCAGCCTACAGCAACCACTCCGTGAAGTAGGAAGGTACTATAATACGGATTATTAAATCGAGGTAGAAAATCAGGTAGCTTTCCCAAGACTACAAAATTATTTATTAAGTGGCAAAACTTAGAATTGAACAGAGGTGGTCCAACTCCAAAGCCTATGCTCTTAATCATCATAAGACAACTTAAAAAAAGCTTCAAAAAAATCGAACTCCTCTCTTTACAGACAAGAAACCAAGCACAGACACCTCTGCTCACACTAACACCACTGGGCTGAGAATTCCTAGGGCCCAGTTCTCCTGGCGTCTGGTCCTGAATGCTTTTACCACACCTGGTCCCTGGTCCAATCTTGAGGCAATGAAGGAATCTCTCTTACTTAATACCTGTAATTCTGGCAAGAGGAAAACCTCTGCATAGGCCTCAGAGATCCTAGCAGCTGGTTATGGTTACAGTCTTTTTCCCAAGTTAAGCCGGATGAAGGTAATGCTTCTGATTTGGTTTGATCTTATAACCTCATGCCCTCCAACCCAGATCTGGAGCAGCTGACATGCTTCCTGCCCACACCCTTGTCACAGGAAGCCAACCCCAGCAGAAGAGTAGCGCTGGGCACCTGCTTCAGCACAGAGCCAGCAGGATGCTGCTCCCTAGAGGCCAGGCAGCTCTGAACCTCCTCCTCGGCCCCTCTTCCTCGCCGCCCTTCAGTGTGAATTTGCCTTTGATCTCCTTCCCCTTTGCCCTCTTAGGATACACAGACTGCAGCTGCTCTAGGGGAAAGCAAAACACATGTTCATTACGTAAAGCATGTTAGCCCCTCTAGTCTCTCTATTCATATTCCAGGAGAGTCTATATCCTTGCTCTCCTCTCTCTTAGCAGCAGTGTGGTTTCCATGGAGGCTCGGAGGCCACAAAGACTTGGATTTAAGACACAGCTCCAGTGCTTTGTAGTGTCATGATCTTTGTCCACTTGTTTGGGTTGTTAAGACGCAGTTTTCTTACTGATAAAATAGGGATAATGACTAATAGTACCTACTTGACCAGGTTCTGAGATTTAAATGAAGAGTCACCAAAAGTCCTCACTACCGTGCCTAGCACAGAACAAACCCCCAAAGGACGTGGTGAGGCTGCTGCGCGGCGGTCACACAGACCACAGCTGCTCCTGCCCTCTCGCTGCCAACATGCGGTGGCCACAGGGAGACCCCGAGGGCTACCGTTCACGTTAGTTAGTACCCACACACTTGGCACATGTCAGTAGGATAAGCCAGACCAAGTATCCAGTCACTAGGAGACACCCTTATGGCTGCACTGGCTCAAGACGGGCCCCAGATCTTATGTCAGACCTGAGAACTCTGAAAGTGGGAGAAAATAAACACGGCTTAGTATGCATACCCTGGGATCCAACCTGACCCCCTACATTAGGCTCCTGTCTTGGCAAACCACACTCCATGCTCTTGTCAAAACTACACTCACTGCTGGAAACAGTTCAGGCCTTCCCATGCCTCTCTGCCTTTGCATGCACCAGTCTTTCTACCTGAATTATTCTTTCTTCTCCTTTCCAACAGTTGAATTTTTTAACCATATTTTAATACTTTAAGGTCCAGCTCAACTATCACCTCCTCTCTGCAGGTGCCCCATTCAACTCTCTCGAACAGAATTATCCTTCCTTCCTGTGTGTCTCCACTTGGCACTTAATTCAATTAGAGCAGTTAACGTAGTGTTGTCATTTTCGTGTACACGTCTGTATCTCTCATTGGACTCTGAGATCTCTAAGGGCAAGGCTATGGTTTCCAGCTGCTGTTTCTCAGCTTAGCAAGCAGAGTGCATAATACGATGGCCATCTGGTACAAGGTGGAGAATTCCAACACGCATACTGAATATGTGAATTAATCTCAGACAGGAGGAATTGACCATACAACTATACAACTAACCTAGAACTATATGCAACTTGCCACTAGGTGTCTAATTGACCTTTTCCACCCTTTAGCTCATCCACCCATAAGAATGATTTGCTGTAGTTTGAAAAGTCGTCTCAACTTTTCTGTGTCTCAGGTCCCATGCTAAAGATACAGCCTGAAACAAATACATTAAAAAACGAAACAAAAAACCCAAAACACCATACCCTAACTTCATATTGAGGCCGTGTAGAATGCTAGAAAATTATCTAAAAGTGATAGAAGAAAACAAAACAAAAAATCAGTCTGCAGCATACGCTACAGAGACAGCATTGTATGGCAGAAAGACCATGAATATTAAATCACACATCGCTGTGCCTGGAACCTAACTCTACCACACACTCGCTCAGGGAATCTGAGCAATTAAGATTTCTGAGCCACAATATTTTCTTACTTATAAAAATATGCAACCTTCTACTGACAACTCCCTAATATTGGTAACCCTTAAGGACTGCAGCAAATTGGGGAGTCAATAATGATATCTAGAATTTGGGTGGTGTCAACCACGAAAGTAGCAGATGAAAGAAGGAGGTCTGAGGGGAGAAATGAGTTCAATGTTGAACGCACTGAGTTGACTGGAAACGCAGTTAGAGAGGCCTGGCAAGGTACAGGCTGGAGAGACAGATTCAAGAGGACTGAGAATGGGTGACATCACCCAGGGAGAGTGTGCCAAATGGGAGAAACGCGGGTACGGAACCTGGGAGAACACCAGCACTTAAGGGAGAGCTGCTGGAAATGGAAGAGAAGGAAAGATATAAGGAGCACTACACCAAGGAGAGAAGAACTGCAAGAATCAGGGAGTAATCAACAGTATCAAATCCAGCGGAGAAGTCTGGTGGGTTAAGAAGTAAAACAGTATCTGATAAATTTGGCAATTTGACGTCACAGAGGATCTTATCTTGAGAATGTCAGTGGAGAGGTAAGGATGCAGAGTTCGGCTGCAAGGATGGGGAAGAGGGTCGAAGGCAGGTTGTCCTGATGAGTGAAGGCTACTCTTTACCAGTCTGAACGACAGTAGAAGAGAGGTTAGGCTAGCTGGTGATGTGAGCTCAAGTGAGGGCTCGTAGAATGGTAGAGGCTTTGGGAGTGCTTATAGGCTGAGGGGAAGGAAACAGGATGAGAAGGGAAAGACTGACAGACCAGAAAAGTGAGAGGAAAACTGAGAGAGTGAGGTTCTGGAGAAGGTTGGAAGGCTGGGTCAAAGGCACAGGGAGAGGGACTGGTCTTGAACAGTAGACAGGGGACCTCATCTGCTAAAACTGGAGAGATTTTTTTATTCAAACTTGCTCCCACAGGCCAAACTTTGTAACCTCAACAAAGTGTCTGGAATATTCCTAGAGTCAATACTCTACTGACCAGAGTCTGTATCAAAAGGTCTACTGCTAGATTCAGAGTTGGCAGAAATGGTCATATAATGGGGCAATCCTAATCTTGAACTGTGTCAGACAGGGTTAATTAAATGTAAAGAACAATATGTAAAGTACTGACAACTCACATGAATTTGTAAACAATTAGAGAAGTATTCCTCTTTATAATGATGCCATAGGCTTGTTCTCTATGACTAAGAAAGGATTTAAAATATGGTTAATTACTATCAGCAGATGATCAATATCATGTGGTCTTGAGAGATCCTCCACTATTTCCAATGGCCATTATTAACTAACCCATTCAACAGGTCAATTTTTGTTAAAATACAAATATTTCACAATCCTGTAGAAGCCATCAGAGACTAACTAAACAATCAGAGACCTAAAACTGTCAATCAGTGTGGCTGAGGTGGTCAGCTCATTCTAGCTCATTCAATCTCACACACATTCTAGAATTCAGGTGAAGGTGTCTCTTCTACACGAACATGGCTCAGAGCTTTGGAACTGCAACTTTGTACTTGTGCAAGGAGTTGGGAAGACCTGAGGGATTTTTCTGGAGCAAATGCTGGGTTCATCTGCAGGTGGCCCTGTGACTCACACTGATGCTGAAAGGTACTGGACTCCTGCCTCTGCAGAAATCGAAGACTGGCAAAGTCTCTCAACAGAGTGATGATTCTGGTTTTTAAGTAACTCAGAATATCTGCATTATGGGTCCTTTTAAATATTATACTTGAGTGCTTGCTAAAGGCCTATTTAAGACACTGAGTACTTAGACAGCATGTAGCCTTTGATTCTTCTGTATTCTCCGCGTTGTCTCTTACCAAGGTATAGCACTGCAACCTCTCAAGTACCTGGGCCATATTATCTTTAATGCTCATACCATTATCTGTAATGATTTATTTCTTTACTTGTTTATTATCTGCCCCCCCAATGAAAACTAAGTTCTAAGAATAGCAGAAAAGGCTTGTCTGGTTTGTTCCCGAGGGCATGGAACAGAGCCTGGGCATACAGAAAACGCTCAATAACAATTTAATCAAATTTTCAAATGAATGACTGAATGCTCGACTCTGTCCTTAACCTTCCACAATCAATCACACAATCCTATCAGTTTATCTCCGTAACAGCTCTTGACTTCATCGACTGCCCTTACTTTTCACTTCCACTATCATAATTTGGACCCTCATCCCCTCATAGCTGGTCTCTGTCCCTCTGGTCCATCCTACAGACCACATTCACATCCCTAAAGCACTGCTTCAATCACATATCTGTACTCCCCAACACCTCCAGCAGTTCTCTGCTGTTTATCGAATAAAGACCAAACTTGATTGTCCTATACCGAGTCCTTTGTGATCCTGCTCCAGCCCTCCCTCCCAGGCCTCATTTCCTAAGACTCCTCACTCATTTCCCCACATTCCACGCAAACCAGACTACTCAGCATTTTCTTCCATTGTCCAACACCCTTGTCCCTGAGCCTTTGCTTGCATTGTTCTTTCTGCCTAGAATGTTTCAGTCGATCCCTCTTTTCTAAATTCTGAAGCCTGATTCAAAGACTACTCTTACTATGAATTATGTAAGGCCCTTTCTGGGGCTCCATTGTCAAATATTGTCTTATACTATGCACTGCCATGTTATAAGCTACTTAAGGATAAAGAGCGGACTTTATTAATCTTTGTTTCTCCAAAAGAACTGAACAGATCCCCTGCCCCACAGTGCCTCACATACAGGAAGCACTCAAGATGTATTTTTGTTGAATAAATGGGTCATGTTTTATATGAGGCAGCCCAATTTGGTGTATATTCCAATGTCCATTTCTCTCATTTCCTTTACAAGTCAGTTAATACAGAGCAGGTAAAACAACTCACACAGCCCAGAAGGAAGCAAAACACTTAATAAAAGTAGACACGACAGGACAACTTATAATATTCAGGAAATAACATCCTTCGTATAATACACACATGATACCAATAAACGAAGAAGAGATTCAAGCACTAGGTGGAGGCTATTAACCCATGGCTTTTGGTAGTCTTTTCCAATTCTAATTTTCTACAAGAGGAGAGATAAGACTGGTAGCACTTAACAACAGCCGTTCAGCCCTCTGAAAATATCTAAAAGGTCAGTAAAACTATTTACTGATCTACTTCCTCAGTCCCTCAAGGAAACTAATTCTCTGGGAAAGGAAAAGATATACTGGGAATCAGTCTCTTTTCCCTCCAGAGTTCAATTCATTTTGGTCAATGGGAAAATTTTTATTAGAAAAAATATCATAGTGTCACCTTCCATGTTCAAAGCACCCAGAAAAGTATATAGCGTTTCCACATGCATTATCTCCTAAGATTAATTTAATCAACAGATATGGATTGAGGGCTCACTGTAGGGTAGGCACTGTGCCAGCTGATGACCACACAAGAGGATGAACAATGAACAGAAAAATATACGGCAGGTGTTGCTAAGCTATGGAGAAAAATGAAGCGGGGCTAGAGCAATAGGCTGCTTTGTTTTACATAGGCTAGTCAGGAAATGATCTTCCCAACAACCTGGCAAAATAGGTGGGATATTAGCTATTAGCATAATCTTAATTTCCTAGATTAGGGAAACTGACAGCCTGAATGGTTAAGTAACATGCTCAAGATTGCTTGCAGTAGACGGGAACAGGATCAGAAACCAGATTTCCCAACACTTGGTCTATTGCTAAGGTTTTAATGCTCAACTAAATTCCTTCCCCTCTAGAGAATGATGCTTGGAGAGTAGAAAAGCACCTCATACATGCGCATCCTTAACCCATCACCTGCTTGCCTCCCACTAGCACACAAACATTTGTCTCACTTTGATTTAGAGGATAAAATAAAAGAAACACTATTTTAAAAAATATTATTGCAAAATGGCTTTTTGTAAAAATAAAGTTTTGAAATATGTAGTTTTTATTTAGAACAAAAAGGAGCATCCAGGCTTATCGTGCAAAAGCAGGAAATGCAACACCTCTCATTAGCAATACTTCAAATCACACCTAATGAACATAAACTCTCCTTTAACAGTCTGTCTCTGCTCTGCACACCTGTTGAAGAGTGTGTGAAAACAGATTCAGCAAGGATTTTCTCCCAGGAATGCATGGGACTGCGTGCATGCATGCGTGTGTGTGTGTGTGTGTGTGTACGTGTGCATGTGTGTAAGGAAAAAAGTAAAAACATTGCTGGGAACAGGATGTCCTGCTATAGCTAACGTGAATTAAATCTAAAAACCACTTCTTAGTAAAAGTTGGGCTGCAAATCTTAATGTATCATAGAAATCCAGAAGGAGAAGGGATTAGGTCTGGTGTAGAGAATCAAGTCAGGCTCTAAGAAAGAAGAGGCCCTAGGGTGTGGATGAATGGTGGAGTGTCCAAAGGTGAAGTTAAAGGACAGTACATTCTAAGAGGCGGAATTGGAGTCCAGGAGGCAGGGGACACTCGGGAAACAGGAAAGCAGGTTGCCATAGCTGAAATATGCTATGTGATAGACATATGTGTGAAATAGAATTAGGAGGATATAGATAAAGGTCCGACTCTTATCTTGCATATATTATAGGTGAGGAAATTGAAGCCCAGAGGAATTTGAGTGATTTGGTCAAGGGCAAACAAGGAGCAAAGGAAGAACTAAAACGGAAGTGTTTATATTGCCAGTTAGGTGCTCTTTTCACTATCACATTCTGTCAGTAGGCTGGAGGACTGGGACAGGTCGGAAATCATGCTCCCATCAAAAGTAAAAATATGGGGGCGCCTGGGTGGCTCAGTCAGTTAAGTGTCCGAGTCCTGATTCCAATTCAGGCATGATCAGGGTCACAAGATTCAGCTGCCCTTGTCCCTCTCCCTATGCCCCCGCCTCTTCTTCTCTAAAAAGAAAAAAAGAGAGAGAGAGAAGTAAAAGTATGTAGGGAGGTTAAGTAAACTGCCTTCAGATTACATGTCCAGCTGAAGAGTTGCAGGAGTACTGACACTGAGCCCAAGTCTCTGGAATGGCTTCTCCCATGCTGCTCGACAACTCAGCTCCTTCACTTCCAAAGATAAAATACTGGAGCTAATACAGACACCATCCTTTCCTTTAGAAGTCCTGTGCTTCTTAGGACCCATCCTTAAAAGAGTTATTAAACCATAGGGATTATCAGGAATGTGAATGAAAAAGCAGGTTCTTTTTTCTATCTCTAAATTTGCCTGCCTAGCTTCAGAAGAACTGAGCCAGTGAAGCTGAGAATCGATTAATAAAGTATTAGGAGCGCCTGGGTGGTTCAGTGGGTTAAAGCCTCTGCCTTCGGCTCAGGTCATGATCCCAGGGTCCTGGGATGGAGCCCTGCATCGGGCTCTCTGCTCAGCGGGGAGCTTGCTTTTCTCTCTCTGCCTGCCTCTCTGCCTACTTGTGATCTCTGTCAAATAAATAAATAAATAATAAAAATAAAATATTAGAAAAGTGGAGAACCAGAAATGTAACAAACTTGAGTTAGGAGGCATGGGTTTGAGCCCTGGCTCCACCACGAACACTGCTGTTGGTTTTTTGGGGGTGGGGAGTAGAGGGGGAAGAAGGGCTATACATTTTTTTAAAACATTTTATTTATTTATTTGTCAGAGAGAGAAAGAGCACAAGTTGGGGAGGGGCAGAGTGAGAGGGAGAAGCAGACTTCCAACTTGGCAGGGAGTCTGATGTAGGACTTGATCCCAGGGCCCTGAGATCATGACCTGAGCCTATGGCAGATGCTCCATGGACTGAGCCACCCAGGCACCCCTAATGGTGGCTTTTGACAAGTACTTCCCCTCATTAAATTTATAAAAGGAGGAAGTTGAATTACCTGATGTCTAAGGATATAATATTCTAATTTTCTATGATTCTAGGTAGATTCCAATTTGCAGGAAAAGAGAAATGAAGACGTGAAAGTAAACTGAACTTTCGGAAACCACATGTAACTTCTTAATGCAATAGGCACATGCTCTATTTAAAGGCACATCAGTCCATCCCATAATTGAGATTTTTGTTCATAAGACTTTCTTATAAGAGGATATACCCATGGAAGAAAATGGACACATAGATCAATCACCAATTTAAGAAGTGGGAAAAGAAGTACAAGCCAACTCTGAAGGACTTTTCAAGCTAATCCATAGACTTTCCTGCTGCACTACTTAAGATAGTTATCAGGAATATATGTGGCCATTTGAAATTGGACAAGTTATTATTGAGAACTGGAGAGACAGAAAGACACTCCTTCAAGTAATAGAAAGTCCTTGATTTGCTTTATTAAAAAAGCTGAGGGGCACCTGGGTGGCTCAGTCATTAAGCGTCTGCCTTCAGCTCGGGTCATGATCCTGGGGTCCTGGGGTCCTGGGATCAAGCCCCACATCAGGCTTCCTGCCTGAGAGAAGCCTGCTTCTCCCTCTCCCACTCCCCCTGCTTGTGTTCCCTTCTCACTGTGTCTCTCTCTGTCAAATATATAAATAAAATCTTTAAAAAACAACAACAAAAAAAAGCTTAGAAGGGGGAGAAGTGAGTTGAGAATTTACACGGATAAAATGTAAGATTTCCTAGCTTCAGAGAAGGGAAAAGAAATAACAAAATTAAGACTTCAATGGGCTTATGAAAAGAGCAGAAAGAAAAACCAAGAACAAAGGTATTCAGAAGAGTTCAAGTTCCTTAGAATACTTATTTGTTTTTGCCAAAAAAAAAATGTATATATATATTTATACATATAAACTCTGGAAGACCCTCCTAACAGTGGTTACCTGTTCAGGGAGGCAGGAAGTGAGCAGATGAGGGAGAGCTGTAAAGGGGAGACTTTTCACTGAGTATCTTCAATTGAGTGTTTAACCATGTAGGTACATGACTTATTTTTATTTAACATAAGTAAGTAAGTAAATAAACATCCCCTAAATTCAATTATTTGCAAGAAACAATTGAAATACAAGAAAGCCAAAGAAAGGAGACATTAGAACAAAGTACCAAGAGACAAAGAAAATGTAGCACTGGGAGGACGGAGGAAATCCAAAGAGAGGATAACCTAGACTGTTTTTTGAGGACCTGTTGGGAGTGAAATGCAACATGGACAAGACTGCCGCAAGGACCTCAAGAAGTTTATGACAGCTCAAACCAGTCCCAGCTGGCACAAGAGGATCTTGAAATGACGACACACAGGTTTATGTCCCTGTGTCCCGGGAGAGTGTGAAATCCACAGTGGAATAAAACCAGAACTGTACTAATAGGGAAGGAGTTTTCTTTCACCCTCTATAATAGAGGGAAGGAAATGAGAAACCAGTTCCAGTGAGAGCCATAAAAATGATTAATTCTGTAGAAAATGAGACCTATAAGGAAAAGAAAAGAAATCCACTTGTATCATTTAGCAAAGAAATTCTATTTTGCAAGAATTATTTAAGGCAGTCCCCAGGAAAAACAAACGCAAGGAAATGTCCCCTTAAAGTCATTTCTACTCTCAATATTTTTTGATTTGTGGGTTAATTCCCAGTGTGCTTCCTTGTAGAGGAGACCTTGCTAATTTGGCCTAGAGAAAGGCCTAGTTAGTAAGAAGTATTAGTAATGCCAGTGAAGATTTGCAGATAAACTTGAGCAAGCCTAATATTAATCAACTAAAAAAATCCCTTGCTTTGGGGTGCTTCACTGGCTTAGTGGGTGGAGCATGTGATTCTTGATTTTGGGGTTGTAAGTTTGAGCCCCATGTTGGGTGCTGAGATTACTTAAAAATAAAATCTTTAAAAAAATCCCTTGATTAACAGCATAATTAATACTTCTCAAGTGCTACTAATGTTCTGTCTTGTCATGAGTGTTAGTGTGTCTGCTTTATAATAGCCATTAATCTATGCATTTATGTTTTATGAATTTTTCGCATGGCGGTATGTTTCACAATAAAAAAAAAATTAGAAAAAAAATACACTTAAAGTTCTCCTTTCTGCAAACTATTTACTCTTATGATGAGGCCAAACACTAAAGTCAGCTCGTCTATCATGAAGAGCCAGTCGGTAATGGAGCTCCATCAACATCTATCCTATGCAAGGGATGATACCTATCAGGGCCAGAGACCTACCCTGTCTGAAGACTCACTCCGGTTCCAGGGACACTGACACCTGGGGTATTGGAGGAGAGAAGGGGCTATCTATGGGGCAGCAACCAGGGGAAAAGGCACGCAAAAGAAAACTGGCTCTGACAACCAACAGCTCTATGTATTCTTCCTACATTAGGTCAGGTTTAAGAAAGGGAGACTTAATTTGCATTTGAGTTAGAAAAATAAACAGTTCAAATAAAACCAAAGAGGTTTTAGCTACCTGAAAGTTCAGGGTCCAAGGGGCTTTACTTACCTTCTTATTGCTGTAAGAGTTTCTGAAAAAGTTGTACCATTGGCCAATTCACCTAAAGAGGCACAACTTAAGCCCTGTGATTTTTCACTGCTTTGTACCTCTTCTAAGATCATGGATATAAGGGTAGGAAAGAACAAGGAAACATTTCTAAAAATATTTCAGAATTTTACAATGAATGAAATTTTTGTCTAAAAATAGCCGAAGATTCCATGTTCCCTCATTCACTAATCCAGAATGTTACAGCCTACCCCATCCCTCCCCCATCTACCCCACTTGGCAAAGGCCCAGATTACAAAGTCGGATTTGAAAAAAGGGAAGAAAAAATGAGGAAATTAATGAAAGTTTATGAAAACTACTCAGTTCCAAAACTTGATGTGTGAAAAAGTCCTTAAAAATTCTGTCCAACTTCTCAGTTCTAGATGAGAAAATTTAGGCCCAGAGAGGTAGCATAGCTTGCTAACGGACATAAACTCGTTTTGATAAGTTTTTTTCTTTATTTACAACTTTATTTTCCTATAATCTATTTGTGGTAGCTTGAACAATACACATACAACAAAAGAGAAATACAGATAATAAACGTGGTGAATTATGGTAGAGTCAGGAGTTTTTACTTCTGGTCTACTGTTATTTCTATCATATTATGCTTGTTTCTGAAACTTTCTGCATTTCTCAGTGGAAGATAAAGATTACTCTTGCTACTTTGTTTTCTATTATGGTGCTGTCCTGAGCTGCAACAGAAGTGAGTGAAGGACTATTTCGTGTAGACAACGTCTTAATTATTTTTACCATCATGAACCAAAAATGACTCCACAATTATAGCGAGGTCAAGAGAGGTACTGGTCTCATCTTACTTCTGTCCCATTATTAAGCCAAGAAACTAAAATTTCTTCCAAATTATAAGACTGAAGGACAAGTTAGGGGAAGTTTATGAGGCAGTTTTGTTAATAAAGACAGTTCAGGTAAGCTCAGTATTTATGAATATGTAATTACACAAAGCCTTTTCTCCCCTCACCTATCAATCTAATTCTTTAAATGACATTTATCAAATGAGGGATCCCTAAAATGGTATCTGATGTCATTCCTCAGTATGCAATGGCTCGTTAGTTGGCTGGTGGATTAACTAGGGGGCTTTGCTTCTCCACCTGTTGCCTTGTTTCAAAAGATAATCATGAGAAAGAAACCCACAGTTTGGTCAAATATTTGTTAAGGGAGCCTGAAATTCTTGGCCAAATGAAGACTAGTGTTTATTTGTTTACTCACTTTGCTTCTTACTGGTAGGAATAACAGAATGGACTCTAATGTAAGAATGAGTGGTGGCTCAACCCAGACAACTGAGTAACAAGGCCAAACACCGGCTCTCTTCACTGTCCCAGTCTGGTTCACCTTATTCTGCTCCTATCTCCAACAGCTATGATCTAATGTCACCACAGGACAGAGAAAGTTTGGACAGAGTACACATACCTCATTTCCTTTATAGGAACAATAGGCTTTGCTGATATTGTAATAGTTACAGCATCTTTATAGTTAAAGATAGAATTTGGAATGTGTGTGGGAGAAATTCTACCTGGCTATATCATCTTTCACTATGCCGGCTTTTTTGGACTCTATTAAATAATCCCACTGCATTTATGTTCTCTTTTGTTTTGTTTTAATCTGTTTTCATCTTCTTCTGATCTGGCCTGGAGCCAAACACAGAAGTCTTATTAACAGAGTTGAGCAGTGTTAAGACCCACGAATGACCCTGAGCAGCAATTAAACTGAAAAAAATAAACCCCGTTAACCAGAACTGAAACAAAAGGTTAGCTACTTATCCAAACTTGGGCAAAAGGACAGCTCTTTCTCCCAGTCTCCCCTAAGCCTGTTAGGACAGGGGGTCTGAAGCTGGGTCGCCGCCTCCTCCAACTCACTTTCTGCGTCAAATAGTATGGGTCAAAGTCCTCCAGGGGAACCGCAACCAGGCCTTGTGGGATGTCCCCATAGATGAAAGGCAGGCTCTTCCCTGCCTCCAGGTCACTGTTTGGCTTGGGCTTGCTGTCCTCATCGTCTTCGCGATGGCTGCCCTCGGCCTTCGGCGGTTTCTTGAGCTTGCTCTCGGCAATGCGCCTCTCGATGTTTGCCAGTGACTCGGGGGTGAAAGGCTTGAAACTGTCAGGGCCTGGTGGTGCGAGCAGCCGCGCTGCCATCTTCTCATCCTGCAGCAGCTTCGTTAGTTGTGCTGCGGCCGGGACAGGTCAGCTCTGGAAGAAACGGCAACACAGACATCAGTAATCAATTGCTGCTCTGAAAAGAGGCCAGACCAAACCATCTCACTCCCGACCTTTATTCACAACGTCCGCAACACACAGCTTCTTCCATGACTCGGTTATTTTTCTCTCTAGAAAATCTGTGGCGTGAGCAGGCTAGGTGAGGCTCATAACTGCCCCTCCGGGACTGGCTAGCCAGGAAGATCCCAAGATGGGAGTTTCCTGAGCTGCTAGTTTTTCTTCTTGACTTAGATGCCACTCACTGTTTGCACCCGCATATGACTACCGAGTTACATTCCATTCCCTCGTGGAACTCCTATTCTAATAAGGCATATTTAATATTACCCAGGGGCACATGTTAGCTTGGGGAGCCTTATATGCTCAAGGCACCTTCCTTTCCTGGTACTCTAGTCCCTAAAGAAATACTCTTCCTTCCAAATACAACGCAAGGGCAAACTGTCACTCTTTTCCAATGTCAGTTTCTGAAAACACTAAACCCTTCAAAACTTTAAGGTTTGCACAAAATGTAGATCAAAGAGCTGCCATCTACTTTGGCTCTTCCGTTTCAAGTTATTTTTCAATTCATCAAGATTTGTAAAACCCATCTGGTATGAGAGTCCAGAAGTACCTCTTCGATGACCGAGATCCGGCCAGGGACAGCTGGGGGTGGGGCGGGGGAACCAAACGGCAGAGGACGCTCGGAGAACTTCTGAACACAGCACTGCAGCGCCTGCCGCAGGGCAAAGGAGGGCAGAAAGGCCTGTGTGCGGCCCAGATGAGCTCAAACCAGGAAGGACACAGGTGAGGAGAGAACAACAAACCAAACGTCCCTTCTAAAAGGAAAAATGAGGGGCCCCTGGGTGGCTCAGTGGGCTAAAGCCTCTGCCCTTGGCTCAGGTCATGATCCCAGGGTCCTGGGATCAAGCCCCAAAATTGGGCTCCCTACTCAGTGAAGGGCCTGCTTCCTCCTCTCTCTCTCTCTGCCTGCCTCTCAGCCTATGTATGATCTCTGTCTGTCAAATAAATAAATAAATAAATAAAATCTTTTTTAAAAATGAAAAATAAAAAAATAAAAGGAAAAATTAGGTAGGGCTGTACTAGGCCCCATGATCTCTAAGCATGGGATTTGAAAAGCGCATTTGCATGTTTAAACAGAGTCCTGGGTTATTTAAAACACACCTTAGAGGCACTGGGGTGGCTCAGTAGGTTTAGAGTCCAACTCTTGACTTCAGCTCAAATCAGGATCTCAGGGTCCTGAGATTGAGCCCCACCCCATTGGGCTCAACAGGGAGTCTGCTTGAGATTCTCTTTCTCCCTCTCTTCCTCTGCCTCTCCCCAGGCTCACACACACACATACACTCTCTCTCTCTTTCTGAATGAATGAATGAATAAATAAATAAATAAATAAAATCTTTAAACCAAACCATGCCAAACACACCTTGAAATAGAGTAATTCCTAACATCAAAAACAAACAGTGTTTATTGCCTATCACAAAAGCACCTGAGCAGGGGAGTCTTACCAGGAAAGCTTCAAGACTTTACCAGCATTTCATCTGGTGCTCATGGTGCTGCTTTTGCCGTTCTGTGAGCTCCACAAAGACAATCTGGGAAATTTTTTTAAAAGGCTAAAGATTGTTCTTTCCCTCCTACTTAGCCCTCAGGGTCCACTTCAAGGCAAGTATCCATAAAACTCAAGGCTCCTCAAGAGAACAGTAGTAGAGTTAACTCTAAATAATTTGAGAGTGAAATACCCAAGGGCTCCTTTCATAAACACACCCGCAGAGATCCCAGATTTCTCTAGTGGTGGTGATTGAAAAGTGTTGCAAAGGCAGTGTGTAGTGTCTCTATGTGGCTGGTCAGCTCACTCCCTCACCGCGTGGGGCTAATGAGGCCAGAACCACAAGTCTTCCCCCACAAAGACCAGAGAGCTCCATGCTGCACCAGAAAAAAACCCCAATGTTCCCCAGACCATAGGGTCCAAGAAATCATTTTCAAGTATGATGCACAGAATTTCTGAGATGCAAGGGATTTTACAGACACAGTCCATTTCTTCTTTTAGATTAGGAAATTTGGGGTCCTAAGAGATTGGACAATTTGCCCAAGGTCACAGGGCCAGGATAAAAACCACAGCCAAAGTGCTTTTGACTCTCCATCTCATACTTCTTTTATTGTGACCAGTGCCAGTCACTCACCCTTCTGTCCTGCTCTAACCCCCAGTACTCCCAGCAGGAACAATCTGGATCATCAGGTAAATCACAGGGAAATGCCACTGGTTTTGCTGATCTAAGACTTTATTCACAACGTCTTCCTCAAGCTAGAAATCCTTTTCTCTCATTCCTTTCCTCCTCTGTATCCCTGAATTATCTCCAGTAAATGTCCACTCTTCTACACCACCTTCCCACCAGCTGCAGCCTTTCCCCCTTGTGAACTCCTATAAGCTTTACCAGGATCTTAGCTGATACTTATCCACCACTTACTATGTTTCAGGCACTGGTCCAAGCACCTTGCTTCTATTAAGTCACTTAATCTCCAGGACAACATATGAGGTAGGTATCATTATTCTTCCCTTTTCAGAGATGAGGAAACAGATACCTAATACAGCCTACTCAAAGTTACACAGCTAGAAAATGGCAAACCAGGATTCAAAACAACCTATTTGCACTTGTTGTGTCTTTTGGTCATGGTCGAATTGCACCCTGTAAGTTCCCAGAGGGCAAGAGTGGTGCCTTGAACTCCTTCTGCATCCCTTTCACAAATGATAGGATTATGCCTGAAACCCATAATTTCTTCAAATACCTGGGACCTCTTGGTTCTCACAGTCACACTCATTCTCGAACCTGGGTCATCCTCAGTTGCTATCTAGAGGACAAAGAATACTGCAAGAGTTGCTGCCACATGGAAGCAACCCAAATGTCCATCGGAAGGTGAATGGATATAAAAGCGAAAATAAATGTGAATAAAATGTAAAAGAGAAAAAAAGAAAGAAAGAAAGATGAATGGATAAAGTTTGTGGTATGTGTGCATACACACACACACACACACACACACACACACACACACAGGAATATTACTCAGCCATAAAAAAGAATGACATCTTGTGTGCCTGGGTGGCTCAGAGGGTTAAAGCCTCGGCTCAGGTCATGATCCTGGGGTCCTGGGGTCGAGCTCCACAATGGGCTCTCTGCTTACCAGGGAGCCTGCTTCCTCCTCTCTCTCTGCCTTCCTCTCTGCCTGCTTGTGATCTCTGTCAAATAAATGGATGAAATCTTTAAAAAAAAAAAAAAAAAAAAAGACATCTTGCCATTTGCAACCACACAGAGAGACCTAGAAGGCTTAATGCTAAGTGAGGTAAGTCAGACAGAAAAAGACAAAAACCATATGATTTCACTTTTATGTAGACTCTAAAACAAACAAACAGCAGAAATAGACCATAAACACAGAAAACAAACTGATGGTTGGCAAGGCGGGGCAGCACTGGGGTGATGGGCAAAGTAGATGACAGGGAGGGGGAGATACAGGCTTCCAGTTGTGGAAAGAATACATCACAGGAATGAAAGGCACAGCACAGGGAATATGGTCAATGGTACAGTCATAGAGTTCATGGTGACAGATGGTAGCTACACTCGTGGTAAGCATAGATTAGACTTGTCCAGTCACTATGCTATACACCTGAAACTAATGTAACATTGTGTGTCAGCTACAATCCCAACTGAAAAAACGAATATACTGCAAGAGGAAGTGACTGGAGATGCTGACAATGCCTGGGTCTGACTGGACACCCCAGCATTCTTCATAGGTCAAGCTGTCCAAGGCTAAGTTCTCTGCCTTTGCTTCCAGATCCTGTTTCCTCCTGCCCTCCCCAAGACCATGGTCCCTCAATGATCCCAGCTTTCCCTCACATTCCCAATCTTTACTTTTCCTTTCCTGTTTCTTCATCTTTTCCCTTTATATATCCCACCCCACTCTCTCTCCATGTGGCTTAAGATTCCCATTCTATTCCACATTGTCCTGGTCCTATCCACAACTAGTCTTTTCTTCTCTAAGGGCTGGTCCTCAGCAATCTTTCTGTCACCCTCTTTCTTTCAGGGAGCTCATCTACTCAGCATAATCTGTCCCTGGGTGATTTTCGGATTTTGTTCACCAGCCCTAATTGTTCTCCTGAGTCTCACAACTGGCTGTCACCACTTCAAAATTAAACATGTAAAACCACTCATCTCTATACTTCCCAAACTGATTCTTTCTCCTGGATTTCTCAATTCTGTTATTAGAGCCATCATTTTTCCAGCCATCTAGCAATGACTCTCAGTCATCTTTGCCCTATCATTCTTTGCTGTGCTTGCCCAACCAGTGACGAGCCTTACTGACCCTTCTTTCTTCTGAGTTTCCTCTTTCAACAGTATCACCTGCATTCTGGTCCTGCTAGAACAGCCTTCACTTGTAGACCAGTCCTCAGACCACCAGACACATCTCTGCTTCCATGATGTCATTTCCCTCCCTCAAACTTATCAGAGTTATAGGACACAGTCCAAATTTTGGCCACTCTACTGCCATTCAAGGTCTTCTACAACCTTACACTTCTCAAACATTCTCTTCTGTTCTTCCCTGCAAGAACATCTACTCTGGTGACTGTTTATTGTTCTGATTTTCTAGGCTTTTTTTTTTTTTTAAGGTAGAACATAATAAAGTATACAGATCTCAAGTGCACAGATTGGTTATTTTGTACAAACAGATATACCTGTGTAACCAGCACCCAGATTAAGTTATAGAAGATTTATTCTAGAAGCCAGACAACTCTCTGGAGCTCCCTTGTCAATAACCACCACCATCACCAGTAACCTACCAAGGGCTAGCCTGCCATCTATCTCCATAGATTAGTTTGGCAGGTTCCTGAACTTCATATAAGTAGAACATCAAATACTCTTCAAGGTCTAGCTTCTTTCACTCAACATTATTTCTCTGAAATTTATCTCTATTGTGTTTGTACAAGTAGTTCAGTCTTTTTATTGCTGGGCAGTTTATGTAGGAATCCAGCACAGTTTATCCATTTTACCTTGATAGACATCGAGGTTGTTTGTTGTTTTAGGCCATTATGGACAAAAGCTTAGCAGCTTAGCTAAGGGTCCTTAGCAGGACATTTTTGCACATGTCTTCTGCTGGCATCTATGTGTTCATTTCTTTTTTTTTTTTTTTTAAGGTTTTATTTATTTATTTGACAGAAAGAGATCACAAGTAGGCAGAGAGGCAGGCGGGGGTGGGGGGGAAGCAGGCTCCCTGCTGAGCAGAGAGCCTCATGTGGGGCTTGATACCAGGACCCTGAGATCATGACCTGAGCTGAAAGCAGAGGCTTTAACCCACTGAGCCACCCAGGCACCCCTATGTGTTCATTTCTATTCAGGTAGAAACAGGAGTGGAATGCTGGGGTTAAATGAGGGCATGTGTTAGTCTTGCTTTGATAATACCTCCAGAAACGTTAAGAGACGTTCAGTTGCTCTGTATCTTCACCAGACTTCAAAATGACAGGTTTCTTTATTTCACCCTTTCTAGTGGGTATATATACAGGTACTGCACAGGTTTTAAAAAATAATAATTTATTGAGGTGAAATTTATATAACCTAAAATGAACTATTTGAGAGTGAACCAACCAGTGGCGATTGGTACACTCATAATGTAGTGCAATCACCATGTCTGTTTAGTTCCAAAACATTTCCACCACTCCAGAGTAAAACCCTTTACCCATTAATCAGTTTCTCTTCATTCCTCTTCCTGTCCTGGCAGCCATCAGTCTGTGTTCTGTCTCTCTTGATCTATTCCGGATATTCATACAAATGGAATCTTAAAATAAGTAATCTTTTGGGTCTGCCTTCTTTCACTTAGCATAATGTTTTTGTTTTTAGTTTCTATTTATTTTTTTTAAAGATTCATTTATTTGAGAGCAAGAGAGAGAGAGAAAGATCGAGGAAGAGCAGGGGGGAGGGAGAGAGGGAGAAGCAGACTCCCCACTGAACAGGGAGCCCGAAGGGGGGCTCGATCCCAGGACCCTGAGATCCTGACCTGAGCTGAAGGCCGATGTTCAAGAGCATGTTTAATTTTTTGAGGAAATGCCAAACTTTCTGCACAGTGGCTGAGCCATTTTGCATTCTCACCAACAATGTAATAAGGATCCAATGTCTCTATATCCTAGGCAACGTTTATTTTCCTTTTAAATTTTTAAATTTTTTTTTTTTTTTTATTACGGTAGCACAGCCATCCTAGTGGGCGTGTGTGATGTCTCGTCATGGGTTTTGGTTTGCATTTCTCCAATGACAAGAGGTTGATCAATTTTCCCTGTTTGCTGGTTTACTGGAGTTTTAATTGGCTTTTTTTCTGAGGGTATTGAGCACCTTTTCACATGCTTACTGACTATTTAGATACCCTCCTTTGTGAAACTCTAGTTTAAGTCTTTGGTCACTTTTTTCTATTGGGCACCTGTATTATTGATTTTTGGGAGTTCTTTGGATATTTTCCATATAAGTCATCAGTCAGATATATCTCAAATGTTTTTCTCCTTTTTACTTTCCTAGTGGTATCTTTTGATCAAAAGTAGTTCTTAATTTTGCTAAAATCCAAACTAACCATCTTCTCTTTCATGTTTTCTTTGTTCTGAGAAATCTTTGCTTATCCCAAGGTCATGCAGCTGTTAGTCTTTTTTTTTTTTTTTCTTTTAAAAGCTTCATTACTTTACCTTTCTTATTTAGATTTCAAATAATTTGGAATTGATTTTTGTATAGATAAGATAGAGGTCTAGGTTCTTTTTCTTCTTTTTTTCCTACATGGATATCTAATTGCCCAGGTATCACTCAATAAAAAGGCTGGTCACTGTTATTCTCATTGACTTCTAAATATACTTTCATTTTCTTGTTTTAAATCTCCTGAAGTCTTTCTCTCCTTTTCATTTAAGTTCTATTCATCCATTTAAACCAGCTTAAATTCTTCTTCTGAGGAAACTGTCTTGCAAAAAGTAAAAAATAAACTTTTTAGATCTAGAAGGAACTTGGAGACCATCTAGTCCAACTTTCCTTGCTTTATTTTACAGATAAGAGAAGTTTCCAGTAAGCAAGAAAGGCTGAGTTATCTAACTGCTAATTAGTGGTACATGTAGAGATAGGGCACAAGTCTCTTGGCCTCCAACAAAATGCTCTTCTCACCATATCACACAGCCTCTTAGGCAATGCACCTTGCCCATCACAGCAACCCAGTCTCAGCTTTCTTCTGGTGCAGTGCTAAGATGAGACACCCAACCCTGATGATGAAGGAACAATAAAAGTGACTTCTAACCCTAGCAGTTCTGAAAGAGACTGAACTGGACTCAAAGTTGGGGGAAAGAGATTTTTAGGATTCCCTTCTCTTGGTGATCCAGGAGGATTAAGGACTTAAACTACTAGCTGTGGCCTGTACCCACAACTAGAAATGAATCTAAATTAAGGGGAGAGGAGTAGAAGAGGGAAGGAAAACTGGCTTTGGAGTAGTTATAACAGAGATGAAGGAAGAGAAGTCACCCAGGAGGAGCTGTTAGCAGAAATATTATAGGCAAGGGTACTCAAGAAAAATGTTACGAGGAGCGTCAATAGCAAGCAGTATTAAAAACTTGTCTCTAACTTGAAAAAAAAGAAACAAAGTTGGGGTACTTATATTTTATGATAGCAACGATTACTACAAAGATACAGTCACCCACCAGGGTGGTACTGATGAAGGAGAAAAGCAGGAAAATGTTCACCTGTAGCCCAGAAGTGTCCACAAGGCTGACTTACAGCCTGTATAGTTTCATTAAGAATCAAATATGTGCTGGTTGTTACATTCTTAAAGGGTCTCATGACTGCCTATAAATCTTACCAATAGTTAATATCGAACTGAATGATAAGCACCAGAGAAATCTTGTGAGAGTAGTTTTATGAGTAGAAATTCAAAGAAGACATTTATGATCTAATACTCCCTGCACGACCCCACCGCCTTGAGCACTCAGCATATTAACGACCATTTTATCCAGCAGAAGTGCAGCTCATTCCACAGGTCCTGTCCCTACATAAATAAACTAAGCTGCACCATACAACATCTCAAGAATTCTTTCTAGGCTGTTGCAGTCCACGATTCTGTAACAGTACTGGCATAAAGGCAGACATATAGACCAACGAAATAGAGAGCCCAGAAACAAACCCTCATATATATGATCAAGTGATTTTCAACAAGAGTGAAAAGACCATTTAGTGAGGAAGAGGACAGGTTTTTCAACAAATGGTGCTGGAAAAACTAGATAACTACATGCAGAAGAGTGAAGTTGGACACCTATTTTACACCATGCACAAAAATTAACTCAAAATGGACCAAATATCTAAATGTAAGAGCTAACCTTATAAACCTCTTTAGAATAAAATGTAGAGGGAAATCTTCATTACAGTGGATCTAGCAAGGATTTTTTGCATATGGTACCAAAAGCACAGCAACAACAGAACAGATATACTGGGCTTCATCAAAGGAAAACCTCTGTGCCTCAAAGGGTACTATCAAGAGAGTGAAAGGGCAACCCACAGAATGGAAGAATGTATTTGCAAATCATATATCTCATGAAAGATTAATACTCAGACTACATTTTTAAAAATCCTACAACTCAACAACAAAAAACAAACAACCTAATTAAAAAATGGACAGTGGGGGTGCCTGGGTGGCTCAGTTGGTTAAGCGTTTGCCTCCAGCTCAGGTCATGATCCCAGGGTCCTGGGGTCAAGCCGCACATCGGGCTCCCTGCTCAGTAGGAAGTCTGCTTTTCCCTCTCCTACTCCCCCTGTTTGTGCGAGCTTTCTCACTGTCAAATAGAAAAATAAAATCTTAAAAAAAAAATGGACTGAGGTGTTGGGGGGTGGCACCTGGGTGGGGCAGTCAGTTGAACATCTAACTCTTGGTTTCCCCTCAGGCTGTGATCTCAAGGTCATGAGATCAAGCCCAAGTCTGAATTGAGCCCCGTGTCTGGCTCCACACTCAGTACAGAGTCTGCTTAAGATTCTCACTGCTGGGGCACCTGGGTGGCTCAGTGGGTTAAGCCTCTGCCTTCGGCTCAGGTCATGATCTCAGGGTTCTGGGATCGAGCCCTGCATCAGGCTCTCGGCTCAGCAGGGAGCCTGCTTCCTCCTCTCTCTCTGCCTGCCTCTCTGCCTACTTGTGATTTCTGTCTGTCAAATAAATAAATAAACTCCTTAAAAAAAAAAAAAAAAAGTTCTCACTGCCTCAAGGATACCTGGGTGGTTCAGTGGGTTAAGCATCTGCCTTCAGTTCAGGTCATGATCCCAGGGTCCTGAGATCCAGCGCCACATCAGGCTCCCTGCTCAGCAGGGAGTCTGCTTCTCCCTCTATCTCTCTCTCCACTCATGCTCTGTCTGTCTCTGTCTCTGTCTCTGTCTCTCTCAAATAAATAAATAAAATCTTTGGGGGAAAAAAAGATTCTCACTGCCTCTCTCTCGGCACCCCCTAACCCCCAGCACTCCCTCTGAAATAAATAAAATCCTTCAAAAAAAATTGCCAGAGGACTTGAATTGATATTTCTGCAAAGGAGACAGATAGAGGGCCAATAACCACAGAAAAGGTGCTCAACATCATTAATCATTAGGGAAATGCAAATCAAAACCACAATGAGATCAACTTCACACTCATCAGAATGGTTAATATAAAACAAAACAAAACAAAATAACAAGTATTGACAAAGGATGTGGAAAACTGGAACCCTTATATTGCTTAGATATAAAATTAGACATAAAATTACCACAAGATTCAGCAATTCCACTTTTAGACATATACCCAGAGGAACTGAAAGCAGGAACTCAAACAAGTATTTGTACACTCATGGTCACAGTAGTAGTATTCACAATAGCCAAAAGCTGGAAGCAACCCAAATGTCCATGGATAGATGATGAATGGATAAATAAGATGTGCTATATCCATACAATGGAATATTATTCAGCCTTAAAAAGTGAGAAAATTCTGGGAGTGCCTGGGCGGCTCAGGTCATGATCTCAGGGTCCTGGGATAGAGCTGCAAGCTGGGCTTCCTTCTCAGTGGGGAGTCTGCTTCTCCCTCTGCCCCTCCCCCTTCCCCCTGCTCGTCCTCTCTCTCAAATAAATAAATACAAAAAATCTTTTATTTTTAATTTTTTATTTTTCTAAAAGATTTTATTTATTTGACAGAGCGAGACACAGCCCGAGAGGGAACACAAGCAAGGAAGCAACAGAGGGAGAGGGAAAAGGAGAAGCAGGCCTCGGGCCGAGAAGGGAGCCTGATGCAGGACTCAATCCTAGGACCCTGGGATCATGATCTGAGCTGAAGGTAGACCTTTAACCACCTGAGCCACCCAGGCATCCATATGAAATCTTTTTAAAAAAGGACAGGGGCACCTGGGTGGCTCAGTGGGTTAAAGCCTCTGTCTTTGGCTCAAGTCATGGTCCCAGGGTCCTGGGATCGAGCCCTGCATCGGGCTATCTGCTCAGCAGGGAGCCTGTTTCCTCCTCTCTCCCTGTCTGCCTCTCTGCCTACTTGTGATCTCTCTCTGTCAAATAAATAAATAAAATCTTTAAAAAAAAATTTTTTTTTAAATTTTAAAGGACAAATATTGTATGATTCCACTTACGTGAGAGACGTATAGTAAAATACACAGAGACAAAAAGTAGAATAGTGAATTACTGGGGGTTAGGGGGAGACAGCAATGTGAAATTATTTAAGTGGGTACAGAATTTCAGTTAGGGATGATGAAAACGTTATGCAGGTGGACAGTGGTGATGGATGTCCAACAATGTGAATGTACTTAACACTAATGAATTGTACATTTAAGATGGTAAATTTTGTATTATGTGAATTTCACCACAATTAAAAAAAAATACAGGGCACATGGGTGACTCAGTGGGTTAAACCTCTGCCTTCGGCTCAGATCATGATCCCAGGGTCTTGGGATGGAGCCCCAGAATCGGGGTCTCTACTCAGTGGGGAGCCTGCTTCCTCCTCTCTCTGCCTGCCTCTCTGCCTACTTGTGATCTCTCTCTCTCCCTCTGTCAAATAAATAAATAAAATCTTAAAAAAAAAAAAGCAATTGATACATTTACTGTGTTCCCTACTATATGCCAGAAACTATATTGATGATCAAGGTAGCTCCCTGCCTTCAGGGACCTTTAAAGTCTTCTGGGGGTGGCAGACAAGTAAACAGGCAAAGTACAGTATGATAAATCCAATAAAGTAAAATAAGCTTTTATAGATATGTATAAGCAGGACACCTAATCTAATCTGCAGAGATCAAGGAAGGCTTTCTGGAGAAAGTGACACTTCAGGTAAGCCTGAAGGATGGCCAGTGGAAGGGGGGTTGGCAGGAAAATGGATAGAGCTTTGCAAGAAGTAGGAACAGTACATACAAAAGAGACCACAGACAAGGGAGATCAAGCCACTTGGGTACTGTAAACAGTTCAGTATAAGCAGACTTCAGAAAATTAACAGATAAGCCACATTAGGAAGGCAAAGGCGTTATCATGGGAAGGAGTTTGGATTTTATCCTGAAGGCAATAAGGAGATATTGAAGGTCTTTAAATAGGGAATGACATGATCGAAGTTGTATTTCAGAAAGATTATTCCAGCTACAGTGTACAGAATGAGGGGGGAATGGGGAGCTAGGCTGGGGGAAGAACAAGATCAGATGAAGAAGACTAGGTAGAAGACTGTTGTAGCCATTCAAGTGACAGATTATGACAGCCTGAACTGGGCAGCAGCAAGTAGGGAGGATATACTGAGCAGTCCTGTTGACTAACTGAAGTGGGAAGGAAAGCAGAAGGAAAACCAAGAGGCCCAGATTTGTGTCATGGGCACATGGATGGAAGGTAAGTAAAATTCCCTGAGAGAATAAGAGGTGATGCACACTCTAGTTCCATCCATGTTGTCACAAATGGCAAGAGCGTATCATGCTTAGCGAAATAAGTCAAGCAGAGAAAGACAACTATCATATGATCTCCCTGATATGAGGAAGTGGTGATGCAACATGGAGGCTTAAGTGGGTAGAAGAATAAATGAAACAAGATGGGATTGGGAGGGAGACAAACCATAAGTGACTCTTAATCTCACAAAACAAACTGAGGGTTGCTGGGGGGAGGGGGTTTGGGAGAAGGGGGTGGGATTATGGACGTTGGGGAGGGTATGTGCTTTGGTGAGTGCTGTGAAGTGTGTAAACCTGGCGATTCACAGACCTGTACCCCTGGGGATAAAAATATATGTTTATAAAAAATAAAAAATTATTAAAGAAAAAAAAAAGAGGTGATCCACAGTTTGGGGGTTAAGATGACTTCACATTTAAATATGTTGAGTCTGAGTTGCTTTGGTACATCCAAATGGACACAGGAAATAGGCGGTAGATATGTGGTTCTGAACTTCAAGGGAAAAGAAACCACGAGAACAAAAAGAAGAGAATAAGTCTGGTGGAGAACTGCAGCTAGCCCCTGAGAACCGGCAGCCAGCTCTCTGCTTGCTGCTACACAGCTCCTTTGGAATCAGCCAGAGGAGCAGCCCTGCACTGGGAGGAAGGTGGGCGGCTCTTATCACCAAAGAGAAAAATGCAGCCAGATGGATGGAGTTTACACTGTCCCCACTTGCTAGGCCCCTCCTTCCTCAAGTGACAACTAGATGCTAGGCTGCCAATTTTCTTTGTCACTTACAGATTTCATTTTGGGAAATCATATAACAGTTCTAGAAATTGAAATAAAAACAATTTTGTCAAACCTTAACTTTACTCATTTGAAACATAAAAAATTGCAGTCCTAACCCTCTCTTGATAACATCAAAATCTGGCTCTCGCTGCTACCAGATTTTATGGCCCATCCTCACCCTGGTGACTGTCAGCATCCGTCTTGCCTGAGAGCTGCCCTGTGCATTCTTCTGGCTTTCCACCCCAGGAGACCACTGTGAGGCTTCTTCTTCCTAAGCCTCACACACATCAAACTTGCCCAAAGCTGATCTGTTTTCACTTCCGATTCTCAATAACTGGTCTCTTCCTAATCCCTTTGAGACAGTCACTCTTCAATGATTTACATCTGTGTCTTTCTGCAGATACTTTTCGAAGGGTCTATTTATGGACTATTTTGAAAGTGGTCTAAAATGGATATAAACATAAGATTGACCATGATAAGTAAGTCAGTCTACCAGGAGGGGCTGATGAAGCACTTAACACTTTTTGAGTACATGAACGTTTTGATATAAAAAGGCATTTAAGTGAAGTCAAAACCAATGATTATAATGAATATAAATGGTTCCAAAAGTTTCTCTGGGCAGGTCCCATCAGGCTAAAATGAAGACAGAATTCTACTTTTTCTATATATCCATACAACCATACAGCCTACTCTTCTGTCTCAAGACATGGCCCAGTCAAGAGGCCCTTAGACTTCCATCTCCCTGGCCCTGCAGATAGTACAAGTCAAAACTGTCCTCCATTTTATCGCTTAACCCCATCACCAATTTTCTTTCTTTTCTTTTTTTTTTTTTTTCAAATTTAACTGGCTTTCTGTGTTCCTTTATTTCTTCCACAAGGTACACCTCCTAAATGCTTGTAGACTATGGCTGTTGCCCCACATCTACTGTCATTCTCTTCACTAGTCTCCTGTTTCAAGTTACAGTGCAGTTTTTTCTGGTTCACTGCATTATAATTGCAATTTGTGATCTGTGGTTCTCCACTTCTGCTCCAATCCCAACATGCACCGTAGATTTTAACCCCCATTTCCTATGCTTTCCTTTCAGTCATATTGAGACTCTCCTCTCTCCCCTATTTCATCCTTCCTCCCCTCCCCAGTGGTCTAAAGAGGGAATAAATGTTTTATTTTCCACTAGACTGTTTGTTTGCCAAGAAATGAAAATACCGACACAGGTTAAGCATCTAGAAAAGAAATGTCACTGAACAGGTGTTTCTATGTCTAAAGAAGACCAAAACATTTGGAAAGTTGCATTTTGCTCCAGGTATCTTGGGTTTCCAGTACAACTCCAGAGCCCAGGTAAGAAACTCACTGTACACATTCTCCCATCAGTGTTTATTGGGCATGGTAGGAACAGGAAAAATCCTTCCATATGAAGGAATATGGTTGGGGGTATAGGGAGAAAGCAGTTGTACATATAAAAAGGCCATTATATTTTTATTATGTTATTGTTATATAACTGAGGAAAAGAAATCAACACATCTCATAGTTCGTGTTGTTCTTTTCCTTTCCAATTGGACATAGTCAATCAGCTTAAGTATACCAAATATCTGATTTGCTTTAGATTCACTCCTTCTAGCCAAAAATCTAATGGTTTTAAGCTTTGCCTCTACTGTATAATGACTATCAGACCTACTAAAACAACAAAGAAAGTACAGGGGTTAATACAGTGTCTAACAAGTAGAAAGTACATAGTAAATATCAGTTAAGACCACCTATACCATCAGTTTAATTTTTTTCATTTTGTTCAGTCTTCTAAAATAAATAAAAATCCAAAACAATGTCTGAAAATCTTGCTGAACAAAGATGAAATCATTATGGAAATAAATTTTTGGTGTGCAGTCAGTGACACGAAATACTAAGCATAAACATTCATTTTTTCAGTTGATATAAAAAAAATCCAAATGTGGATATAAAAGGTAGCTAAGGAGTATCAATATATCATGAGTACAAAAGACAAATGCAGACCACTGTGGGCAAGATACTCTCTACTATTTTATAGACTATTCGCAGCCAGAGGCATGCCTGCCACCTTCAGCTGTGGAGTAAAGATGACTGACCCTCAGCAGAGAGATGGTGGAAATGCCTGCTGGACTTACAATGTCTTCCACAACTGAGGATGATAGTAAGGGACTATGATAACATTAGCATCACCGGGTTGTATTATTTTTGTCTGCATATACTTTTTTCATATAGTAGAGAATTTAGAAGTTAATGCACAATATTTCACAGCTGGCTTTATATTTGCCATCTTCAAAAATATGGCATTTGAGTATAGTAAGAGTTATGAGGTTGCTACTCTCCAAGATTGGTAAGACTCTAGCCCATACACTTCCATACAGCTGGACAATTTCCAATCATAACAGTTTTGGACAGCTGATGTTACCTTTGCTCTAGAGTTTGTTTTCTTTTTTAATTTTAATTTTTTTTAATTATGACATCAGATCAAGACTTCTACCACCACCCCCCAAAAGAGAAACAATCCTAGACCAAGACCAAGAAATATATATAGTCACTAATGATTTAATTCGGATATCGTCACTGACCAGCTGTATGGCCTTTAATAATTCAATTCACCTACCCAAGCCTTGGTCTTACTTATAAAAGTGGGGAGGTGAGTGAAATCATTTCTAGAGCTAGCTCTGCACTTTGTCAGCTAATTAATTGACCTTGGGCAAACTGCATAATTTTAAGGAGCCTCCATTTCCTCATTTAAGGGTTAAGTGAGATAATGCATGTGAAGTAGGTTTCAATAAATAAATAATGATAATCATAATACTATCAATATTAATAGCATATAATAACATGGAACATTTACTACATGTGCTAGGCATAGTGCTAAAAACTTTTACATAATCTTTTTGATCCTTCCAACAACTCTGTGAGGTATGTATTATCACTATTGTACATTATTTATGAGAAAACTGAAACAGAGAGGTTAAGTAACTTGCCCGAGATTAAACTGAGATTCAAACCCAAGCTGTTTGGCTCTAGGGTCTGTGTTCTTAACCATTTCACTATACTACTTCTTATGAGCCCTCTTTTCCCTTCTCTGCACCCCTTCAAAGATCCCTTTCAGCTCTATGATTCCATAAACATAAATTAATTAGCTGCCCTGGACTCTGACAAGCTAAGCAATGTTGGCTTCTCTGCCAGAATTACTGAGGTTCTAAACATATAAGCTTAAATCAGAATGAACTATGTGTTGGAAAAAGAAATGAACACAGAGGCTCAAAAGAGGCCTAGTGTTATTCCATTGGCCCCTACCACAACCATGACTGAGAATTCACCCATTCAGTACGCACTTCTTCCTTGTCTACTATGTGGAACTGGAAAGCTTAGAACTTAGAATACTGATAATCACAACACATTCTAAGTCACTGTCTGTCAATCTTGTAAAGGAGATTCTTGCATTGAATGGTAGAAAGATGGATTCAAATTTTAAAGCTTTTTATTTTCAATCAGTGGAAATCTTTTTCAAACAAAATGCTGGATGAAATGTCGATAATACAGATAAAAGTAACTTTGCTCTAATTGAAGCAGGGCCCAATATTCACCTCACTCCTCTCAGATCACCCCTGAAGACATCCCTGCGGAGTATCTGGATGGCCTCAAAACTAGTACACAAGATAGTGATTGGTCTCTTTCAACTCCAGAATTCAATGGACAGTTCCTAGAACAATGGATCTGGGATTGCTCACTAATAAAGTTCACTTGATATAGACATAAAACAGTATAGGAAAGTGCTTATGTGCCTGTCTGCAAAGCTCGTAAAGTAGCTATAAAGATTAGGATAATATATATTGCCAGGCACTTCATAAACATTACCTTTAATCTTCACAATAAACTCATAAGGCAGGTACTGACAGCTTCATTTTACAAGTGAAGAAAGAGAGATGCAAAGAAAAAATAGGAATTCCCATGGTCACACAGGAAGTAGCCTCCATCCAAAGCCCACATGCCTTCCCTGGTACCATGATGTCCTGACAGTGACTAAGGTCAAGCATGGCCTACTCCAAAGAACTCCACAGATCAGAGGAAGACTTTTAATGAAAACTGACAGATTGCATGGAGTTTTGCTATGGAGGCAACACACGGGTCACTTCACCGGTCAAAAAAGGTGACACCCAAACTGGGTCACACTGTATGGCATTCAAACAGCATGGAACGTGCTTAAGCATAAGAACATGCTTATGGGTTTTGCTCTTCACTTGCTCAATCCATTACTAGTAGCTGGCAGGTTAGACCCACTACACGGTCACCAGAAGATAGTAAATTGACCAAACTCAGAGGCATCACTCACACAATAGTTAGGGTGGGGAGGGACAGGTCACTCAAGCAGCCACTGTACTGTGCACTCAGATTGGTGACTACAAGCAGGGAGAAGCACACAATGGGACGGCCATGGGGATAATAAAATCATCTTCCTCACACAGGGTTACAGCAAAGAACAGATGAGAAAATATGTCAGGAGCTCTTGAAGTGTCATACACATGAAAATACAGTAATACACTGCAGCCCGCTGTAAATATTCAGGAAATCATAGCAGCAAACAATCCGGTGTGGTCAGCCATGATTAAAAACAGGATAGATCTTTCCTGAACAAGATTTCAGACTTGCCAGGAGTCTTGGGAGACTGAGCTGACAGTGACAGATTCTGCAAACAGTTGCTGAGGCTACAAATGAATACAGCCTCATATTTGCACAGCACTCTACCATTTACGGAGAGCTTTCTCCTGCTTTACCTCATCTCATCCCCACTGGTGAGGGGATCAAAGTGCAACCACTGATACATCCAACTTCACAGAAAAGGTGTTTGGGGTCAGAGAGGTTAACTGCCTTGCCAGAAACCCGGGGACAAAATATTAAATGGTTTCCCATCTGAGGAGGGAGAATTTCTTTCCTGTTGAGACCAGCCATCTTCCTCGTGCTGAACAGAACAATGAGTAAGAAGGGAAAGGGGAAAGTGCCACATGGTCATACCGATAATGGCGGTGATGATAAGAGGCCAGGAAGACAAACTGTGGGAATGCAGCTGATGCTGAAGATGGCTTTCCATGGGGCTGGGATGTTAGGGCACCGAAAGAAAAGGAGAAAGAAAGGAAAAAAGGAGATAGGACAAGGATGATACAGAGTGCCTAAAGAATACCTTTTAGCAGGCCTAGTGGACTAATGCCCAATACATCCTGCTACTCTCTTTAGAATCATCGGGTAAACATTTGCTCTACTCATGAAGTCTTTTGGAATTTTTGGAATTTGGGTATTTTGCATGTGTTTTATTTCTGTGATGGTGCTGTTGCGTGCTTCTGTTTTTATGGGGCCTTACGGCAAATGCAAGGAAGCTTACAAAAGCAGGCAGTTACATCTGAGTGCCATGGGCAAGGGGCTGGGTGCGGTCCGGCATTCGGTGTTTCTGCCTTCTACCCCAGCACTTTTCCCCCAGCGATAACATATTGCCATGAAGCACTGTGCATGTGATGTGGACAAGGGCTTTTCAGAAGCATCCATGAACATTGCCAGCTATGCCCGCATGGGAACATCACCTCCAAATACAAAGCACCGCAAGAAGCATCCCAGTACTGCTAGGGACGCTTTCCCAAGCACTTTCCAACTGGCCCTTCACACCCAGCCTCTTGACAGGCCCACAGGAGTTAAGTGACTTGCTTGGGGTCACAAAGATAGAAAGTAGCAGAGTCAGTGTGGCTCTTCGTCCAGTGTGTTTTTTTGTAGTGTGACGTTCTCTGTCAAAAAAAGAATGTTATAATGGGACAAACACAATGGTAGCAAGATGAGAAATAGATTTCTAATCGCATTTGTAATGTATTAATCTTATACTCTTTCCTAAGATGTCCAAAGTTCTCTATCAACTTAGGAAAGGTGGAACTAGCAAATATCCTGTAGGAAACATTAAAACAGAAAACTCTTCATGCCTTTTATGGTACCCTAACTATTGTTAACCTGATGACAAATGAATTTGACTAATCCTCAGAGCTGGAACAACTCATGCAAAGCTCAGGGACAGTACAGTAATTCTAAACTGTAGGCACAACTGGAAATTGAAATGAAATTTAACTTAGATGGCCATGGTTTCCTTCTGCTCAAAAATCTTCAGACTCTCCACTGCTTTTTGATTAAAATTTCAAATCTTTAAATGAGCACTCAGGGCCCTTTTCAGCCTATTAATAGCTATTCTCTGCTTGTAGCTTATGCTTCACGAAGCCGTCCCTCACTCCTACTGTACTTTTCCATTCCTACACCTTTGCTTGTGCCATTCCCTCTGCCTAGAAGGCTCTCCTGCCTAACCTTGCTTGGGACAGCCATTCACATTCCCCCTCCTCAAAATACCTCTGCCCCCTCAGTACGTTATGTCAACTCCTAAAATACTATTTTAAATTGTGGTTTTATGTGTCTGTGCTTCATATTCCCTAATTATAAGTGCTTCAAGGGCAAGGATCAAGCTTATTAATCATGGCATCCTTGCCTGGCATTGTGCTTTGCCCACAAAAAGGAACACAGTAGGACATCAGATAAATGTTTGTCCCATAAATGAAAGAATGGTGCTTTTGTCTTACTGAAGACAAAAGCTATAGTAGAAAACAAATTGGCTCTAAAACCTCTTAAATAATGCCTCTAGCAGTTTGACATCTTCAATATTCAAGGGAACCAGGGACCAGATCAACTACAGAACTAAATTTCTGCTAATCACGTTTCCACACAGCACAGTTTAAGATCTCCATGATAAAGGTTAAGTGATGATTTAGGAATATGACAACCCTTGTTAAAAAAACAGAGCATCCGGGACGCCTGGGTGGCTCAGTGGATTAAGCCTCTGCCTTCGGCTCAGGTCATGATCCCAGGGTCCTGGGATCGAGCCCCACATGGGGCTCTCTACTCTGCAGGGAGCCTGCTTCTCCCTCTCTCTCTGCCTGCCTCTCTGCCTACTTGTGATCTCTGTCAAATAAATAAATAAATTCTTAGAACAAAAAAACAGAGTATCCACTTGGGCTAAAGTTAACATGCCTTCATTCAAATCCCCAGTCAGAAGATGGCGACTATTTGAATAGCTGGGCCCAGAAGTCTGGCTAACTTCTGATATTGATAGGAGCATGACAGGTTGAGGCATTCTGTAAAAACCGTGTGAAAAAATGAAAACTGAAGATAGTAGTTCCCTTGGAGAAAGGTAGTAAGTGATTAGGAGGAACCTTCTGGGCAGCTGGTTACACAAGTATATTCACTAAAACTTTATCAGAGTACTCTCATGATTTCTGCATTTTCCTATATGCGTTGTATTTCAAGAAGATGTATTTATAAAATGAATACTGATGAAACAACTTATTAAGAAATCAGACCATTTAAAGCAAGATTTAAAAATAACATTTGAAATCAGATAAGAGGAAGGAGCAACCAATTTAACAATTTTTTTTATCATTAATTATGTCAGTCCTGGGTGTACTTTCTTCATTTCCCTGCTTCTTCATTTGTTATTTCTAGTAAGGCATTGGCATTTAAAACTCTGGCTTTTCATTTCTCCACTGAAACATTCTAGGGAGAATTCTGGGATTCTTATTATTCAACCTAATTACTTCTCTTGTACCTATACGCAGAAAACCCAGTTTAAAATTTTCCATCAGTTGGGTCAGTTTCCGGAAGGTCCCCTTCAGCTGTGACCTTTTCATCCATTTGTTCATTCAAGAATTATTTACAGCACTTTCTATGTGCCAGATACTATACTGTGCTAGATACCAAGGAATGTTTCTATAATGAACAAAATGTCTGCATCCGATCTTGTGAAGCTTAAACTCCAGTGGAGACAGATGGATTACCAGCCAATTACCATGCAGGAACACCACAACATTAAGGCCGGTCCCATATCAGGTACCAGGGATTCATATAATCCAGAATTAGGGGCAGATCGGTGTGGGATGGGGCAGAGGTAGGGTTTCCAATTAAAAGTAATATCTGAGCTGAGAAGAAAAGAAAGCTTGTTCTATGAACATGCGAAATGTAGGACGTTCAAGGTAAAGGCAAACAGAAAAGTTAAAATTAAGTTTATTTCCCTGCAGTTTGATCCAGTCTGTCTTCAACCCATGAGAATTTCTTCTAACTAGGAAGTGGTTAGCTTATTAACCATGCTGTCAGTCTTGGAAAAAATCATTATTCGTCTTAACATGATTTTATATAATACTAAATAGCATCTTTCGGCTTTAAAAATCATAACAGTTTTTTCCCTCTAAACCTGATTCCTTAAAACAAAAATTTAAAGCAAAAAGAACAGTAAAGCACTCATCAAGTTAAAGTGTTTGAAAATTATAGCCAGTTAAAGTAACTGTAAAATACTCTCAGGACCAGATTGGAGAAAAAACCCCAAGCGGCTGTCAATACTACTTTACTGCCTTATTATGATATCCTGTGACCTCTCTTTAAAAAATAACACTTATTATTATTTTCCTGGTTATAAAAATAGTTATGTATTTCATTGCAGAACACTAGGAAAATATAAAAAAATAAAGATAATCTACGAGCCTAATACCCACAGAACTTCTGTTAAATAGTTCCACGTTCTTTCCTTTGCCTACAATTATACAAAGCTGGGGTCATATTCTTTAAACGTTGCTATAGACTGAATACTTGTACTGCCCCCGCCAAATACATATGTCGAAATACAAAAGACAGAGGCTCTCATAAAACAGACCCCAGAGGGCTCCCTTGTCCCTTCCACCATGAGAGGTCACAGCAAAAAGTCAGCCTGTAGGAAAGGAAGGAGGCCCTTCCCTCCCACTAAATCTGCTGGCCCCTTGATCTTGGACTTGCAAGCCTCCATTACTGAGAAATTCATGTCTAATATCTATAAGCCACCTAGTCTATGGTATTTTTGTTACAGGAACCTAAATCGACTAAGACACACATTTGAATCCTTTTTATTACAGTTGACTCATTTTATAAATATTTCAGGTGTTAAAAAAACATATAGATAGTAATAGAACTTCCCATACAATTCCTCTCTACCCTCCTCAAATGGAACCATTATCCTGAATTAGGGGTTTCTCAAACTCTCCCACTTCTTGTATTATTTTATATTATTGTCATTTAAACAGTATATCCATTATAATTCAAAGATGGTTTCGCACGTTCTGAGAATTTGTATAAATGCAAAATATTGATCATATCCTAAAACTTGCATTTTTCCACACCGCAGTATGGCTGACAGATTCCTTTTGACATAGCTCCCTAATTCATCCTTTTTATGGCTTCACAGTCATGTCTCCCTGTTTGACTACACCACAACATATCCTCCTTCCTGTTGATGAACCTTTGTTTCCAATGATTGTGTGGTATTGTCAACAGTGCTACCAAAGACATTCTTGTCCAGGCCACCATGTGCTCAATGAGCAAGTTCCTCTTGGGTATACACCAGGAGCTCAAGTACTGTGTTCTAGAGCACAAGCATTTCTAACTTCTACCTTGAATCTTTAACATTTTAAATAATAAAACTTACTGTAGTTCTTACTACAATTATACAGGAATATCTTCACCCATGTACCCCTTCTCTACTTTGGGCCAGAGTACCAAAACTGAATAAAATCAAATGATTTTTTTTAAAGATTTTTAAAAATTTTATTTGACAGACAGAGATTACAAGCAGGCAGAGAGGCAGGCAGAGAGAGAGAGAGAGAGGAGGAAGCAGGCTCCCCGCCGAGCAGAGAGCCCGACTCGGGACTCGATCCCAGGACCCTGAGATCATGACCTGAGCTGAAGGCAGTGGCTCAACCCACTGAGCCACCCAGGCACCCATAAATCAAATGATTAAATCTGGAAGGCTAAGAGACAATGACCAGAAGGCAGGATCTACTCAGAAGCCTACATGCAGGGGCAGAGAAATGACTAGACAGTAATTACACCTGTCTTCCGTTTAATGTGCTCTAAAGGGACTGTTGAGGCATCCTTAACTCTTGCACAGCAGGAGAGCTCTCTTCAGACTACATTCTGTAGAAGAGATAGAGCACAATAGGAGAGAAAGACATATTCTGGGGTAATAAGAAACTGCTGGCAGGAATTCTGCAAAGCATCTTGGTGAAAGCAAACCTCTGTAGCCAAACAGTTGATGAAGATTCTTATTGAAAATCTGAACTCTGAGTGAACAGAGACAGACTAAGAAATTGATTTTTTTAAATGGCCATTCAAATGCAAAACAATGGGGGAGATAGGTCAAAAAATAACACAGAACCTTGAAAATGATAGAAGAAGAGAGTCTAAACAGAGATTATTTCACTGGCCTCTACCTTCAAAGCATTTCTAATGACATGAATATGTGTCTATGGGCATGTATACACATACAGGTATAAATAGTTATGTCCTAGTTTGGAAAAACCCCTGGGGATTCTCATCCATCCCTTCCCTTGGCCATCTCTCGTCCCCCAGCACCCTCTCTCACAGCCTTAGAAAACAAGACGACTGATGCCACATGTAACACAAAACTTTACAGACCACTTCTACACTTCTACACCCTATCTGAGCCTCAAAATAACTTATTGGAGAAGGCAGCTCTTGCTATTATTCTCATTTTATAGATGAGAAATAAAACACGAAGCTCACAAAGTGGGTTCACCTGGGTAGCTCAGTCCATTAAGCATCTGACTCTGGATCTGCACTTGGGTCATGATCTTGCAGTCATCAGACTGAGCCCACACGGGCCTCCACAATCAGTGTAGAGTCTCCTTGAGATTCTCTTTCCCTCTGCCTCTCCCCTCCCACATGTATGTGCATGCTTTCTCAAATAAAAAATACATATATAGGGGTGCCTGGATAGTTCAGTGGGTTAAGCCTCTGCCTTTGGCTCAGGTCATGATCTCAGGGTCCTGGGATCTAGCACTGCATCAGGCTCTCTGCTCAGCAGGGAGCCTGCTTCCCCCTCTCTCTGCCTGCTGTTCTGCCTACTTGTGATCTCTCTCTCTGTGTCAAATAAATAAATAAAATTAAACAAAATACATATATACACATATGTTACATATACATATTTTTAAAGATATGCACACACATACACACAGATACATTTAAAAAAAACCAAAAAGCTCACAGAGATAAAGCAATTTGCCCAAGGTCGTAGTGGGGGGGGGGCTGTGCGAGCATTTGAGGAAAACAGAATAATGAACACAGGGGGAGGAAGGCAGGCCAACTACAGGGAGGTGAAACACTCTACACTGTGCCTTAGTCAAAAAAGTTGGGGGTGGGGATGAACAGGGTGCCTCTGGGCTCAACTGAATCCACCCTGATTTCTTACATTCAAAAAAAAGAGCACAAGCAAATAGTCTATTATTCGCTACTGTATGTATGTATTATTTTCTGTATGCTTAAAAAATAAAAGAATTCTTTCAGCAGAGTTTAGAGATGCCGCCATATCGAGGTTAGGATGCCAAGGAGAAGATAATACCTGAGGCACTGGTGGGAAAGACCTGACTACTCCAAGGGTCAGAAGAAGTGAAAGGCGGGGCGCCTGGGTGGCTCAGTGGGTTAAGCCGCTGCCTTCGGCTCAGGTCATGATCTCAGGGTCCTGGGATCGAGCCCCGCATCGGACTCTCTGCTCAGCAGGGAGCCTGCTTCCTCCTCTCTCTCTGCCTGCCTCTCTGCCTACTTGTGATCTCTCTCTGTCAAATAAATAAATAAAATCTTTAAAAAAAAAAAAAAAAAGAAGAAGAAGAAGAAGTGAAAGGCATAATTCGGCCTGGGTGGATGGGACACATGAGAGCACAGCAGCGAGGGTGGGCAGAGCCATGCGAATACTAGGCCTTCAGGGGAACTAGGGAGCCCCCAAAGAAACCAGCAATGCCTTACACTAGGTCAAGCTGATTTTGGTAAAGGGAAACCACACACCTTAGGCCTAATTTACTTGGTAAATTATTCTGAAGTCAGTCCCCTACTTAACAGAAAAAAATCGTTTGTGCTTTTTAAGACAGCTGATTGTACCCAAGCACACCATGCAGTGAATACTACCGGAAAGAGGCATTACAAGTTTGAAAAAGAACAAAGACTAGGAATGCTGGGGCTCATCTCCCCAGGAAAAATTCCTCTTTATCTTAAAAGTGGAGGCTATGGCAAGTTACTTGAGCAAATGGGGAAAAAATTCAGCCAACCAGGGAGTCATGGGTTTGTGGACCATATTTCCTTATAATCTCTCTGGGAAAACCAGTTTAAAAAAAAAAATCCTGTTCTTATCTGTCTTGTTGGTTTTATTTCCCTGATCCTTCTATATTAACACTTGGGGTGGAGGGGGCAGGGGAGTGGGGAGAGGGATGTATCTTGCTGAAGGTGCATAGCTGGGCCAAGAATAGAACTCCAGCATCCTGTCTCTCGGCTCACTTCTGGACCATGCTACCTCAGGAAGGAACATTTGAAAATAGTAATTCTCTCCCACCTTGCAACCAAGCTGTGCACAAGCACATGATCGATGAATGAAGTTGGCTGAGTGACTCAGCACTGGGCTGGCTCTCCTGTGAGTCAGGCCCAGAATCCTGAGTGGTTGGAAGCACAATCTCTTTAAATAAGACTTTAAAACCAAGATCTTTACGACCCGAGATCACTGGAAGATTTCAGGGGCATTTTATTTTGTTTGAACAAGGATCAGGATGTCACCTCTAGCATCTCAGACATGAATCAGCTTGAGTAATTACATCACCCATAATTTACACAGATGTCTCTTTCCTTGTACATTGTAGGCTGCTTGAGGTAGTAGTCTTAGAGTCCAGAACCAGTTGAGGTAGAGGCAAGAGTATAGACAGGACAAGTGGCTGGACCACAGGAATCAGCTAAGAATTTAGGATCACATCTGCATCTCTTCCTCTTTAACGCAGAAAAAGACCACAAAGTAAGACCTTCTCTTATTCCTCTGAAGGATAACAGCTATCCACACAGCTTTGGGGGCATATTGGTAAGATGCCCCAACCTGACCCTGTCAATAGCCGTTGGTTTTGACCACCTGCTCCCAGCAGGGAAGAAGCTAGCCTCTGAGCAATGACCCCTGTGACAGATGGCACAGCACAGACAGAAAAGGGCCAGCCAAAAATATTCCTTCCCACAGAGGGAGGGAGCCTGGGTGTTTAAAGGCAGGAGTCAAAAGAACAAAGCAATGAAATAAACCAAGTGTATCTAAAACTTGCCCTCAGGATATCAATAGTCTTTTGAATGACAAATGAATCAAAACCCTTGATGAAGGGACCTCAGGACCCTGGGCACAGCAAGCTGTCATTAGCAAGGTTTTGGAACAAATTATCTTAGAGAAAAGTGTGACAATGAGTTTAGTGAAGGACTCTCAAAGCCATTAAAAAACCGGAGCACTTCAGGCAACCTTACAGTCGACTCCAATGCCCAGAGATTCACTAGCCTTGAAGTAACACAAACAGTTTAGAGAATACTGATGACAAAACATTATTCCCAGAATTGAGTTTAGTTAGCAGGGGAAAAAAACCATTAGCCCCAGCTTCGGTTTGATTACCAGTCCTATGCTGGGGAGACCCTAAAAGAAGCAAAAGGGTAACAGCTGCCATAAAAAAAGGGTGAGGAAAGAAAGTGCCACTTATCACATGCCCAGCACTGTCTGCCTTTACAGACAGCCACCGTAATTCTGTGAAAAAAAGCATTTCTTACCATTTTTAAATGAAAACACACACACACACACACAAACACACACACACCACAGTAGCATTATTCACAGTAGCCAAAAAGTAGAAACAACCCAAGTGTCCATTGACAGATGAACGGATAAACAAAATGTGGCACATATATACAATAGAATATTGTTGAGCCTTTGAAAGGAAATCCTGACCCAGGCTACACTGCTGAAGCTTGACAACACGATACAAGTGAGATAAGCCAGTCATGGTAGGACAAATACTCTAAGATACTTCTTATATCAGGGGCCTAGAGTAGTCCTAAGGCAGAATGTAGTTACCAGAGGCTGGAGGCAAGGAGGAATGGGAGTTTCATGGATACAGAGTGTCAGTCTGGGAAGATGAAAAAGTTCTGGAGATGGATAATGGTCATGGTTGCACACCTCTGTGAATGTACTTAATAGCACTGAACTATGCACTTTAAAATGGCTAAAGTGGTCCATTATATGTTACATATTTCATCACAATTTTTTAAAATGAAAAAAAAAAATAGGCATAGTTAGGTTAAAAAACTTGACAGGTCAAAACCAGTAAAGGGAGGAGACAAGATTCAAGCCAAGCTTAAAGCCTGTGATTTCCTCGGACACCCCTTCCTCCCCGACCACGGAGCTGTCCAGGGTTTTGGAGAAAGAGAAGAACAAGGAGAATGATCAGGAAGAGAACTCTGATGTTTTGCTTGACCACAGGTCAGCTGCTGTAACAACTCATTAACATCGCTCTCCCTCACACTGGTCATGGGGTGGGGGGGGTGTCTTGGCTCAAACCTTGTCTCATCCCATTTTCATCTCTTAGCCCTCTCCCAAGCATGCACCCTGTTTAGGGAATGTCCTGCACATTCCAAGCTCACCAACATCATACAACAGATTCAGAAAAACCTCCCAACCCTAGAAAGCCACCTGAATTGGTAGGTAAGAGAATACTCCTACTTCAGTTATGTAGGTCCTTTAACCAAGTCTCACTTGTTAAAAAAAATTTATGATGTAGAGTTTGCTTGCAAAAAAAAAAAAAAAAAAAAAGGTTAAATCACTAGAGTTCCGAGGCACCTTAATGTCACTCGGCCTGGCAGTTCCATACTGGGGGAGGGAACATTCGGCAACGTCTGGAGACATTTTTGAGAGTCACAACTTGTGTGTGGGGGGGTACTGCTGGCATCTAGTGGTAGGCTGGGGATGCTGCTAAACATCCTGCAGGGCACAGAACAGCCCACCACAACAAAAAAGTATCCCTCTCAAAAATGTCAATAGTGGGGGCACCTGGGTAGCTCAGTGGGTTAAAGCCTCTGGGCTGGGTCCTGGGATTGAGTCCCGAATCGGGCTCTCTGCTCAGCAGGGAGCCTGCTTCCTTCTCTCTCTCTCTGCCTGCCTCTCAGTGTACTTGTAATTTCTCTCTGTCAAATAAATAAATAAAATCTTTAAAAAAAATAAAAATAAAAATGATTCTAATACCTCATCAACTTGGCTTTTACTACAGTTCCAGCACTTCACTCACTCTCTAAAGTGCCATTCTCATTCCTCCTTGAAATCCTAATCAGGCTTACCTTTCTTCTTTCTTCCCAAGCAAAACCTACTGTGCCATTAAGCTGAACATCAGGTTCTCACTCAAACCTTCTATCAAGTCTTCTTTATTAACTCCATTACATGATGACCTCTCCCAGTCTGTATACCAACTTCTCACTCACTTACAAATATTCTGTTTTAGAATTAGTCCCCAAAGGTTTTACTTAGGTATGTTAAATTCTCAATATGTATTAATCAATCAGCAAATATTTACTGACTTCCTACTATGTACTCTCGGTTCTACAGGAGACAGAAAATATGTATCCTCTTTAGTTACTCTCCTTGAAGTGCCAATACTAACCCACTCAAACCACAGCTAAGCTTAAGAAAGCACGGAATTACTAAGTTACAGTTAGAGAGGTTAAGTACTACCCAAGTTCAGACAATAGGCTCAAGGTCTCTTAGTTCTCATTCCTTAGAGTGAAATATCAGAAACAAAAAAAAGGGATCGCTTCATTCATTCTCTCAATATTTTCTGAGGCTTTTTATGCATGAGGTATTACAATATACCCCACACATTTGTATTGCACAGTAAGTTCTATATTTATACCACACTTCATTGTTAACCACAATACAAGATCGGTAGAACATGTGGTAACCATCAACCCATTCTCTAAATGAGGAAATGGAAACTAGGCTTAGGAAGAGGAAGATGATCTGACCAAAATGTACATGTTAACAACAATACCAACACCAGAGCCAGTGTTCTGACTTCTAGCCCCCCGTTTCTAACTCTCTCCCCACAGCCCTTCTCCCTCCTCCTTCAGCCACACACACAACTGTGCCACCGCCCCTATTACTGCTTCTTAGACATAGCAGAGAAAGTCTAAACAACTATCTAATCAAAGTGTTGCATTTTTTATAAAAAATTAGGCTTCATGCCCAAAGTGGGGCTTGAACTCATAACCCTGAGATCAGGGGCTGCATCTTCTACTGACTGAGCCATCCAGGCACCCCCCACCCCCGCCAAGTTTTATATTTTTAAACTACCTGCTCTAGTGGAAAAAAAATATTTGCTCCATATTCTTAGAAGAAAACCTGTCACTCATATACCATTTCTTATATTTTTCATAAATGTGAAAACCTAAATCCATAATCTAAGCTCCTCTAAATCTAAATGTATGTCTAGAAAACAACTGGAGAGTTGGGGGAATGGGTAGAGGGAAATAGAAAACAAAGAGCAAAATGAGAGTATGTATTTTGGTCCTAAACATTAATGTTTGTAAGGGAAAGAAACCTACTCTATTTGGTTATGCACGTTCCATCCAAAAGATTAAACCCTGTATCTTCAGAGACTGGCAAGTGCCTGGCACATGGTAGATGTTCAGTAAATGATTAGTGAATGAATGAATGAATCTGCTTTTTCCTGATATATCATGAGCTCCTTGAGGGCAAAGACCTCATTTCATGTATTTGTGTATTCCTGTTTCAAAGCAGGCAGTCAGTAATGCATTGAATTAAATTATTCAACCGGTAGGTACAAAGAGCTCTAGGCAGGAAGTCTGTGTTGGTATTCTGTGTTTTTCTATATTCCGTATTTCTCAGTTTGTCATCCATTAATCACAGGGCCAAACTAACAACCAGGGTCATTTATACCTTCCCTGCCATCCAGAGCCCACACTCTGAATTACATCCTTTATCAACTCACATACCAAGCCAATATTTCCCTTGCCCTAAATCAACCCAGGAACAGGTACCAGACAACTAGGAAAAGCCCCAGACCCCCAACCCCACCAAAATGATTCACACTAGCTAATCCAATGCCATTTCCCCTGCCCCGCTTTGTGTTTCTCAGGGAAAACAGAAAAAGGGCTCTGGGCCTCATTTTCTCATTACTCCCTCCTCCTGACCAAATCCAGTGGAGGCACCCCTTCTCTTGGGGACTGTAAATAATAAACCCTTCTTTTATCTGACAGAGAGAGAGAGTGATCACAAGCAGGCAGAGAGGGAGAAGCAGGTTCCCTGCCTAGCAGAGATCCCGACGTAGGGCTTGATCCCAGGATCCTGAGATCATGACCTGAGCTGAAGGCAGAGGCTTAACCCACTGAGCCACCCAAGTGCCCCAATAAACCCTTCTTTTAACGGCATTTACCTCTCCGTGCTGTCAGTCTCCTTTACAGATTAGACTCAAACACAAATCAGCTGGATACCATCATTACTATCACAACAAGACACAAAGAAGCAGAACCCAGCCTAATCCTAAATGCTGCCTTACATCACTGTTTATAAAAACTTACCCTATTAGATGACAAATCCCTTTGAAGACTTAAACAAGGTATCACCCACTCACCAAATTTAATGCTATATACGCAGCAGTCACTTGATATGCTGAAAGTTACACAGATAATTAGTTGACCTTTCTTTAGCCTCAATCTTATCAATTATTAATTACCCCCCTTCCCTTAAAAAATAATAATACCCAAAATGGGTGATTAAACTCTAATGCTGTATGGTTTTGCAGTTTTCTATAAAGTTAAATATAAACTACAATATGACCCAGCAATCACACTCCTACATTGTTAGCCAAGTGAACTGAAAACTATGTTCACATGAAAAACTAAACAAATATTTATAGCTGTTTTATCTATAAAGGTCCAAAACTGGAAGCAACTAGGATGTCTTTCAACTGGTGAATGGAGAAACAAATTGTGGTATATCTGAAGAATGGAATATTAGTCAATGCCCAAAAAGAATGAGCTACTGGTCCATGGAACAATATGGATAAATCTTACACGCATTTTGCTGACTAAAAAACTACATACTGCAGGATTCCACTCATGTTAACACTCTGGAAAAGGCAAAACTATAGGTATGGAAACAGATTAGTGATGTCTAAAACAGACTGACAGGGACTCCTGGGTGGCTCAGTTGGTTAAGCCTCTGCCTTCAGCTCAGGCATGATCCTGGGGTCCTGGAATCGAGTCCTACATCAGGCTCCCTGCTCAGCGGGGAGTCTGCTTCTCCCTCTCCCAGCTCCTGCTGCTTGTGCAAATAAGCAGACAAATAAGCATTTATTTGTCTCTGGCAGACAAATAAATACAATCTTAAAAAATTAAAACAGATTGACAGTGTGGTGGTAGGTGGCTGACTATGACAACGTGCATAGGGAAATTTTTAGGGTGATGGAACTATTCTATGTAGTACATGACTTTATATATTTGTCAAAACCCACAGAACTAAACCTTACAAACACTGAACGTTAGTGTATGCAATTTAAAAGACAATCAAAAGGATATCAGGGGATTCCAAGATAAAATGTATACTATGACAAATGAACCTAATATATTATAAATGCATGACATAAACTCACTGAAGGGGGTGGGGGAGAAAAGGAGCTGAGTTGTTACTTTGGAAAATGTTGTTTCAACCAAAAACTATAAGTCTGAAGATAAAAGAAACCGAACCTAAACACTGTATTTTAGTTGGGATATTTGTTGCTCATGGGAGTATGATTACTAACTGAGAACTTGCTTTACATGCAAGCAGGACCGAATAAAGAAGAAAATCTACCATCCACTGTGGTGGATGGTGAGAGGCAGGTTCCTCACTGTCAGAGGAGGAAATGCAGGCAAGCGAGGGGAAGGCTAGAATGAGCACTGTGGAACTGGATTAGAATCAGAGGTATCAGCATGAACCCTTCTTAACATGTACATACAGACGGACGGATTCAGGAATAAATGCAGATATGCATACATATGTGGGTTGGTATACATATGTGTAGTTCCTAGATCTATCCTCTGAGAGGACCTACTAGTGACACACATCTAATGCTCAGAGCTTGGTTTCTCCAATGAAAAGAATCAGCGCTCCTTTCAAAGATGCTGATTCCAAAGTGAGGACGGGGAAAATACAAGACAGGCCTGGGACATCTTCTAGTTCCAGAAAGTAAGGAAGTGCTCAAGTAACAGAAGAATGACGGCATATCAAAGGCACACCTGCCAATCTGGAATAGCCCCCCGTAGCCAAAACTGGAACAATGTGAGCAACCAAATCAACAGCAGGGTTACAACCCAAAATATGAAATAAATACATGAGTCCATACTGATATAATTTAACAACAACCACCAAAAACAAACAAACAAACAAAAAAACAAGCCCACAGGGAAGAAAGGAATAAATCTTCCTTTACACAAGAATTCCAAATAATATATGTAGATACTACTTCCTCTAGGGGATAGGCCTTAATCCTTTCCCTCCTCCCCGACCTGTGGGCCGGACTTAGTGACTGATTTCCAAAGACTAGAGTATGGCAGGGGGAAAAAGAGTCACTTTCCAGTGGAGAAACCTGGCAAACACTACCTTAACCAAATGACTACGGTTAACATCACCAGAGATAAGTCATGTTAATATCATACACTGCTGATGGGCTGTGATGACAAGGGTACTTCACCTTTCAGGTACACTTCCTCAAAACCCACAGCCTTAGTCTAATCATGAGAGACTCCAGACAAACCCAAACTGAGGGACAGTCTACAAAATACCTCACCAGTACTCCTCCAAACTGCCAGTATCATAAAAAAGGGAAAGTCTGAGAAACTGAGGAGACCAGAGGAGGCAAAGGAGACATGATGGCTGAATGTGATGTGATATATTGGACTGGATCCTGTAAGAGAAAAAGGACATTAGTATAAAAACTGGTAAAATCCAAAGAAAGTCTGGAATTTCACAGTGAGGCACCAATCTTGGTTTCTTAGTTTTGACAATTATACTCGGTAACGGAAGGGGTTAACGTCAGGGCAAGCTGAGTGAACCATAGGCAGAACTCTCTGTATTATCTTTGCAACTTTCCTGTGAACCTAGAATTATTCTAAAATTAAAAATTTGATTTTTTAATAATATAATGCTGGTTTAGGGTCAGATTAGTGAGAAAACTAATTGAAGTGTTATCTGCAAGATTCCTGTGTGACAGAAGAATAGGATCACATGGTTAGACACATCTGTTACAGAGAGCAAATACAGGGTGCTCGACCTACTACTATCCTGTAAGCTAAATCCATTGCAGTGATACTTCTATTGTTGAAGACAATGCATCTCCATGGCACAGTCACAGTCAGATGCTTGTTGACCAGAAGCAGAATACCCAAACTACTGGATAACAGTCTTTCTTTAAGGAGGACTCCTTTCTTCTCTTGCAAGATTCCTGGGCTTCCCAAGCTTATATAGCAGAACTCTGGCCTCTCTTAGGACTCTCACCTTGTCTGGTCTGGACCCTGACCTGCCTTTAAGAGGCCCAGGGCTGTGGCTGAGATTCTGCCCCTTCCTTCTCACCGCTCCTCGCTCTGACATGGAACTGGAAGATTGCTGAACCACCCCAGTATCTCTACTTGCAAATTAAATTATTCCAGAAGCATCATCATGTACATGAACTGGGAATAGCAATGTCCTAGCCTCTAGGTGTGCAGGTGTGCCTAGCATAAGATAACAGAACTGATGAGTAACACCTGTCACTCACCCCTATTACCATTTGTTTTTTGAGGTTATCCTCAAGAAGTACTCCTAAATGAAACTTAGCACTACATTTTTAATGATTTAAAATTCTAAGAATTCATTGGCTGCCCTCTGGGAAAGATGTATACTGGTTCTGAACTCTAATCCAAATTCAGAAAACAGCATTCAAAAGGGAACTCCTTGCTCAGCGGGGAGTCTGTGTCTCCCTTTCCTACCACTCCCCTTGCTTGTGCTCCCTGTCTAATAAATACATCTTTATAAAGAGAGAGAGAGAGAGATAGGGAGAGAAAGCCTTGCATTTCCCTAAGAGTAGTCTTTGGGACTTTATACCTGAGACCAAAAATCAGATCAATGAAGTACTTAAAAATTTTCATGTTTACTTGGCTTTAATTATATGGGAATCTGCATCAATTAATTTTAGTAAATCATAAAATTAGCTAAAACATTAATATTAAAAAAAAAGACTTTTTAAAGTGAATAGTGTTTTTTTCCAAGTGAAGACCCTAATTATTAAGTAATAGAACTGGTTTGGGTGGCTCTTCATAGTCATTTTATTTTAACTTTTTATGTATTTAATCTCACATTGTCTGAAAAATGGGGATGAGCATGTATTAATTTTTTAAAGAAGTATAATGCAGTAGAAAACACAAAACAAAACAGTTATCTTGGGAGACCATGCACTTAATACAGTGAAGGAGTCATTTTATAAAACATTGAATATTTCTTTGAGTTTGCCTTTTGAACCTGTTCCACATCAGTCAAATTTTTTTTTTTTTAAAGGCTCTCTAGTGAGGTGCCTGGGTGGCTCAGTCAGTTGTCTGCTTTCAGCTCAGGTCATGATCCTGGAGTCCTGAGATCTGGATTGAGCACCTCATTGGGCTCCCTGCTCAGTGGGGAGTCTGCTTCTCCCTCTGCCCCTCACCCTGCTCATGCTCTCTCTTTCTCAAGTAAATAAAATTCAATTTAAAAAAGGCTCTGTAGGATCAGACATCACTACAGGGCAGGATGGGAAGGAAAAATCGATGGTTCCTACAATGACTTGACTATAGCAAGTGTACTGAAGGATCCTAAGATATGGCTCTTACTGGGTAACCTCAGTCTTTCCTCACATTGTGGTCTTATAAAGTAATACAACAGAGGAAAGACTGTTGAACTTTTTTATTGCTTAAATGCTATATTTTTTACTTTTTATCTTCATAAATTTCTGTGACCTTCTCTGCTTAGCATATAAAGCAAGTTAAGCAAGCATGGCTCTTGCCAACTATAAACTTATCATAGCTCTTTGGGTCTAGAAATACCCTTTTTAAAAAAAAGATTTTATTTATTTACTTGACAGAAAGAGTGAGAGTGCAGCAGAGAGAGAAAGAGAAACAGGCTCCCCACAGAGCAGGGAGCCCAATGTGAATCTTGATCCCAGGACCCTGGGATCATGACCTGAGCCAAAGGCAGATGCTTAGCCAACTGAGTCACCCAGGTGCCCCAGAAAATGCAAGGCTTTCAAACAAACACCATAAACTATTAAATTAAAAAAAACCCTCAATGATGACACTTTTGTCTCCACAATATTAACTTCATTTCCGAGATGGTTTCTTACATGAAAACTTTTTACATCACACATGCTGATCTAGGGATTAGAAAAAAATGACTATTGTATGTGTATGGCTTCTGTACCCCCATAAATATAGTAAATAAACACTGGCAGCTTTCTCCTGATCTCTCTATGGACAGACACAGGCATCGCTGTGTAGATGGAAATACATGATGGACAAAATGTTCCTCAGAAGAAAGGTTTAAATCCAAACCAAACTGTAAGAATTAGGGACTCACTGTCTAATCAACCAGGCATCCAAGTCCCCTCGACTACTATATCCTTCCTTTTGGCTGTTTACTATAGCCATTTTACACTATTTTCTCCAGAGATTGTTAGCATGTTTCTTAATAGAATCAGAAGGTGGTGTAAAGAAGGTAAATGCCAACTAATGCACTTTCGGGTTTTTTTTTTTTCCTCTATAATTTTGGTTAAAGACTTGGCAGAAGCAGTTAAAATGGAGTAAGACCATTCCACCCTCTCACTCCCACTGAACTCCACTAAAATTCATAGATAGAGCAACTCCATGTATTATCTGATAACTGAAAAGTAACTGATAACCAGTGGACTGGGATAAGAAACCAAAGCTCAAAATGCCATGAAATCAAGAGAGTTTTCCTTTTTTGTTCTTCTGGTATCTCCTGGACTGAACTCAAAGGCAGCCCAAATCCAGAATGGTATACCAGGTGCACACAGAAAGAGGGCCAAAAGAAGACCTCCATTTTTGGTGCATAAAAACAGGAAGGGAGCCCTTAAAGATCAAAAGAAATAGAGGAAATACCCTGATTTTGTGTGTCTCTTCTGTTCTCTCCTGCTTTATCCCGAAACAAAGGGAGCAGCAGTGGCAATGACAATAGCAGCCAAATAGGAAAACCTTTTCTCTGACCAGAGGAACTTCAATCCCAGGCAGAGCAGAGAGATTCTCAGGGAAATGTAGTCACCAGAAGTTCAAGGTAGAGTAGAAAGTTAAAGTCTGAGCTTTCTAGTGAGAGGAGCAGAAAGGAGAGTCTGGAAAGTCTGGGAGAACGACAGGAAGAGGAGAGAGCTCAGTAAGGCTATGTGTGAACTCCAGGGCTCATCCCCAAGCTGCACATGGCATGTCTCTGACCCTAAACACAAACAAAGGCTTTGACAACTGATCTATGGGGTGTACCACTGCCCAGGTCCGAGACTGGTCACTAGCTGGTACACATATGGAATAGACACAAATAGCATGACAAATACTTTGAAAACTGAACAGCTACTGAACCCCAGCCCGTAGAAGACAGGTAAGTACTTACAGCCTGAACCTAACTAGATTGAATACCTGCTAGAACAAACAAGCAAATAGAAACAGTCTCTAGAGGGTTTATATAAGACCCAAAGTTTCACAACATGATATTCAAAATGTCCAGGATACAAACCCAAACTGATATACAAACAAACATAAAAATCTCAACATCCTAGGGCATGAGGGTGACTCAGTTGGTTAAGTCTGACTCTTGATTTTGGCTCAGATCATGATCTCAGGTAGTGAGATAGAGCCCTGCATTGGGTTGCCTGGTCAGCATGGAGTCTGCTTAAGATTTTCTCCCTCTGCCCACCAATTTCCCCTTACCCCATTCTCATTCTCTCTCTCTCTCTCAAAAGAATATCTGAACATCTCACAAGGCAAAAGACAATCAACAGACACCAACCCCCAAATATAAGAATTATCAAAGACTATAAAGCAGCTATTATAATCATGCTCTAAGAAATAAATGCAAACACTCTTTAAAAAATAATTTTTTTATTTACTTATTTGACAGAGAGAGAGAGAGAGGGATCACAAGTAGGCAGAAAGGCAGGTAGAGAGAGAGGGGGAAGCAGCCTCCCCACTGAGCAGAGAGCCGAATGTGGAACTCGATCCCAGGACCCTGAGATCATGACCTGAGCTGAAGGCAGAGGCTTTAACCCACTGAGCCACCCTGGTGTCCCAAATGCAAACACGCTTGAAGTAAATGGAAACATACATAATCTCAACAAAAGAAAAGAACACACATACACACATGTTCACACACACAGGAGCCAAATGGAAAATTTTAAACTAGAAAATACAATAACAGAAATTTTTAAATTTGCTGGATGGGCTCAATAGTATAATTAAGATGATAGAAGAGTCAGTGAACTTGAACATGGATCCAACAAAAATTATCCAAGCTAACTAGAGAAAAAAAGATTGCAAAAACATTAAGAGAACCTCAAGGACCCACCAGACAATACAAAAGGCCTAATACTTATATCATCAAAGCCCATAAGGAAAGGAGAAAGTATGGTGCAGGGAAAATATTTGAAGAAACAATAGCCACGAACTTCCCAAATTTGGTAAGACATAAACTTCTACATTCAAGAAACTCAGTGCATGGCAAATAGAACAAACTCAAAGAGATTCTTGCCCGATGAAAACTAAAACAAAGAAAAAGTCTTGAAAACTGTCAGAAAAATGATGCTTTATCTATAGGGGAAATAATAATGTGAGTGATTGGATGTTCCATGGAGGGATAGAAGGCAATGGAACAAGATTTTTATGTGTTGGGAAAAAACCAACAACTGTCAACCTAAAATTCTATATCCAGGGAAAATATCCTTCAAAAACGATGAGAAAATAAATTCTCAGATGAAGAATACGAAGAGACTTCATTATCAGCATACCTCCTCCCTCCGAAAAAAAATGCTAATGGAAATTTTTGGGGAAGGGAAATGAAACTAAAGGGGAACTTAGAATGAAAGGAGGAAGAGCAATAGAAATGGTAAATATCTGAGTAAGTATAAAAGCCATTTTCATTCCTCTTAGGTCTTCAAAATCTAAATGACGGTTGAAAGCAAAAATTGTAACAATGTCTGATGGTGTTTTCCATGAATGTAAATGTAATACATATGACAATTACAACATAAAAGCAAGAGGGTAAAGAGGTAAATCTAATGATGCTTAAGTTTCTACATTCCACTTGAAGTAGTACATACCAATTCTAAGAAGACTGAATACTTAAGTATGTATATGGTAATCCCCAGTCAAAACTAAAACAACTATACAGAGGCAGTAAAAACCTCAACAGATAAATTAAAACAGAATACTAAAAAATATTCAAATAACCCAAAAGAAGGAAAGGGAAACAAACACAAAACAGAATGAGCAAACAAAAGAAATAACAAAATAGTAGACTTGAATTCAAAATAATAATTATGTTAAATGTAAATGGTCTAAACACATCAATTAGAAAAGAGATTGTCATAATGGACTTCAATTTACACACACACACGCACTAATGTTGTTTAGTAGAAACCCACTAAACATGATATATGTAGGTTAAAAATAAAAGGATGATAATGCAATATGAATTGGATTATGGAACAGAAAAAGGATATTAGTAGAAAATCTGGTGAAATCCAAATAAAATTCTGTAGTTTACTTAATAGAGTACTATCCTAATGTTAATTTCTTAGTTTTGGTAAATGTACTAAGGTGTTAATATTAGGGAAAGCTAGGTGAAAGGCATAAAGAAACTACTTTTGCAACTATTTTAATAATCTGAAATTATTTCAAAATTTAAAAAATGTTTAAGTAAAAGGGGGAAAATATATACATGAAAACATGAATCAAGAGGAAACTGGAGTGGCTGGTATTAATATCAGACAAAGTGGACTTCAAACCAAGGAAAAGGTGTTAAAGGTGTGAAAGGGCATTAAATAATGATAAAAGGGTCAGTTCACTGAAGGATATAACAATCCTAAATGTATATGCACTGAACAAGTAAAACTTGATGGAACTAAGGGAAAATATGGACAAATCTACAATTACAGTTGGAGATTTCAATCTTCCTTTCTCAGTAATCAACTGAACAACTAAATAAAAAATAATCAAGTGGTGCCTGGGTGGCTCAGTGGGTTAAGCCTCTGCCTTCGGCTCAGGTCATGATTCCAGGGTCCTGGGATCGAGTCCCACATCAGGCTCTCTGCTCAGCAGGGAGCCTGCTTCCCCTCTCTCTCTCTTCCTGCCTCTCTGCCTACTTGTGATCTCTGTCTGTCAAATAAATAAATAAAACATTAAAAAAAAAATCAAGGATAACAAAACATAAATTGTAGATCTTAAATAGACACAATTCCTATTAGTCAATTACAACTCAAAACAGCTGCAAAAACTAAAAGGCAGGGGCGCCTGGGTGGCTCAGTGGGTTAAGCCGCTGCCTTCGGCTCAGGTCATGATCTCAGGGTCCTGGGATCGAGTCCCGCATCGGGCTCTCTGCTCGGCAGGGAGCCTGCTTCCCTCTCTCTCTCTCTCTCTGCCTGCCTCTCCATCTACTTGTGATTTCTCTCTGTCAAAAAAAAAAAAAAAAAATTAAAAAAAAAAAAAAAAACTAAAAGGCAGAATATAATGTTGCAATTAAATAATAATTAAATTACATTTTTAGAAAAAAAAAGAGAGAAGGAAAAAAAATCAAGAATAAATCAAAGAACAAATGAACAGCACCATCAACCATTTTGATATAATTGACATCTACCGAACATTCTATGTAACAACAGCAGAATATATATTCTTTTCAAGTGCACATGGAACACTCACCAAGACAGACCATGTCTTGGGTGATAAAACAAACCTTAACAAATACAAACGTATTTGAAATCATACAAAGTATGTTCTCTGACCATAATGGAATTAAACTAGAAATCAATAAAATAAAGACTCTAGAATATTTCACAACAACACACTTCCAAATAATTCGTTGGTCAAAAAGGAAGTCTAAAAGAAAATAAAAATTTGACATATCATATCGGGTGCCTGGGTGGCTCAGTGGGTTAAGCCACTGCCTTTGGCTCGGGTCATGATCTCAGGGTCCTGGGATGGAGTCCCGCATCGGGCTCTCTGCTCAGCAGGGAGCCTGCTTCCCTCTCTCTCTCTCTGCCTGCCTCTCTGCCTACTTGTGATCTCTCTCTGTCAAATAAATAAATAAAATCTTAAAAAAAAATTTGACATACCAAAATTTGTAATATATAGTCACAGCAGCACTTAGAGGGGAATTTATAGTCTAAAAATTTATATTAGAAAAGAAGTTCTCAAAAAAAAAAAAGAAAAGAAAAGAAGGTCTCAAACAGTCTATATTTCCACCTTAAAAAAAAAAAGCGAGAGAAAATTAACTCAAAGTACACAAAAGGAAGAAAATAAATATAAGAAAAACAATGTAAATAAAAAAAAATTTTTTAAAGACCCAGAAAAGCAATAGAGAGAAATCAACAAAATTAAAAGATGGTTTTTTGAAAAGATGGATAAAATTGATAAGCCTCTACCTAAACAAATCAAAAGGAAAAGAATGAATACACAAATTATCGATATCAGGAATGAAAGAAGGGCTATCACTATAAACCCCCACACATTAAAAGGATAATAATGAAACAGTATATACTATGTACATAAATTTCACAACTTAGATAAAATGAACCAATTCCTTGAAAGCCACAAAGTCCCAAAACTCACCCAAAAAGAACATACAACCTGAGCTGTCCTATATCTAATAAAGAAATCTAATTTGCAGTTAAAAACCTTCATACAAAGAAAACCCTAAGCACAAATGCCTTCACTGGAGAATTCTACCAAATACTTAAAGAGAAGGAATTCTATATATTCTATTCTAAAAAATATTAAAGGAAACACTTTCTAACTTATTTTATAAGACCAGCATTATCCTAATACCAAAACTAAAGAAAGACAGCATAAGAAAAACACAAAACTACAGGGGTGCCTTGGGTGGCTCAGTGGCTAAGCAGTGGACCCTTGGTTTTGGTTCAGGTTGTGATCTCATGGGTCATAAAATCAAGCCCCATGTTGGGCTCCGTGCTCAGTGGGGAATCTGCTTGAAGATTCTCTCCATCTTCTCCTCCCCCTCTCTCTCAGTGCCCTCTCTCTCTCAGATAAATAAATCTTAAAACACACACACACAAGACTACAAACTGATAATATCCTCATGAACACGGACTTAAAATTCAACAAAGTAGCAAATCAAATCCAACAACATGGAAACATAACACATCACAACCAAGTGGGGTTTACCCTAAGAATGCAAGGCTAGTTCAATATTTGAAAATCAATCAGTGTTATTTATTCTATTAATAGATTAAGAAGAAAAAAAATCCTATGATCATATCAATTGATACAGAAAAAGCATTTGACAAAATTCAATATCCATTCCTGAAAAAACCCTCAGCAAACCAGGAAGAGAAGAGAACTTAGCCTTATAAAGAACACCTACAAAAACTAATAGCTACCATCATACTTAGTAGCGAAAGACTGAACGCTTTTTTCCTAAGAACAGGAAGAAATATCCACTCTCATTTAATATCCTACTAGAAGTTTGTAACGTCTATAATAATGGTAGAAGAGAGAAAGAAATAAAAAGCACATACATTAGAAAGAAGAAATAAAGATGTCATTGTTCACAGATGACATAATTGTCTATATGAAAAGTCCCCAAAATCTATAAAAACATTCCTAGAACTAAGACGTGAGTTTAACAAAATTATAGGATACAAATTCAAAATAAAAAATTCATCATATTTTTATATCCTAAGAATGAATTAGAAATTGAAATCCAAAATAAAAACATTTATAATAGCTAAAAAAAAAATAGGGAAAAAAATCTAACAAAACATATACAAACCTATACGCTAAAAACCATAAAATGTTGATGAAAGAAATAAAATATGACCTAAATAAATGAAGACATACATCACATTCATTGATTCAATACACCATGGAGTTAAGGTATCAACTCTCAAATTATCTACAGATTTAATGCAGTTCCAATCAAAATGCCAAGCAGGGGTTTTTGCAGATACATACAAGCTGATTCTGAAATTGATATGGAAAGACAAAAGGACTAGAATAGCCAAAACAATTTTGAAAAAAAGAAGAAGAAAGCTGAAAAGTTCACAATACACAATTTTCAATCTTGCTTTAAGCTACAGTAATCAAGACAGTGTGGTACTATGAAGGGACAATGTATCAATGGAACAGAGCAGAATCTAGAAAAAGACCCATACAGATACAGCCAATTGAGTTTTGACAAGGGTACAAAACCAATTCAATGGAGAAAGGATCGCCTTTTCAATAGCAATGATGCTGGAACAACTGCACATCTAATCTGCAAAAAGTAAATAAATATGAATCTTGATCTAAACTTCAAACCTTATACAAAAATTAACTTACACGGATCATAGATCTAAATGTAAAATGTGAAGCTATAAAACTTTCAGAAGAAAACAAAGAACATCTTTGTGACCTTTGGCTCAACAAAGAATTCTATCTATGACATCAAAAACATGATCCATAAAAGAAACTGACAAATGAGACTTGAAAATTGTAGCTTTACAAAGGACAATATTAAAACAAGGAAAAGAGAAGTTACAAACTAGGAGAAGATATAACCAGGTAATTTATCTGATAAAAGACATATCTGCAATATGTGTACTTTGTGAAAACTCTCAAAACTCACAGTAAGAAAATAAATTTGGGTTCATGCAAAAACCTATACACAAATGTTTAGAGGAGAGTTATTCACAATTGCTTGAAATTGGACACATCTCAAATCAAATACCCTTCATCAAATGAGTGGATAAGCAAATTGTTACATAATCATACAGTAGAATACTACTTACAATAAAAAAAGAACAAATTTTGATAAATACAACATGAACATCATGCTAACTGGAAGAAGCCAGTCCCAAAAGGCTATATACTCTAGCATGTTTCCATTTATATGATATTCTAAAACAGGCAAAACCCTAGGAATGGGGAACCAATCAGTGGTTGGCATGGATTATGCGTTAGGGAGAATATGACTACAAAGGGACAGTAGTGGGGAGCCTTTTGAGGTGATGCAACTGTTCTGTACGCTGATTGCAATGGTGGTTGTATGAATTTACACATGTGTGAAAACTTACAGAACTGTACACCAAAATTTTTTCAATGGTGCCGTTTGTAAATTTTAAAAGTAACAGTAAGAAAAGTAACCAAAGCTGTTAAAAATGTTAAAAGGAGGGGCGCCTGGGTGGCTCAGTGGGTTAAGCCGCTGCCTTCGGCTCAGGTCATGATCTCAGGGTCCTGGGATCGAGTCCCGCATCAGGCTCTCTGCTCAGCAGGGAGCCTGCTTCCTCCT